>NW_004955447.1:18849520-18877203 GCF_000276665.1 Chinchilla lanigera
TTTTTTTGGTTTTTCTCCGGTACCGGGAACCGAACTCACAACCTTGCACTTGCCAGGCAGGCACTTTGCCGCTGAGCTAAATCCCCAGCCCCTACTACTGAGTTTCTGAAAGGCAGTGAGTGTATGTTTCAGAACTCAAGGCTGTCATCCTTATTCTGTTGATAATCAATGAATATCCTTGGGCAAATCACTAACCTCCTTTCAATTCTGGTTTTCCCAATTGTGAAATACGGTAGTTTGATTACATGACCTCTAAAGTTCCTTCCAGTTCTAATGTTTTTTCTTATCAAAAAGAAAATACTATATTATTTGGAAATTCTGTGACAAATGACAACATAAATCATTAAGACTGGAGGAAATTTTCTCCAGTTATGAAAATATCCTACATTGTGTAGAGCAGATCATTTATTGCTTTGAAAAGGTTTAAAGAGCTGGAAGGAATAAGAAAATACAAAACAACATTATTTTAAATCTAGTGGTAATGCAAGTCTTCTAACAGCTATGATGGCGTGGTTTCTGCTTTGAAAGGATTAGTAATTCTCTGGATTCCTGGTAAAAATCAGAAATAAAGGGGAAACAGGACTTCAACAAGAGGAGGACAGCACTGGGACAAAGGAGAGGAAACCACAGCTGGTCGTATAGAAAGCAGCGTAAAGAAGCCAAAACTGATTTGGAGCAGGGAGCCAGAGAGCAGGTCAGTGGACGGAGTGACGGCTGCTATGGAGGGCACAAAACAATACTGCAACCTGGGTCTTACAGGGACCAGTGGGAGATAACGAAGAGATTTCTGTTTGTTTTTACGTGGAAAAGAAATGATATAAAATGAAATTTTCTAATGCAAATGGTCGCAGGGCTACAAGTATTATGGAGGAAGAGTTGGTGCATGACTAGAATATATGATTAATGGATCTGTACATCAGATGAGAAAAATCAGACAGACTGAAGGACAAAGACAGCTGTTCTGGGAGACAAGATGACTTTAAGCACTCTTCCCAAATTTCCCTTCCTATTCTAATCTGAGGATGTCTTTCCTTTAAACCATGAGAAGAGGGAAGCTGAGCATACAGTCTCTTTAATCATCTAAATGTCCATTCTCCTATTCCTTCTTTTACATGACGTTAGTAATTACCTTGCTGACTTTCACTGTAATATAGCAGTCCAAAAAACTTTCTGCAGTAAGAATGTTCTACATTACACTGTCCTATATAGAAGCCACTAGCACATGTGACTATTGAGCAGTTAAAATGCTACCAATAGAACAAAGGAAATAAATTTTAAATTTTATTTTCTTTTAATTAATTTATATAGCCACATGTGGCTAGTAGGTGCTTTTATTCTGACTTTTTTGCATCTTATCATACCTTCCTTGACCTACAATCAACTTTTCCCTTCCTCTTTAACCTACATATAAATTCAAATCTGCCATTTTAAACAAACAAAAACCTCCAAACCATAATTGTTTCTTTAGCCCTATTTGCTCCCTAGTTACAGGCTACTGAATTCATTTCAAATCAAGTTTTTATCCAAAAAGCACTGTATAAGGACCTATAATCCCTTATCCAAGCCCTCAGGGTTAAACATGTTTCACAGTTTCTCAGATTTTAGAAAAACATTATAGTATATATCCTATACTATTTAATATCTATCCATTCAGAGGCTTGGGGTAGGAACAAGTAGTAAGCAAACACATTAATGGTTCTAAAACAAAAGTATAGGAAAAAAACCATTTTAGGAAAAGTAAATAAAGGCTGTATTTATTTAACATATGCTAATTTAGGTCAGAGTTTGCTACCAAATGAGTTCAGGTCAGATTTTATTTTTCTAGCAGTGCTGGGGTCAAACCCAGAGCTTCACACATGCTAGACAGGCACACTACTACTAAGCCGTTATCTTCAGCTTTCAGCTTCAAAATAAAACAACAGAAGCCGGGCATGGTGGCGCACTCCTGTAATCCCAGCACTGGGGAGGCAGAGACAGGAGATCACTGTGAGTTCGAGGCCAGCCTCGGCTACACAGTTAGTTCAGGGACTGTCTGAACTATACAGTGAGACCCTCTCTCAAAAAACCAAAAAACCCCAAAAGAACAGAAGGGCCTGGGATATAGCTCAGCAGCACAAGCCCCTGCCTGGCAAGCGCAAAGTCCTGAGTTCGATTCCCAGTACCAAAAAAAAAAAAAAAGGACAGAAAATAGCTTTGTGGATTTCTGGATTTTAGACAAAGGAACTGTAGGCCTGTACTTCCTGTTTCTAATTTTCTACCTTTCACTGCAGACTAGACTGAAAGAAAAAAGGAAACTAACACTTGTTGAGAATCTGTTGTTTGCCAGCACTGCCTCAGTATTTCATCTAATTTCAACAGTTCTTTAACAGAGAGATGCTGTTACCTATATTTAAGAGACCAAGAAATTGAAGGGAGTATAAATTAGTTACTTGCCACGACTATAATTATAAGGTCACACAACTAGCAAATATCAATCATTCAAGCCCAGGCCTTAATCCAAAGTTGATGTAGTTTCACTGACATGTGAGGTATTCAAAGTTAAGTATTTACGCCAACTTCACAATGCATTTTCACATGGATTTTCTCATCTGACAAAAGGAAGGGAAGGCATGAAATTATTCTTCATACATTACAGACAAGAAAGCTGAAAGTCTTTTGAGACCAGCCTATCAAATGCAACCTTAGCCTTCTTGAAGCCTCTACTTCTGGAAACACAATTTATCACTTCTTTACTATTCCACTAAACTTGTGTATTTTTTAATCACTGGCACCTATCAGTAATTTATCCTTGTATTTCTGTATCTTCTAAGAGACAGTTTCTCAAAGACAAGAATGAAGATTTATTCATCTTTACTTCTTCCATATCTATCTGACACCTATGGTCCTCAAGGAATGTTGAATGAATAAAGAAAAAAGGAAAGAAACAAACATGCTGAGTTAGGCTGACAGACGAGTGTGGGTTGATGGCCGATGGTGGAACATACACGTGACATCCAGCAGAAAAGTTCATCAAATAAAGTTTATACATACGTTGGACCATAAAATGTTGAAATTCATTTCAAGAGAAGTTTCTACCTTGGGCAATATGATCAGAAATACCAGTAGGAGTGGATTCATTCATAGAAGCACTGAATGGAATTGGCTCATAATGAGGAAGCATCTCCTTTTCTATGTTGTCTGCTGCAGGGGAGGTCACAAAAGAGGACTGACCACTCACATTTGAGTCATATTTTGACTTCTGAGAATAGTGCCTGTAAAAGAACATCACATTGTATAAGAAAAAAAAGTCACTGCCTATACCTTAAAGATGTGTTAAGATACAAAAACAAGTTATTGAGCTTCTAAAATAATCATAAGTGGCCAGGCGTGGTGGCGCATACCTCCAGCACTCGGGAGGCTGAGGCAGGAGGATCATTGCGAGTTTGAGGCCAGCCTAGGCTACAAAGTGAGCTTAAGGCCAGCCTGAACTGCACAGCAAGACCCTGTCTCAAAAAGATAAAAAAATAAAATAATCATAAGTTTAACATAGGTATTTAACAGCAAAAAAGAAGTGTTTTTATCATAAAAAGCATCCTGACTCAACTCATTCAACTTACAAACAATCAATACAGGGAAAAAGAAAACATTCAATTTTCTAAATAGTGGGCTCTGAAGACAATTTTAGTGTTTTTAAAATTCTTGGAAAGGAAAAGTACTTCAGATTAGTTCTAATTTCCCACATAAATTAGAAAGTTACTCTCACAGCTAGGAGTCAATATAAACACTAATTTGTTAAGCAGATATAAAAAATATTATTACTCATGAGGCCTTATATTGACTGACATTTATAACTCATCTACCATTATTTATTTATCTACCTCTCCAGGCAGATTCATATATCCATGCTATGTAATTTAAAAACTAAACCACAGTCTGAAAAGAACCAGTAACAGATTAAACAATGCTTTACTGGACTTACTAGTTTGAAATTTTTAAAATTTGAAAGTTTTAAAAAGTGCTTTTAAAATTTTGAATACAACAGAACTATGTTACAGAAAATATGGAATAAGAGGGGAAAACCCATACATCACAACCATTACTACCAATATTTTTGGAAGCATATACTTTTCTTTAAAGGAAAAGGTAACCCTAACTCTAACCCTATGTATATATATAATTTCATATTTTACCCTTTCAGCTTATCAAAAACATTTCATCATGATGCTTCAAGACTTCATGATTTTAAGTAGTTTCATAATGCCCATCAATTTATTAGTTAAAATAGTCATCCTCCATTATTGGAAGTTAAGTTGATTCCAGATTTCTCTATGTAAAGTTATGCACAAATTTGTGCGTATAGTTGTTTTTTTATTTTGGACTTAAGAGTTTAGTACAAAGAACTCAAAAGATTCCAAATTTTATGAATCCCAAAATACGCTGACGAAAAATACTATCCAAAATATTTGTACTAATGTATACCAGAAATTATAGTACTAGCTCACTTCTAAAATTACATAATCAGGGCATGGTGGTGCTACTCAGGAGGCTGATGATTTAGAGGCTAGCCTGGGCAACTTACAGATGCCCTATCTCAAAAAATAAAAGGTCTATAGGGATATAACTCAGTGCCCAGGCCCTGGGTCTAATCCTAGCACAAGGGTGAGAAGACAGAGTTAAACTATGGTTTGTAGTATGAAGACAGATTAGCAAAGCAAACATTAATGTACTATATGTCAGAGAAAACAGCTATCTCCTATTCATTTGCCTATTTTAAAAACTAAAGAGAGGGGCTAGGGATATAGCTCAGCGGCACAAGGGCCTGCCTGGCAAGCTCTAGGTCCTGAGTTCGATCCCCAGTACCAAAAAAAAAAAAACCCAAACAAACAAAAACTAAACAGAATAAAAAGAAAAGTTGAAATCCGTTAAAAGATGGGATTTATAAAATTGGAGATTCAAAAATAAGTTCAAAATACAGTGAACCAAAAGTGTTTGCCAAGTCTTGCTCTACTTTTTAAAGCAAATTACTTACAGGAAATAGCAAGTTTCCAAAGCCTGGGCACTGAATTATACCGAGTTGTTTATTTTCTTAAAATTAAAAAATTTAAGATCAGAATCTGACCTACCCAGGTGGTGAAGATCGCCGTGCTTGTCCTGATCGCAAAGCTTCTCCAAGAGGAGAATTTTCAAGATTCTTGAACTTTTCTTGGCAAGTTCTCACATAAGAAAGTTTTCCAGCAAAGTATCCCATGATACAAGCAACTTATTTATAAAATCAAACAAAAAATATGATTGAATAGGACTTTTTAGGCAATAATCTTGTCTAAAACAACATTTTAAAGAACATGTTATCTTAAATATATCTTTGGTTAGAGAGACCTGAGATTTTCTAAAATAATGATAAAAGGACCTCAATGAAATCAAACTCAGAGTTCAGACAAGGATTCTATGGACATAATTCTGTTTCCCTAAATAAATCAAAATTTAAAAAAAAATGTAGTTGTAAAGTAGTTGTAATTCTAATACACTAATTACTAATACAAATATGAAAGACATGGTAAAGGTATGATGGAAAGAGGAGTGGATAAGGAATCACATCAAAAGTTCTAGCCTGGTGAGCAGGGATTCAAACCATTTTTCTTGTAAAATGGGAATAATACTATTTGCCCAGTCAACCATAAGATTACTTTAAAAATGAAATTAGGTACACCAAATCCCTCATAATAATGGATCACAAAGTGTAACTTAAATGTTCACCTGTGCAACCTATTTGTAATATAAGAGAAAGTAACCTGAAATTCGTGAAAAGCCTCAGGAGAGTAATTTTTGTTAGCCACATTGCTAAATTTAAATTGAAGACTTCAGGGGCTGGGGATTTAGCTCAGTGGCAAAGCGCCTGCCTGGCAAGCGCAAGGTAGTGAGTTCGGTTCCCGGTACCGGAGAAAAACCCAAAAAATAAAAAAATAAAAAAAAATAAATTGAAGACTTCAAAAAAATTGTTTACTTCTAAATATATTTATTTGGATTAATCAAACTATCTGTACCACCTTCTTTCCTTACAGATAGACAAGAATTTATTTTCATTTATTATTTGATTAATTTGGATTAATCAAAATATCTGTACCACCTTCTTTCCTTATAGACAAGAATTTATTTTTAAAGTACTACGTATTTAAAAAATAATTTCAAATGGTTTTATTATTAAGAAGGAAAAAAAGTCAAGTAACTCCTGATTTTGACACTAGAAAAAAATATCCAATGAAAATATCCAATGAAAAGCTTACAAAGATATGTCAGCACACAACCAACCACATAACTAATATGAGTATGTCAATACATTTGATAAAAAATAATGATTTTATACTTAGGTAAAAAAGCTGAAACAAAATACAGTGTTATTCATACTTACATATAAGTTTAGGGATGGAACCAAATCTGGGATGACTTGAAAGAATTCCTACAGAATAAAAAGTTAAGTATTTCTCACTAATATTGTTAGAAAAAATCAGTTCCGACTACCTTTACCTGTTAGCTGGCAACATTAGTTCTTTTCATGACCCCAGAGAACTCTAAGCTATTTAAAAAGAGAGAATCAAGTGAATTTAGTATCAACAGATACACACACAAAAAAAATCCAAATGACAGACACACAAATAGTGGATCATTTGATACAAAGTAAACAATAACCACAACAAAAAAGAACTGTTTCTACATACCAAGAACAAATGAAACACAACACAGATTAAAAGATACAATTTACTGTAACATCAAAACCACCCAAGAGCCAGGAACAAATGTAATTAAAGATATGAAAGATCTTTATATTAAAAGCCATAAAACTTGCTGAGGAGTAAAAGCCAAACAAGGAGAAACATACTATGCGCCCAAGAACTGAATAGTGTAAAGATGTCAATTCTCCATAAATTAACCTATAAACTCAATGCTTCAATTAAAATCAAAGCAAGGGTTTTGTTTATACTAAAAATCATGTGCAAACACAAAGGACCAAGGTAGTACTGAATGAAACTTAAGTAGATATCAAGACCTAGAATAGCCGGGCGTGGTGTTGGGTGTTGCACGCCTGTAATCCCAGCACTCGGGAGGCTGAGGCAGAAGGATCACTGCGAGTTCAAGGCCAGCCTGGGCTACAAAGTGAGTTCAAGACCAGCCTGAACTGCACAGTGAGACCCTGTCTCAAAAAGACAAAAAAAAAAAAGACCTAGGATAAAATGATAGTAATTAAGACGTCTGGCATAAGTCAAGAATATGTAAACTGACTCACACTAGGAAAGTCCAAGAAAGGACATACACATATGTTCTCACTTGATATATGCAGTAAACAAAAAACAGTCCTTTCAAAATATAGGGCAGAGTCAATTACATATCTGTAAGAGGAGAAAATGTACCTGATCTACCCCATATTATATTAAAAAATAACTCCAGAGGGCTTCAAAATTTAAATATGAAAGATAAAGCTGATAAGCGAAAGCATGAGACTGTCATCTTTCTGTCCTTAAAGATAAAGATCTTAAAGAGATCACAAAAAGGAAAAAAAATCTGATAAATTGGACTCTATTAAACATTATAATTAATCAGAATGGAAAAAAAATAATCCAAGACAGAGAACTAAAAATGATCCAGTGAAAAGATGGACAACCTCAACAGATCCTTTATAGCAGGGCAAGGTGGCGCACGCCTGTAACCCTAGCACTTGGGAGGCTGAGGCAGGAGGATCACTGCAAGTTCAAGACCAGCCTGGGCTACAAAGTGAACTCAAGGCCAGCTTGAACTGCATAGTGAGGCCGTTTCAAAAAGACAAAAAACCCCCAAAACCCCAAAACCCCAACAAAAAAAACAGATCCTTTACAAAAAAGGATATTCAAATAACAAATAAAACAAAAGGTCCTCAACTTCATTAGTCACAGGAAGATGCAAATCATAACCACTATGCGATCAGTATCACTGCTCATTTACCACTATGGCCAAAATAAAAGAGACTTAAAAATGTGAGAGTGAAAATTACTCCAAATAGTGCAGCAGTATTTACACTGAAGCTAAATATATTCATAGTCTATGATCCAGAAAAATGCCTAACAAGAAATACTTTATTTATGGAAGTACTAATTGCAGAAATCAAATTTGTAAACTACCTACTTTCCAATGTTTAGTACGATAAATGAACTGGGACATATTCAAACAGCAAAAAACTACACAGCAATGAGAATATATAATCTACAACTACATATAATACTGTAGATCAGTCCGGTGCTGTGCTAGTAGACCAGCTCTCCAAATAAAACTTCATGTACACAGCATACATACACTAATGAAAAAATAAAATGGCAAATTCTTATGTTTAAAAAAAGCCTAGATTTTAATAGATGTTAATTTCTATAATATAAAGCTATCAGAGGGCTGTTGGCTGTCATGCTCCTGAAAAATTTAATAATCAGTTCTTAGAAGCTGGTTCAGGACAATTCTAGCACAGCACTGAGGAGTCTTAAAAATGTTGAAAGAAGCAACATAAATTACTTCACAGAAGGCTTCTGTGTAATTCAATTACAAAAACAGAAGTAATCTATACTACTAGCTTGTTTCTTTTTTCTGTCATCAACTAGTTATAGACCTCTAACAACATATAAGCACTACATACTAGTCAACCAGCCCCTCCTGTGCACTTCTAGGGATTGGACCCAAGGCACTGGCACTGAACTCCATCCACAGCACCCTATTCCGTTTTTTTGAGATGGGCTCTAGCTAAGTTTCCAAGCTGCTCAGGATGGCCTCGTAACCTCAGCCTCTCAGAGTACTGGGATCAAAGACACTCTTCTTACACTTAGTGAGTTGACAGTCTAGAGGGAATTAAACAGAACATATCATGTAACTGCTATTCACCCAAATATTTGAGTACCTACTCCATATGTGCATTGGATATACCCTCTGACAGGTACTAGAGATAGCCCATTTTCCTAAGAGGAAGAATGGAAGTAAACTTACTGAAGACTAATGCAATACTCTATATAACATAGTTACATTAATTATAGTGACAGTGCAGACAGAGATAGTGTATAGAAAAATTTAAGGATTTGAATACAAGACACCAATGGATAAGGCAGATAAAGAATAGAAGTAAAAGATAAGGCTCTGATTTCCTGAATGAGAGTGATGCCCTTCAGACATGGCAAAAAGGGCAGGAATTGGTTTTAGCAAAATGAGTTCAACTTACAGAGCCAATAAAGGGCCATCCGTGTAAGATGTCCAGAATTTAATATAGCACATATCTAGACTACAGATAATCCTAGAGACTGTTATGGTTTGATCTGAATGTCCCCCAAAATGATTATTCATGGATGAGGCTTGTGGAAGGTGATTAGTTCATGGGGATGCTAACCTCGTGAGTGGATTAACCTATTGAGTTCATGGCTAAATGTGCTGTTGGAAAAGTACAGCTGGGCTGGAAGAAGTCCCTCGGGGTGCCTATGAGGGTGTTTATCTCCTCTGGTGCTTTCACAGTCTTGTGTGATCTGGGTGCAGCTTTTTCATGAGGTGAGCAGCTTTTTCACACCTCACCCTTCTACCATGGTGTTTCTGCCTTGCAGCCAGCAGATCATAGACTGAAACCTTTGAAATCTTGACCCAAAATAAACTCTTCCTTCAAATGATGGATGTCAAGTATTTTGTGCCAACAATGGAAAAGTGACTAATACAGCTCCTGTGATAACTACAGCCCATCATACTGTAGGGGAAAGTAGAAAAACTTAGACTGAGAGCATAGCTTTATGGTATAGGCCCTAGGTTCAATCTCCAGTACCATACCCTCCCCACACAAAAAAGTACAGACTGAAAACTAAAATCCAAAGCAGAACTCCAAAGAACATCAATATTTCTAATACAAGCAGAGAAAGAAGACAAATAAATGAATATCCAAGCACTAAGAGGTCATGAATTTGTTTTTAGTGCTATACACCATGAACAGTGTGTCACACATATAACATACTTTAAAAACATGAAAAGAATGTAACAGTTGCCTGCAGTAGGAGGGAAATTCTAGGACTATGCAGTTACAGATGTGAAATGCAAATGACTCAAGAATTGGTTTGGGATGGGGAACCAAAAGGAAAAAAAACTGATTAAAAGCTAGGCATGGTGGTACACCCTTGCAATCCCACTACTCAGAAGGATCACATGTTCAAGGCCAGCCTGGGCAAATTAGCAAGACACTGTCTCACGCATGCCCGTAATCTCAGCAGTCATGATGCTGAGGCAGGAGGATCATGAGTTCAAGGCCAGCCTGGGCTGTAAAGTGAATTCAAGGCCAGCTTGAACTGTATAGTTAGACCCTGTCTGAAAAAGACAAAAAACAAACAAACAAACAGTCTCAAAACAAAAATAAAAGGGCTAGAAATGTAGCTCAGCACTTCTCAGCTCAATCCCCAGGAAGAAACAGAGGGAAGGAGGAAGGGGAAAAAAAGAAATGATTAAGGTTGTATAATGTTGGTCAAGAACAAAAATTGGGCCGGGAATATAGCTCAGTGGCACAAGCACCTCCTGGTAAGCGCAAGGTCCTGAGTTCGATTCCCAGTACCAGAAAAAACAACAACAACAACAAAAAAAAATTAAAGAAGCAAGGATGCTATGTTGGTAGTCTTTTAAGAAGTTTCAATAAAAGAAAAAATTCATGGATACTCTAGGACAGATGGGGTTAAAAGAAGTAAAACGTGAAGTATTCCTTTACGAAGTCTGGCTTCAAGTTTGAGGCAGAGGCAGCTGGAAAGATGTATAAAAAAGGACTTTTTTTTCAATGTTCTCTGTTCCTTTTTGATAGATCAAGAAACAATCCGTAACAGCTAAGACCACACTGAGCATGACTCACTGCAGATAAATACAAAATGACAGGTATTTGGATTCAATGCAATATGTCTTGGTGGATTCTGAATTGTTTTCAAGTTATTGCCAAGTGATCCAATATCTTTAACTTCACATAAATCCCAAACCTCCAAAACTTTCCCTCTTTTATGCCCTTTCCAAATTATAATTTTTGCTGGTTCAACCTTCGTTGTTTTATGTTCTTATGCCTTGCATATTTTGCTTCTGTTCATGTCAGTCTCCTCACTGCCCCCTATAGCCATGCTTATTGTCATAATCACCAAATCCCTCCTCCTGAAATATCCTTCCTTTTCTTTTTAATCTAAATCCTGCACATCCTTCAGAATCTACTTCTTTAAAACACACACACACACACACACACACACACGATTACATTTATAGTGGGGAATTGGTACATGTATATAACACATTTGATTTTTTTTTTCCACCCTTAATTATACCACTCCTACAGAGATTTTTCCTCTTTGAAAGATCTTTATCCACAACTCTGAATATTTTTACAACTCAGCAGCTTGTTATTTAAATTTTCTATTCTCTTCAGTGTGTGTTTGCATTGACTAGCAGCTCCTAAATTTCTTTTGTAATCCCCAATATCCAGACCTAAATATTAGTAAATGACAAAATTATGAGAAATAGGCACAACAATAATGGACACTGTGATTTCTCTACTGTGCCAGTTTTTCCTACAAAGTAACGTGATTTAAAGTTTTGTTCACAATATGGGACCAATCTGGTCTATAAAACATCTCAGTTTTAAAGGACATGTAATACATGTATATCTTGAGTTCTTTCCATGTTTTTAGATTCTCTTTTCTGGGACATCTTCTCAGATACAGGATACACTAGGCAGACAGTACACTTAAGTATCACCTTAAATATCAGTACACTTAAGTTTGCCTGTATCACCAAATTTTAGAATATAGAAACTGGTAATACTCAATTCACAGGAATACGCTATACTATTTAAGCCAATAAAATTTAGGACAAGAAAAATCTCTTTGGAGACTTAATAAAAAACAGATTACTTGCTGGCGCTCTGAGATTCTAATTATTTTTTTAAATGCTAACTCATTCTCACCCTCAACTCCCAGGTGATATTGGTTTAGAAAGGTACGGGTCTTTACACTGAGGTATAGGGCCTTCACGCAAATTATGTCTCCAGTCCCCTTTTTAAAAATTAATACATGTTCATGATACATGAAGAATATATTCACCTTAGTTGGTATTGCACTTTAACCCTTTTTACTTGCCCTTCTCCTCCTCTCCTTCCATCTCAACATCCCCTTCCCCTTTATTTGCAAAAGATCTACCTCCTTGTTTCCTTTTATCTTTAGCCTTAAATTATACTTCGGGTTTCTCATATAAATGAGAAACCATACACTCCCTAAGCCTCTGTATTTCCCTAAGCTTCAGGGTCTCAAGGTGTATCTATTTTCCTATAAATGACTCAAATTTATCCTTTAGGGCTGAGTAGTACTCCACTGTGTGTATATACCACAGTTTATTGATCCATTCGTCTGCTGATGGATATATAGGTTGCCTCCAAGATTTAGCTATTATGACTTGTGGTCCTATAAACATGGACATGCATGCATCACTATAATATGATGTTTTTAACTCTTTAAGGAAGAAACCTGGAAAATAGCTGAGAAACTGGAATTTCTAATTTTAGTTTGTGGAGGAATCTCTATACCGATTTCCACAGTGGTTGTACTAGTTTACACTTCAACAATGCAGAAAGGTTTCTTTTCCCATATAGCCTTTCCAGCATTTGTTATTTTTTGAGTTCTTGAGCATTTTACTATTTTTATTTTAAGGTAAGGTTTCACACTAAGTTGTCCAGGCAGGAGATGCATTTGTGATCCTCCTGCCCCAGCTTCCCAGAGTGCTGGAATTACGGGTATGTACCACTATAACTGGCAGCTACTGGACTTTAAGCCAATGTCCAACAATCACCTGGGTTTGTTAAAACACAGATTCCAGAACTTTACTCAGAGATTCTGACTGAGCAGATCTGGAATGGGGCCCATGAATTTGCATCTGTAACAAACAGGAGTGCAGCTGCTGAGCCACCCATGTACACCAGGCTTGTTGCTCTTCCTGCAAACTATCTACAAGTTTAGGCTTGCCATTTTCTTGCTTTTGCAGATTGCTAATGATGTTCTGTGCAGGACAGCATCAAATTCTCAAATCCAGAGAATCAACCCAATGATTCCTTTTCTAATATTGGAGAAATTTACCAGTGATCACTAAGATTATCAACTTTCCTTATTTAATATCACAAAAATAAACATATCCAAAAGACTAAATAAATTCAAAGTTTAAATATTTACCTTTACTAATTAGTCCTTGAGTAATCAACATACTTGTGGCAGCCAAAGGCACAGCTATGGAAGGAAGAAGAACTTGTCAATATTAACAAAAGGAAAAGATTTTATCTTGAGTTCATTAGGGAATTAATATTAAAACTATCTAGGAATAAATTTTACAACTAAGATATTTAAAAGACTGTTTCATTTTAAAAGCTGTACTGTATACACAAAAGGTTAAAAAAGAACATTTTATTTTATTTTATTTACTTATTTATTTAATTTTTTGGTACAAGGAATTGAACTCAGGACATGCTTGCCAGGAAGGCACTGTGTCACTGAGCTATATCCCTGGCCCAAAAAGAGCATTTTAAGTTAAAAACATTACAAAATATTAAACAGCATAATTCTAGAACCACCTAGACTTATGTTCCAAAAGAGGTAGCAATACATTAATAATCAACTAAGACAACACTGACTAAAAGCTACTTCTGAAGTTAAAGGAGGAAAAAAAAATAATACAGGAGAGGCTAGAGGAAAATTACAAATAAGCTAACTACTGAGTAATGACTAAATTCCATGCAGTGTGCTAAGTGCCGCATGTGCACTGTCTCATTACTTTTTATCACAGTATTTACAAGGTAGATAATATTCTTACCCTTCTACAGATAAGGAGACTGAGGCTTAGAGATGTTAAGAAACTTGCTCAAGGCCATACAGCTAGTTCAAAGGCAGGCCTCAGACTAATGAAATCTAATACCAGATTTCAAGCTTTTAAGCTTTTTTACACTGAACCAAAATACACTTGCTTGGGGCAAGAATAAAAAAGTATATACATTAAACATTCCTTAAAACTACATGAAAATACTGTGTGTACACCTATTAACCCAGAGTAAAAAAATCCAAAGCTGTCATCACAACTTCAAAGAGACTTACAACTTAAAAACAGCTATGAATCACTCTTCTCTACACAAGCATTAACAATTTTCTGCAAGGGTGGGAGCTGCTAATGCATTAGGTGACCAATGTGGCAAGCAACTTGGTCTGAGCACCTGACTAGTAAACAGTTCCCTACACTGACAGAAGTGGCTCACTATGCCTAACCTGTTTATGCGAACACAACTCACACTGAACGCCTGCTTTTATCTGGAAGTCTGGTATCTAGGTACTCACTAGGCTGAGAGTGCCTAACCCCCAATAAAAATACCACTGAGTTTTTAATGAGGTTCCACAAGATAACATTTATGAGAACTGTTACTGGGTGGCAAATTAAGTACATTCTTCATGCAGGGCTCCATTGAGGGAAGACCCTGAGAAGCTTGTGCCTGGTTTCCTCTGGATTTCACCCCATGCTCCTCTTCCTGATTTTGCTTTGTATCCTTTCACTGTAAATTAAATAGCTACATGTGGTCAGCGGCTACCATAGGAAACAATGCTGTTCCTAACCAGGGGTTGGCAACTTGCTCTATAAAGAACCAGATGATAAATATCGGGGCTTTGGGGTCCATTTGTTGTTCTACCTAGTCAACTCCTGCTTTATGCAAAAGCACCTACAGACAATACATACACAAATGAACATAGCTGTGTTCCAATAAAACTTTATTTATGGATGCAAAACTGTTATGTAATTTGTACATGCAATGAAATAGTCCCCCTCCTTTTTCCTCAATCACTTGAAAATGTAAAAACCATTTTGTTAGTTTGCTGCATACAAAAAGATTTGATCCAAGGTCTGTAGTTTGCTCAACTCTGAATCTTTTTTTTTTTTTCCGGTACCAGGAATCGAACTCACAACCTTGCGCTTGCCAGGCAGGCACTGTGCCACTGAGCTAAATCCCCAGCCCTAGTTTGCTCAACTCTGGTTTAAATTATACATGGGCAATTTAAGCACTGAAATAATTGGGACATTTGAATTGTCAGAGAAACTTTATGAAAAAATCCATTAACTTTGGAATAGGGCTCCACTATTAGGCACAATGTGCAGAAACCCTAAGGTTTGACTGCTTACTATTCTACTTATCAACAGATTTTACCTTGGTTGGGAAAATGGTTTCTTTAATGCTGGCTGGTTAGATGCCTTCATGTATTATGATTTAAGGTCTTTCAAAGCACAAATCCCCTTACATTACAGTGTAAGTTCAGGCTGCTTCAAGGATTGCAACACGTAGCACTGAAGAATTACATGAGGATAAAAGGTGATGATTTAGTTAGCCATCTCTACAATGGACAATGCTTCTACAGTTAATGCAAAGAGCAACAATCAGGTTAAGGAGATTCTAGTACTAGTTCTTTCATTCACCCCTGTTTGCATACACCTCTTAACTTCTCATGTTATAAAAGGATAGTAATTTAGGCCTAACTCATACATTTTACCTTATGTCACACTGAAAGATAATGGTAAAAATGAAAGACTTCACAGGTTCTCTAGCCCTCTTAATCAGAATAAACTGGGCATACAAGGTCGTATGCTCAAAGCAACACAAACGGTTAGTTTGTAGTACAGCTTGATCAGAGCCCAAATCTTACATCCATGTAAGGAAATCCATTATATTATGTGATTCCTATTTTAGTCTGTTAATATAATGTTCCCTTAGGCAAATTTAAAATAACTGCTGACCAAAACCTATTCTACATTATGACTACAGTCCCAACTCTATTCAGTACAAGGATCCCTACAAGTCCTTGCACGCTCCTCCTCTCCCAATAAAATGCTACTCTAAATTCACAATTTTTAATAGGAATGTTTATTTCATTAATCACAATAGCCACTTAGTAAAGATAGCCAACTTTTATACAATTAAATTGAATTAACTGAATTAATCCCCATAACGATTTCATGTGATAGGTAGTTACTACCCCTGTTTTACAGATAAGGAAACAAGAACATGGATAGGAACTTGTCCAAAATCTCACAGCTAGAATCTGGGATTTGAATTTAGATAGTCAGGTGGAGTCAAGTCCATGGTCTCCTTGATCATACTTTTTACATGAAACTCAGTGGTACATATGTATGAACTATTTTCATATACTCGAAAACTGATGCGAAAACTTAATCAGAATTAATATGACTTTTCATTAATTCCAGAGGCTGAGAGCTACTGTAATATGCAATTAAGAACTAATATAATATGGAACTAAGTTCATCTTTTATGTACTGATTTTTTCACTACTTGCGTGTGTTTGAGCACAAACACATTGGTTTTTGGACAGTATGTAGAGCCACAATTTTAAACAACTGGAGATAAGATACCTTCATAGTTATACTTTATGATTAACAGGAAGTAGATTAGAGAAAAAAAAACATTATCTTAAAGAAAAAAGTCTAAATCAACAAGTCTAATTTTAAACCAAGATGATACATTTAATATCTCAAAAAGATATAAAAATTATCATCAGTACTTTTCCACATATTCCTGCTTCCCTCACCATCCTTATCTCATTAACAGCCCCAAGGTGATATTCTCCATAGCAATATGAATTCCATTATTAATTTACATAATATGGAATTGTCACATACTACATGGAATACCTTATCTGAAGATACAAATGTTAAAGTACAAAATTTGCTAACATGTTGTCTATCAAATTCTCCTGATCATTATATGTTGACTTTCTTACCATCTGGTTACAGCTACAATTTCATATGCATTGAAGGTCTGATGTTATAATATACAACAGCTATGTTATTTCTGCTTTAAGTCAATTAGTGGCCAGGCATGGTGTTGCATGCCTATAATCCCAGCACTCTGAGGCTGAGGCAGGAGGATCACAAGTTCAAGCTCAGCCTGGGCAACATAACAATGTAAGAGACCCTGTCTCAAAAAAAAAAAGGGTTGGAGATGTAGCTCAGTGCAAAAGCCTGGGTTCAACCCCCGGTACCACCAAAAGAAAAAAAAAGGTCAGTTGCTTCTGTAACTGCTGCTAGTTGTTAATTTTTTGACTGCTATAATTTCCCAGTAAACCAGATATAAGATACAATTAACAAGCTGTTTTTTCAGCCTATCCTTACTACATGCTTTTCGTCTCTTCAATTTTAAAAGGATTAATCTGTTTTAATATACAAAAATTATATTTCTTACTGTTCACATACCACATGTCCTACTATTAACAGTCAGATATACATAGAAATCCTGCCTATGGATCAATGCCCTTTAATGTACTTTTAACATAAGGTTACAACTGTTTAGAATGTTAAACATAAAACAGCATAAATTTATCAGCCTAAAATAAACCTGGGTAGCACAGTATTCATATCACCATCAGCCTAACATTACGATCCCAAACCATCACCAGACTTGTCTTTTTCTTAATCCTGTCATCAAGATGTGAAATTTGTTCCACCATGAATGCAAAATATTAAATCTGTTTCTTCCTACAAACAAAAAATTCTAACTGTATCTTTTAATCAGCACTGTCATAAACTGGACTATCTTGAAGTTATTACCTGACTCTTTTCCTTCATTGCTCATTAGTCAATCTCTCTGAAATCCTACATGTGCTTTCAAAAATCTTTCAGTACCAGCCCATTTTCTCCAGTCCAAATGGCAAAGTAGTCAACTACTTCTCAACAACTATGTCTGAGTCATCACCAAAAGCTCATAAAAGACCTCACCAAGTATAACTTCTCATCCTTCTAACCCACAATGCACGCTAATCTTCCTCTGAAAACAAACTGACATTATTCCCACTGCCCAAGAACCTAAAACATCTAAGCCAAATTTTTAGCTTTTCATACTGCTTTATTCTCTTAAGGCTCTAATAGTGATCAAGTTATTGTAGATTCTGCCTTTGTTCAATTACAGTTATCTCTTACAATTCTTACTGCAGCTATCAACATAATCTTTCCTGTGTGTTTTATGTGTTAGCTTTGTTTTAACTACATCAGGTCAAAGACTACCTCATGAAACTTATCTTCTAAGCAACGTATCTAGTACACTGTAAGTATACACACTGGCTGACTGATGAAAAAATATACCTTCCTTATCAATTTGCTCCCTTGCACTTTAAAATTTCACCCATCTCTTCTGTTCCAATTACCACATCGCAACTGTGAAGGCCTATAATTTTCAGGTGAAGCAATATTAGGTTTTGTGTAAAAGACTGTATTTTATGTATTGCTTTCAACATGGTTTTTAAAAAAATCTTCATATATAAGATTTCTAGACAGAAATCAAGAGTTGGTAGTATAGTAACATTTCACAATAATAAAAATGAGAACTAACCAGTTTTTATTATGTAGTGGTTAAAAGAATTAAAATCAGGAGTTTCTGTTTCAAATATACCTGGTTTCATGTTCAGATATTGTGACTTACTAGCTATATAATACTAGTTAGCTCATTTGACATCTCTAAACCTTAATGCCTTCATCTGTAAAGTAAGGGCAGTAGTGACCATACTCATGGGGTTGTTTTTATAAAATCCACGTACACTCAGTAAATATTACAATTATTCACAAAATTGGCCTATTGTTTTGAAAAAAATTCTGCAACTACTTTAAAATGAGCACACCTCTATTTCCTTAATCAATCCCTTTAAGTAACAACCATACTAAGCTAAAGTGTGGCAATTTCTTCTGTATGGAGTTACTCTAACTTCAAATAAAAATTCAGGTTAAAATTTCAGGTACAAATAAGAAAAGTAAACTCACATCTGAACCAGAAGCTTTCATCATTGCATTCTGCAAACATTCTTCTTTCTTCCTCTGTCGGAATGTAATCAACCCCTATGACTTTTCGCCAAGGAAAATTGGAAAATGTAAAATTTCAATAATAAAACCAAGACTGAAAAATTAGCTTAGTACAAATTTTAACAAAAGACACCCAGCATTCTTTTTAATTAAGTAATAAATCAACTGACTTGTATACATTTAGCAAACTTTGACTTCAAAAGAAATTTAGTAGCACTACCTGCTAGTCAGAATTGGCTACATAATATTCTTGACTGTGTGCAAAATCAAAATGCAGGACTTTTTACTGAAATTACTAAGAATTTCAAGATGGCACCAGTAGAGCATTAAATCAAGTCTGGGGCCCTGTGTGACTGTTACTCAGGTAATGAAATTTCCTTTACATAGAACATGCTTCTAATTATAAACACTTAATATCACAGTTACCGGGAATTGGTCTTGGAACTTCTGCATTTGGCTCTCGAAAATCAGCCCGCCCATTCATCTTTCCTGTATCAAAAACATTTACACTAGGTATTAGGAACTACCACGACAGTTTGAATACAGATAGCAGTAAAATTACTGGTGTACATGGCAATTAATATTTACTAAACATTATCACATTTGAAGTACTTGACACAAAAATACAAAAAAAATTAAACCCGCTAATTAATTTGGACTGACTATTCAAGTTTCGTCTCTTAGTTAAAAAAATAAGGTGTTTTATTATCAGTATTTATTATTTATCATCACTATCAGTTGATGGATATAAGGTTAAATATTAAAAGATATTAATAAAACTGACATTTTTCCTCTTGAAACTGACATTTCACATTACCCTATGTCCTGGTCCTTTCAAAAATCTGTCGTAAATGATTTGCATGATTCTTCCCAAAAGAAGAAAAATCTATTCTCAATTTTCATTTTAAAAAATAACAATCAGGAAACATGCAACCTCTCCTTTAAAGCAGTATTCAAAAGACAAAAAAAAAAAAAAAAAAAAATCGAACAAAAAAGACATCATACTCTTCTGAGATATAAATTCTATGGCAAACTCTTTATCTTCCAAACTTTCCTCCCTACCCTCAAATAATCTTCAAATTACTTTGTACAAAGACATGAGACTGAAGATGTACGGAACTCTAAAAACACACGTTTTTATTTTTTCATTAACTTTAAAACTCGTATCTTAGGATTTAAGAGACCAGTATCACAGATAACTATTTTAAAGCTCATTATCAGATCATGATTTTCACTTAAAAATTTTTACATGAAAACAGAAAATGGTTTACAGATGACACTGGGCCCTTCCATGACCCACTCAGTAAACAAGCCATCATCGAAGGCTTACCACATGTCCATTTCTTAGGGCAAAGAAATAAGGGATAGTGAACTCATGGATGAATGAAGCCTCCTGAGAAAACTACTTACACGTTAAAACCGCGTTAGACAAATGCATCCCTCTCTCCACCAACAGCATCCCGCCTATAGGCTGACAAGGCCTCTCAGACAACATGTTACGCTCGCCACTCCGAAGGAAACTGAGGGAGCCCTCACCGGCCGACTGCCGCCCCTACACGCTACCCACCACCCCTCAACACCGGCTCCCACCCGCTTGGAGTGAGCGACACCCCGACACACGTTCGTCACCACCAATTCCTCCCACCCCAGAAACAACCTCGCCTCCGCCGTCAGCAGCGCTCAAGAGCGCAAGACCCACAGCGCAGCATCCACCTTCGTGGCAGGAAAATGGCGGAAGGGGCGAAACAGTGGACACCGCGCGAAGGCGGTGGGTGGGTAGGTGGAGGCAGGGGCAAAAAGGGGCTCTTACGCCGTCTCACCCACCTCCCAAATGAAGCGGCGGGCCACGGCGCGTCGGGTCCAAGCGATCGGGGACAGGAGCTGGGAGAAAAACCTAGCGGAGGGTAGAGAAGGAGGAACGCGCGGGACTGCGACAAGGGGGAGGGGACGGACTGCGCACGGCCACCTAGAAGTCACCCAGACACAGGCTCAAAGGGACTGTGACCCGGAAGCACTCACTGCCTGCGGCAGGAAATGACGCCATACCTCTATGCGGCGCTGAATACTAAGCAGGCTAGGCACAGACTCCTGCGGTGCGCCTGCGCCTGCGCCTGTTTGCTCCGCCCTGCGGTCTTCGTCCTGGCCGCGGCGCTCGCGAGCTGCGGTGGGACTGCGCTGGGGGTCGCTGTGCTGCGGAAGCTCGGCTCCGCCCCCTCCGGCGACAGCCGGGGAAGCTTTGTTTTTGTGACGCAGCGCACTGGTCGTCTTCTGACAGGGTGGCGGGAACTTTCGCGGAGGCCCGTTTATCCTCCGTTTCGAAGTTGCCAACTTTTGTTGGATTTCCCTGCTTGTAGCCTTTACGTAGTCATTACGCTAGGCAAGCTTCTGTTTAGGCTAAGCCTGGTAAGTTTTAAGCAGCGGCCTGTGGCTGTCGGACCCTCCAGTCTAGTTTCGGACCTGTTGTAGACCCTCAGGCGGGGTGCATGGCCTCTGTGAACCTCCTAGTGTACTCACCTGAGGAATAGAAATAATGCTGCCTCATAGGGTTGGGCGGGATTAAAACCACCTGAAAGGGGGTTTAAGCCCTCAGCTTCTAGTAAGGCGAGCGTACATTTGCTTGCAGGGCTTCTGACATTATACTGCCACGCTTAGTCAACCACCATTCTAGGTGTGTGTGTGGTGGGGTAGGTGCTAGGGATTGAACCCAGGGCCTTTGGACTGATTTACGTCCCCAGCTGTTTTTGTAATATTTTGAGAGAGAGTCTCACAAAATTGCCCGAGCTGGGCCTAAATTTGGTGATCAAAGTTGCCTACTGCTGTGCTGTGGTCATTCATTCATTTTCTTTCATTCATTCCACAGTGCCTCTTGAGTGCCTGCTCTGAAGAAGGTACTGTGATTTACTGGTGAACAGTCTCAGTGCTAAACTGATTCATCAACTCCTGAACACCTGTCAGATTTCTCATCTCTTTCTGAGCCCCTTTGCCACTGTCCACATTTCTTAATTTTCACTGCCTCTAGAGCTGTTCTAGACTTATTCTGCTGCAGACATATTTAAGACAATCATCTAAAAAATAAATTTAACCTTGTGTTTCCTTTTTTAGAGCTTTTTGCTAGCTCCTAGCATGAACAGAATCATGGCTTGACCTTTTAGTTTTTGTTTTGGTATCAGGACTCAAACTCAGGACCTTGTGCTTGCCAGGCAGGTGCTTGTGCCACTGAGCTATATCCCCAGCACCATGGCTTGACCTTGAACCTTTGAACACCAATAAGAAACACAGCCTACCGGACATGGTGGTATACACCTGAAATTCTAGCACTTGGGAGCCAGAGGCAAGAGGATCACAAATAGAGGCCAGCCTAGGTAATTTAGGCAAGAGAAAGGGAGAAGGAAAGAAGGATTAAAAGACATTCTAGATGAGCTTTATATTAATACAAAATCTGCTTTTTCTTTGGTTTCTGACTAGATTGTGAGATTCCAGAATCCAATTTTATAATATTCTTTGTATTGGTGAGTCAGCTGCATAGCACATTTGTCTTGGTTACTTTTCTCTCATTGCTGAGACAAAATACCTGATACCCAGAATTAAGGAAGCAAAGGCTTATTTAGCTCACAGTTGTGGAGGTTTAGGGCCATACCTGGCTGGCTCCAAGGCAGAGTGGCACACAGCAGAGAGCAACATTTCATGGCAGCAGAAAACAGCAAAAACAACAAGAGTGAAAGGGAGAGGAGCAAAAACAAGCCTCTTTTCCTCCCTTATATTGTATGTGGCTACCCGCCCCAGGGCTGATGTAGCGTTCATACCCATAATCCCAGCATTGGACCATCAATGGATCGCACACTATGGAAGCCGCCCCCATGACTGCATGAGGCTTTGGGGGGACATCCAGACACAAACCATAACAGCGTTATATATTGATGAGTATATTTTCTGTTGCCCACCAAATTCCCAGCAGTTAATAAATTGGCCTGGTTAAGGGATAGGGAGCTCTTTCTATATGAAAAAGTAAAATTCTAAAACACTCAGGGCATCCAGTGGTGGTGAATACATTTAATCCCAGCACCCTGGGAGGCTGAGGCAGAAAGACTCACAAGTTTCAGCCCAGCTTGGGCAATTTAGCAAGATCGTCTTTAAAAAAAATAGGTTTTTTGATATAGTTCAGTGCAAAGGCCCTGGGTTCAATCTCCTGCACAGTAAATAAATTATTCAAGGAATCCTGTTATTTTTTTTCTTTTTTCAAAGTAAAATTATTCTTCAAGGTAAATTGTCATTTTGCATTTGTGCTGACGTTTGAAGATTTTGGGTTCCTTTGATAATTTAGGCAGCTGGGCGTGGTGGCGCACACCTGTAATCCCAGCACTTAGGAGACTGAGGCAGGAGGATTGTTGTGAGTTAGGGTTAGGGTTAGCTCAAGGCCAGCCTGAACTGCATAGCGGGACCCTGTCTCAAAAAGACAAAAAAAAAAAAATAATAATAATTTAGGCAAAGAATTCACACATAAATTGGGTAAGATCGAAAGTCTTCCTGGAAATTGATCATATACGGTAGAGAAAGGCTTCAGGATTTTTAAATACATAATGTACATAATGTTTGTTGTACATAGTGTGTACATTCTTTGTGTGGAGTTGGTATATGTACGTAATGCATCCTAATTCCTTTTAAAATCCCCTTTCCCTTCCTTCCCTCCCATAGACTCTTGATCCCCTCCCCTTTTGTGTGTGTGCATGCGTGCATGTACATGTATGCAGTACATGTTTACATTCCTTGTGTGCAGTTAGTACGTGTATATAACACATCATAATTCGAAAGGTTGCAGGATTAGCCAATTAAGATTCTTCGTGCTCTAACCTTGAATTGTGGGATCACTGGAAATCAGTCTTCCAGGATTAAATTAAATCAATACTTGCAAATACCTCCACTATTAAGAGCCAATGAAATCACCATGTCTGTTCTTTTTTTGTTTGAGACAGTATGTCACTACGTAGTTCAGGCTGACCTTGAATTCACTATGTAGTCCAGGCTGGTCTTAAATTCTTGACGATCCTCCTGCTTCAGCCCCTGAAGTGCTAGGATTATAGGCATGTGTGAAGACATTATTTTTTAGAATTATTATAAAGGATGGGGCTGGGGATTTAGCTCAGCGGCAAAGCGCCTGCCTGGCAAGCGCAAGGTCGTGAGTTCGGTTCCCGGTACCGGAAAAAAACCAAAAACAAAACAAAACAAAAAGAATTATTATAAAGGAATACTTCAGAGTACTCAGTAATTTATATACATTAAACCAAAGTGATAAATTCCTTCTTGATTTCAGTATCAAGGAAGTAATTACCTTTTCAGACAAACTCTTGAACTTTGATAATCAGTTTTTCAACATGTTTCCTTTTGTGTTTCAATACCACAGAAATTGTGACATGTTTACCATAGGCTATCCAGTGTCCAATATATATTTATTATTTAAAATTAAATGTCATAGAAAGCTAGAGAAGAGAATGTTCCTTTTTTTTTTGAAGAACAAGAGATTTAGTTACCAACATGTATCTCCAGAACCATTTGCTACATCAATTTATGAATATGCCAAATTCCAATGCTCACATATGGATGACACGTAAGGATCCGAATGTCTACAGAAACATACACGGAATCATTGCTTCATTTAATATCCCTGCTACTTTAATTAATCATCCTGATTATTAGAAAAATAACCAAGATAATATTTCATATCAATTTTATTTTTTCTTATTGGACCGTGGTTGGTCTTTTTACTTATCTGTAATACTTCTTCTGAATAAATGAGAACATGATCTGTCATGTGTAGTGGTCTTCATGATGCTACACATGGAGTCCATCACAGACGGCAAAAGTCAAGACACAATGCTTCAATCAGCTGGGGTGTACCCATTCTGTCACTAAGAAAGAATCTTTAAATCTGCTCCAGGGTGTCCATTATTTGTACCTGTGTACCTAACAACACAGGCAACTGCAGAGACCTCCATGAATAGGGCTGAGTGTGGCCATTCTTTTTATAGATTTTAATAATAATTTATATATTTATTCTTTTTTTGTTGTTTTTTTCTGGTACCAGGAATCGAACTCACGACCTTGTGCTTGCCAGGTAGGCACTGTGCCGCTGAGCTAAATCCCCAGCCCCTCATATTTCTTTTGTAATTGTATCTTAGGTCTATTTTCAATATAATCAAAATCCTTTAGTAAAAATCATAAGAACATAATGTTTTGTATACTCCTATATCTCCCTAGAGGACCTTTTTCAACAACAGAAGTAAACTAGACTTCTTATGGGGTGGACCTCAGACTTCCACAGCTTAGTCACCATCCAGGACTCATATGCCACCAGTGGTCATCATTGATCGAGAATGTTCCTGTAAGGGGGATATGATGAGTCATATCAAATGCTAATAAGGACAAATAACTAAACATTAAATAAAACAATAAGAAGGTTATTTATAATTTTTGCCAGTGTAGTTTCATGAAAATCTGGATTACAGCAGATTGAGAAAAGAGTGATTGGGAATAATGTAGAGAAAAGTGTAGACTACTCTTTCCAGAAATTTAGCTGCTTGGAGAAAACAGACATATAATGGTAGCTGGAGGGAGAAATTAGGAATCAGTAAAGGTGAATTTTTGTTTTATAATGCTGTATAGAGTTGGTTTAATTACAAATGTAAAAGACAAAACAAGAGCAAGGTTAAAAATAAGGGCAAGAGGGGATAATTAATAATAGCACAAAGCAGATCTCTCAACTGGGGTGCCCAAGAGTATGTTTACAGTGTATGCCACACACTGTTAATTACTCCCTGGGCCCCTGGGTGAACTGTGGGCACAGCCCATGGGCATACACTTTGAGCAGTCTTCTTGGGGTCTTCTGAGGGTATCTAAAAGGGAACAAAGTCTAATGGCCTGCTCTGGTACTCTACAGGTGATAAGAATGCTGGGCAAGTTTCAGCTCTTTCTTCTCCATCCTGGATCTCAGAAAACATAGACCAAAACACCTTGTTGTTTGTGGCAAGGAACTTATGAGGCAGCAGGAGATGTTCATGTTCTGGGTGTCCTGGGTATGTAACAGGAATCCCGGAATGTAGCTGGTATGGTGGGCACACAAGCATTTAGCATAGGGCTGCTGTGGAGAGAAGCGTGAGGGAGCAGTTCCAAATCTCAGCCATTGCATTAATTTCATAGATCTGGTTCTTTGTAGCTGATGTGCGCTTCTTGTGGTGTCGAGGTCATTTGGGAGGGGCTGGTCTAGCCTTGCAAATTAAAGCTCCATCTTTAGTTTGATATCTTTGGGATTAAAAAGGTCATTTGTATTCAAAATTCACCTAGATTGTTACCATATTTCTGTTAAATTTGTTCATGAGATAAAGAAAATTTTATAAATTATAAATATTATGTTTTATTTTAAAAAGAATTCAAAAACAAAAATGATACAGAATTTCAAAATATGATGATAAGAAATTAACGATGGTCATTATATTTTAAAATTTTTTTTATTTTAAAGATAAAAGAATGAAAACATTAACAAACACACGTACATTTAGAAAATAACACAAAAACACTACAAGCAATACAGAATTTCAGATAAGGTGATAGGAAATTAACAATGGTTGTTGTATTACATATTGATATCTTCAAATTGGATACTCAGATAAATATAGACATGTAAGATTGATCAAACACTTAAACATTAACTGTTCCTTTCAATAGAACAATAAAAGTCAGTAGTAAGCTATGTTAGCTATTCTGTGTATACATATGAACACATTTCCCCCTTCTTTCTTTTCTCTTTTCCCTCATCCCAGTTGTTCTTTACCTTTGAGCAGTTTCCTTTTGTTTTGCATGTCTATTGTACCTCCTAGATTTTATTCACTCTTTCAGGTTCTTACACTAGTGAGACAATACAGTGTTTACGCTTGCTGGTCTGATTTCACTTATGAGTATGATCTCTAGTTGTGTCCATTTTCCTATCTTTCTTTATAGCTGACTAATATTCCATTATGTAAAAGTACCACAACTTTTTTATCCATTTCTCAGTTGATGGGCATTTGGGTTGCTTCCACTATTGAGCTATTACAAATTGCGCTGCTGTAAACAGCAGGTGCACAGATACCGCTGTGATATGATATTTTCAGTTCTTCTGGGAAAATACCCAGACGGGGAATAGCTGGATTGAATGGGACCTCTAGTCCTAGCTTACTGAGGAATCTCCAAACTGATTTCCACAGTGGTTTCACCAGTCTACACTCCCACCAGCAGTGGACAAGTGTTCCTTTTTTTCCACAGCCTTGCCAGCATTTGTTATTGGTTGATTTCTTAATGATAACCATTCTTACTGAGGTGAGATGGAATCTCAGTGTTGTTTTAATTTGTATTTCACAAATGACTAATAATGTTGAACATTTTCTCATGTATTTATTTGCCATTTGTATTTCTTTATCTGAGAAGTGTGTGTTCATCTCAGATGCCCATTTTGGTATTGGGTCTTTGAATTTTGGGGGGCTGATTTTTTAAAAAAATTCTTTATATGTTCTAGCTAGAAGTTCTTTGTCCAAGGGACAGTCAGCTAAAATTTTTTCCCAATATGTGGGTTTTCTTTTTACTCTGCTGGTGATTTCTTTAGATGTGCAAAAACTTTTCAGTAAGATGAGATCCCAGTTGTTGATTCTTTGAAGTATTTCCCATGCAGTTTGGTTTTTGTTCATGAACTCTCTGCTTACTCCTATGTCTTCAAGATTTTTACCTGCTGTCTCTCCCAATAGATTTAGTGTTTCTGTTCTAACATTTAGATCTTTGATCGATTCTGACTTTAGTTTGGT
>NW_004955447.1:18879246-18882788 GCF_000276665.1 Chinchilla lanigera
TTTTTTTTTTTTTTTTTGGTTTTTCTCCGGTACCAGGAACCAAACTCATGACCTTGCACTTGCCAGGTAGGCACTTTGCCGCTGAGCTAAATCCCCAGCCCCTCTATTCTGATTTTCTATAGGGCATTTATCATGAATGAATGTTGGATCTATCAAAAGCTTTTTCTGCATCTACTGAGATGATCATGTGGTTTTTGTCTTTGGCTTTCTTGATACTGTTTATTACATTTATTGTTTTACATATGTTGAGCCATCTCTGCATTCCTGGGATGAGTCCTACTTGGTTACTATATATTATCTTGATGATATGCTGCACACTGTTTGCTAGTATTGTATTGAGGATTTTTGTATCTATGTTCATTGAGGAGGTTCGCTTGTATTTCTCTTTTTTGGTTGGGTCTTTCTCTGGTTTTGGTAGCAGGGTAATACTTGCCTCCAGGGATGAAAGGAGAATTGCTTCCCCTTCAATTTCAGTAAAGAGTTTGAGGAGTGTTCATGTTAAATCTTCTCTAAATTTCTTGTAGAATTCAGCTGTGAATCCATCAGGATGTGGGCTTTTCTTTGTTAGTAAATTTTTAATTACATTTTCAATTTCATTATCTGATATTGGGTTATTGAGCATTTTGATATCTTCTTGATTCAGCTTTGGTAATTCATATGTTTCTAGAAATCTGTCCATTTCTTCTGTGTTTTCCATCCCATGAGAGTAAAGATTTTCAAAGTAGGTATTGATGATCTTCTGAATTTCCACAGGGTCTGTATTGCTTTCACTCTCTTCATTCCTCATTGCATGAATTTGAGTTTTTTCTTTCCATTTTTGAAAAGGTTAGCTAGCGCTTTATCAATTTTATTTATTCTGTCAAAGAACCACTCTTTGATTTATTAGTTCTTTGTATTGTTTTCTTAGTCTCCATTGTGTTAATTTCTACTCTCATCTTTATCATTTCCTCCCTTGTTTTCACTTTGGGCTTGACTTGCTCTTCTTTTTGTAGAAGCTCGCAGTGCAGCATTAGGTTGTTTATTTGTGCTCATTCTGTTTTCCTGATGTGAGAATTCACTGCTATAAATTTCCCTCTGAGGACTGTATTCATTGCATCCCACATGTTTCAGTAAGTTGTATTTGCATTTTCATTTGATTGTAGACATAATTCCTAATTTCATTTCACTATGGGTCAGATGATATGCATGGGATAATTTTAATTCCTTTGCATTTACTTAAGCATGTTCTATGGGCTAGTATGTGGTCTGTTTTAGAGAACATCCAGTGTACAGATGAGAAAAATGTTTATTCTGAAGTTGTTAGGTGGAACACCCTATAAAGATCTACTAAGTCCATTTGTTCACATGTTTGGTTCAGTTCTGTTATTTCCTTGCTGATTTTTTGTCTAGTTGATCTATCTCTTTGTGACAATGGGGTGTTAAGGTCCCCTATACAATTGTGTTATTGCTAATTTGATTTTTCATGGCTATTAATATTTGTCTTATATAGTTGGGTGGTCCCATCTCTTTTGATCATTTTTGTTTTGAAGTTCACATTGTCTGCGAATGGAATAGCTGCCCCTGCTTTTTTCTGGATTCCTGTTGCATGGAGTATTGTTTTTCATTCTTTGCCTTTCAGTCTGTGAATTTCCTTTTGTGTTAAATGTGTTTCTTGTGTACAACATAGTGTTGGATTTTGTTTCTTGATCCACTCTGCCTGTCTGTTTCTTTTGACTGGTGAATTGAGGCCATTTACATTGATGGTTATAACTGATATATGTATTGGCTTATCTTTGTCATGTTATTCTCCTGCTGTTGGTTCCCTACTTCTCCCCTCTGCTTAATTGCTTGCCCTGCTTGGTGGTTCCATTCTGTTGTTGTTTTGGAATTGTGGTCATTTTATCTCTTTCTAGAATATCTTTCAGTTCTCTTTGTAGGGTTGGTTTGGTGGTGATGAAGATCTTCGTTTGTTTTTTGTCATGGAAATATCTTACTTCTTCATTAATGTTGCAAGACAGTTTTACAGGGTATGTCAATTTGGGTTGGAAATTGTTTTCTTCCAGGACCTGAAATTCATCACTCCAAGCTCTTCTTGACTTGATGGTTTGTGTTGAGAAGTCTTCTGTGATTTTGATGGGCTTCTCTTTATAGGTGATCTGTTTCCTTTTTCTTAACATCTTTTAATATTCTGTTCTTGTTCTGAATTTCTGGGATCTTGATCGCTATATGTCTGGGTGTAGATTTATTTTGGTTATGGTTAATTGGAGATCTATATGCATCACTTAACTTTACATCAGATTCTTTTCCCATACTTGGGAAATTTTCTGCTATTACCTCTGCAAATAGTCTTTTTATGTCATTTGTGTTTACTCCTGCTTCTTTGTTTACACCTATCAGTCTTATATATACATTTTTTGCATCATCTTGCAGCTGTTGAGTTATTTCCTGGTCCTTGTTATTTTTAAGAGATCTTTCATTTTGTGATCACTAGCTGCAATCCTGTCTTCCTGCTCTGGCAAGGCCTGTCTTTAATGTTGTTCAATGATTTTGGCAGCTTTGAATGAAATTTTTAGTTTCCTGGATATAAATATATATGAATCTGTTTCATCCATTCTAATTATTTCCTATATTGTTCATTCAAGTTTTCCATCATTTTCCTATGTTCCTCTATTTTTTAAAATCTATATCTTCTTTAGATATGGTGAGCAATTCTTTCACTATAATTGTCATTTTTTTTAACATAAGAGATTATTTCTCATCTGATTTTCTGTATAGCCTCATGGAGTTGTTTCTTTACTTCAGTTGCTGTCATTTCAGAAATTTCAGCTATGTGACTTCCAATTTCTTCTATGTCAATGTCTCCTGGGCTTGTTCTTGGTGATTTTGGGGTCTGAAATTTCATTTTGCTCCTTTGTGTTGTCATTTTCTATTTCAAAAAATATTTTTTTTTCTGTGATGATTCTCATGAGTTTTGGTAGTAGGTAGCTGTATTACTGTATGAAGGCCTCTCTACAAGAAGTCTGTTCTTCAGGGATATCTTCTGTGCATGAGATTCTTTGTTTGTGTCTGTCCCAAGATCCTACCTTCCCAAATCATTGAGAGTGAGATGTTGTTTTCTGTTTGGCTCAGTCTCCAGTCTTTTGGTGCAGGGCTGTGGTGAAGTTATTACCCCAGAGCTTCCCAATATCATTACACAAGTGAGATCAACTGATTACAACAGATATGATATCCTAGCTACAGAAGTACAATTAGCAATAATGATAGTATCAAGGCACAGGGAGCCACGGGTGGGTAGCGCCAGTCTTCCAGCTGGCTAGCTTCCTGCCTCGTGGCTCCCGGAGGGTGGGCCACCAGCGCATGGGAAGCCTCGGGCGGGGAGCGCCGGTCTTTGGACCGGTGACTCACTCCCGGCCTCGTCGTTCCCTGGAAGGAGGGCTTCCGGCGCACAGGGAGCCACGGGTGGGGAGCGCCAGTCTTCCGGCTGGCTAGCTTCCTGCCTGCTGGCTCCCGGAGGGTGGGCCCCCAGTGCATGGGGAGCCATGTGGCGGCAAGCACTGTTGCAC
>NW_004955447.1:18884283-18906254 GCF_000276665.1 Chinchilla lanigera
TTCCTACCATTTTGTCTGTAATTTGCTAAGTCCCCCCATTATTATGTTATCCTTCTTTTACTCTTTAAAATAAAAAAAATGATAGTATCAAGCACAATTTACAAATTGACAAACTGTGGTAACTATTGATTTTGTACTTTAGACCATAGGAACAATATCTATAGTTATATAACAGAACCAATCATAAATTAGGGGTTTATATGCAAAGTGTTTCCCTTTGTTAGAGTGTATTTACTCTGGATTCCTCTGGATGCTGTGTTCCAGGTGTTTACCACCCTGGCTGCCCATCCCACAGTGTAGGGGGATGGGTCAGGCACCTGGGTTCCTCTGGACTGAGGTTCCCTCAGTGTCAGAGAGGCAATAGGTGGGGGTTCTCCCTTGTAAATATTATTAAGTGGTATTATATTCCAACTTTCTCTCCATGGGAACTATTAAGAATTTGAAGATCAATTCCCAGTACCCAAAAAAAAAATCTAAGAGATCATTATTAAAGTCTTGGTCAGAAAATTTGTATAGTCATTTCAAATTTAAGCCTAATATAAATTTAGATTTTGAGAGACATACTCACATTTTAAGATTCTACTGTGAAGTTTTCTATAGTTCAGCATTGATTAAATAAAATGATCATATTATCTTTTACTGTCTTCCCATGTGTTTTGTATTTGAAGTATAAATTGGCATACTGCTATAGAATTTTTAAGCAGAAAGAAAGTAAATATCAGTATAATGAGAAGGACTGACCCATTCTTTCCAACAGGGTGGAAGATAATAATGAGTGGAAGAAAATACAGACCTCTTCATACACCTGTGAAAGACAAGGCAGTTGAAGATATTGGCAAAAGAATGATTGATTTTATGGGCAGTGAAATGGAAGTTGGGTAGGGAAGAGGTGATGACAGTCAGATTGATATAAAGGTAAGTCACCATGATGTTAATAAATGAGTGTATATGGAAATATCTGTGTGGAGGAACTGCAAGAATATGATGTTCAGGGATGGGGGAATGTTCATATCTTATATTCAGTGGATTAACATCATGGCCACAAAAGTCTGGCATCATGAAGCAGAAATGACAGAAGATAAAAGGAACAAAACTGGGTTGCTGGAAGTTCCTCAGTTGCATTTCCGCCCAACCATTAGGATAGGAATTTGATGATTTTACAAGAGCTGAAACAGCTCTTGTGACAATGGAAAGAGATAAACAATGGGGAGATTGCAGCCCACATTGTCAGAACCCAGTTAGTTCATGAGCCTTACAAGTGAAGTCTAAATGTATTCACATGTTTAGCCCATTATAGTTTTCAGACTTTTGTCCAAGCGCATTTCTTAAAGCCCCCCTACTCCAAAAAGCAGGATTCCCAGGGGATATGAATTTTCTGATAGGCTTTACAGTTCATCCCAAATAAGCATGACTGCATGCAAATTTGCTGTTCCCTGCAAACACATTTTCTTCTCTGAGTCTTCTCTATGGAGAAATATTGCATCTACTACTATGTGAAGTTTCTTCTATCAGTGATTTAAGGGGACTTCAGAAATCCTAGAATCCTAGAATGCACCTGAACTTATGCTTGGATGTATTTTCTTGGGGCATATTTTGTGTTTGGCCTCCTTTTTCTCTAGCAGAAGAGGTGAAAAGTACATGAATAAAATTAGGGGCCCATGTATAAACCAGCACAGAAAAACTCAATTAATATCTGAGATGGCAAATCATATGAAGTTGTAATTAAGCACCTGGCACAGGGTCCATCATAAGTTTGCATGCAGTAAATGTGAGTTCTTCTTTTTAAAAACTTTTTCTTGAAGATTTGAAGTACTACAAAGTAATTTGGGAAAAAATGTACAAGATGAAGAAGACACACCAATGATTTAGCCTAGGCTGTTAAGGTAGAACTATTTCTGTTGAAAGGTTATAAATAGTTTGTACAGCTTTCTAATTAAAATGTAAAGCAAGCTGGAAGTAGTGGTGCATGTCTGTATTCCTAGCTATTCAGAAAGTTGAGGCAGGTGGATCACAACTTCAAGGTCAGCTTGTGCAACTAAGCAAAGCTATTAAGAAATGAAAAAGGCTAGTGATGTAGCTCAATGGTAGAGTGCACCTGGGCTCAGTTTCCAGTAATACACACACACACACACACACACACACACACACAACCAAAAAAATAAAATCCAAAATATCCAAGTTTATTTTTAAGGGTAACATGAGGCCTCCAATGATGAGCTATTTTGGTTCTAATCAATACTATTTAGTGGATAAGATTTCTTTGTTCTTTCTTTAATCTTACCTTATCTCCAGTATCCTGAATACTGTGATCAAACATGAATCTGTCTACTTTTTGTCAAATGTTAGAGAAGTAGAATTTTTTCATGTCTAGTTGACTCTCTGTTGTGGAGAATTTTTTCTCTGCAACAAGCTTTTGAAAAGAAAGACTCTCTGAATAGCCATCCCCTTTTCTTTCTTGTATGACAGTTTCATTTTCAGCCAGAAGCAGGGAGGGAAAAAAACCCACAAAAAACAAAACAAGAAAAAATGTGCCACAGGAGGTGACCCTGGCTGGAGTGCTCCTCATGCTGTCAGTCAACCAAAGAGCCATCTGTCCCACTTTAGATTTCAGGAGCCATCGTGCACATCTGCTATCTTTTCTGATGTTACTTATAGAACCCACTAAAAGCTGTTAGATGAATTGCAGGAACTGGAGTGCAGCTGTATGAGGCTGATTTTGAATTTTTTTCAGCTTGGCCCAACACATCCATCTTAGTTTTGAACATTTTTTAAATGAGATCACAATCACAAAGTTAATAATTCATTTTGTAGTAATAACTTCTAAGAGAGTGGGTCTTAAATTTTTGTTCTCTGAGAGTTTAAAATATATACACATACATAATTTAACAACACTCACCAAATATTTAAAATTCAATTCAACTGTAAATACTTAAAATAATTACTCATGAGTTCCTTTTTAGAAAAAATAAAGCCTAAAAAAAAGTTTGTAAAACTTTTGACTCAAGAACTAAGTACTTTTTGATAGGAAAGCACGTTTGCTGTCTGCTGCAGAGGTGCTAATGTAGAGATTCAAGCCAGAGAGCTAAAATATTAACAGCTTCAGCCCAGTTTCTCTACATCAACCTCAAACTGGCCAAAGGATGAATTTATCTTCAAGGGAAATGAGGATTTTTGCATTCTTACGATCTTACAGATATTAAAAAACACACTGACCCAGAGTCTTAGCTATAGGAAATTAGTCTTTGCCATGTGCTTATCTGTTTTTGAAAACCCTGTTTCTCAGTATCAGGTCCTATAAGATTTCATGTGCCTTTATGGTAACACATAGCACACCACAATTATTTGTTTACCTCAGTCTTGCAAGTAAAGGGGCTCTCTCTCCCCTCCCCTTATGTCAACAACATTATCAGGGTCTTTTTTTAACTTTACATTAAAAAATCATAGTATTTAATTGAAGTATGTGATATTTCTTGAAAGGGCCTTTAGTAAATTCAAGCAGGAGCCACATCTACCTACTTATCTGCATCTGTCCTTATGTAGTACTCTCTCTTTCCTCCAGTTTGTATATCTCTTCTGCATTTCCTATCCAAAACCAGCCCTACAAGTGTGCAGTAGATCCCAACCTCTCCTACCTATTCAAGGGCATCTCTCCAGAAGTTCTATCCATTCTTTCCTCTTTGATTTCTCTTTACTTTTAAAAAGTTCCTATCAGTTTATAAATGACTGTGAATAATAGTCACACATTTAACAATAACAATCCTAAAACTCCTCTTGGCTCCTATGCTGGCATTTGTTTGCTTTTCTGTAGTAAAGTTTCTTCTAAGGATTGTCTATACTTCTTTCTCCCAGTATCTCTGGGCCCATTCCAAACATGTGTTACCCTTATAAAAGTCTCCCTGATTTACATGTTACTAAATCAATTTTTCAGTTCTTAATCCTTTGTATTATTTGATATCTTCTAAAGGATTTGACATTGTTGACCACTCATTCCTTTTTCTTCATGTGATTTATTTATTTATTTATTTTACTTTTTAATTTTTCTTTGTCTTTTTGAGACAGGGTCTTGCTCTGCAGTTCAAGCTGGCCTGGAGCTCACTTTGTAGCCTAGGCTGATCTCAAACTCACACTGATCCTCCTGCCTCAGCCTCCCGAGTGCTGGGATTACAAGCGCGTACCACCACACCCGGTTTCTTCATGTGATTTAAAAATCTCACTTTTCTACTTTTTTTCCCCTATCTTACCCCCCTTTTTTTGTCTCCTTTGCTAGTTCCTTCTCATTGCTTTGATTTGGAAATTTTGGGGTTCCCTTTGACTCAGACTTTGAAGATCTCTGTTGTTGGACATATCTGCCTACATATGTCTAATTTACAAGTTCAACTTCACATGTTAGAAACCAAGTTCCTGATCTCCAGTCCCACAACAGAGAAAATGAAGCTGTCCTTTGCAGTTTCTCTGTATCATTTGGAGACAATTCCTCTTTCCAGGTTATTATGCTAAAATCTTTGGAGGTATCCTTGACACTTTTCTTTCTCTCACACTCTACATAAAATCTTTTGGTTCTATCTTCAAAGCATATCTATAATCTGATTCCTTATTAGCTCTATTGTTACCTACCCTAGTCCACATCATCATCATAATCATCTGTTGCCTCCATTAGTTCAGAAGTCTCCTAACTGATCTCACTGCCTCCCTTCATTTTATTTTTAGCATTGCAGCCATCTTATTAAAATCCAAGTCTAATATTCATTTCTGTATTCAGAACCCTCCAATGGCTTCCCATCTCTCTTCCATAAAAGCCAAAGTCTTCACAGTGGCATACAAGGTGCTCCAGTCTTTCTCGGATGCCATATTCTACTAATCTTTGCCTTACTAAGTGCACTCCCACCCTGCTGCTCTTGCATTTTCCAATATGGCAAACAAACACCCATCTTAGGGCCTGTGTAATTATTTCTTCCTCTGGGTGGGATACCCAAGTGCTCTGTAGTATCTGTGTGATATGATCTCTCATCTACTCCCATTTTTTCCAAAATGTCATCCTGTCAATGAGCCTTTTTCGATTATCCTCTTTAAAATGTACAACTTCTCTTCATTTTATCCCATTCTTAACCACTACCCATTGTTCATGTTTCCTATTTCCCTTCTGTAGCACTTCCTACCATCTTACTTTTCTCATTGCTGAGACAAAATACCTGACACCCAAAGTTAAAGGGGAAAGGTTTGTTTGGCTCACAGTTTGTGGAGGTTTCAGCCTATAATCAGTTGGCTCCAAGGAAAGATGGCTTGACAGAGGAATATCATAGAGGAGAACAGTTCATGCACCCATAAGGGCAAAAGCAGGAAGGGAGAGAGAGAAGGGACAAGCCCATTTCTGTCCCTTATGTTGTATGCAGGCTACCCACCCTAGGACATGTGTAGCACTCATGCCCTTAATAACAGCATTGGACCATGAATCAGTCACAAACTCTAGATTCAGCCACCTCTGAAAAGCGCCCCCCCATGACTTCATGAGGCTTTAGGAGGACATATAGACACAAACCATAACACCTACCACCCATCCTTTGTTTTACTTATTTCTTTCCATCTGTAGGTAACATTATGAGGATTTTAATTTTTCACTGATGTATTCCTGGCTCTTAGGCACTATTTCAACTAATACTGCTCAACTAATAGTTGTTAAAAGACAAATACATAAATTACAGTCATTTATGAGTGTATACTAAATCCCAGGGACTGATGAAAAACACAAAGGTTTAAAAACAAACTGAAACAAACAAACAAAAAAAACCAATGGACCGGGGATATAGCTCACTGGCGCAAGTGCCTGCCTGGCAAGCACAAGGTCATGAATTCAGTTCCTGGTACAAAAAAAAAAGAAAAAAAACCAACCTGCATTCAGCTCCTGAAAAACTAATACATTTTGTTTTTGAAAAGCTAATTTCTTTGACAGAAATAATAATATCTAAGGTCAATCAAGTTTTACTTAAATCATGCCAGCCACTGTTCTAAAAGTTTTACATGTATTTATTCATTTAGTTCTCAAAATAGTAGATGCTATTAAAATAATATCTTTACAAACAAGGGACTCAAAGCACAGACTAAGAAACACACTCACTGTCACATAGCTAATAACCAGTGATACTAGGATTCAAATCTATACCTTTTGGCTTTGGAACCCATGTGCTTGCTACGTAAGTGTGTGATATATGATTCCTGCAGTCACAACTGATTAACTATTCATAATCTGAAAGTATAAGTTTTGAAATGAAGTTCAAAATTCATGTTTCAGATTTTGGATTGTTTCATATTTCAGGGTTTTGGAAAACTAGTACTGTGATTAAGGGGAGCCTAAATCATAGGAAACCACATCAAGGCAGGCTCTCTGCAGAGATGATTTTTAGGACTGCAATGTGTTACCCATCAGGGAATAGGTGCTCAAGGCAGAATGTGCAGCATATGCATCAACAGGTGAGAGGTGGGGTGCCTTGGCTATCCTAGAAATAATGTCATTGTTATAACTAGAGAATCAACTAGCAGACAGAAAATGATAAGAAATACAAGGCAGAGAGGTGTCATTTCATGAAGAATCTCATATGTCTTCATAAAGATTTTATATTTTGTTTTAAAGGCAGTGCGGAAGCTGTAGATAAATTTAAACAAGGTAATAGATAGCCAGGTGTGATGACACATGCCTATAATCCCAGCACTCAGGAGGCTGAAGCAGGAGGATTGTTGCAAGTTTGAGATCAGCCTGGGCTACAAAGTGAGCTCAAGGCCAGCCTGAACTGCATAGTGAGACCCTGTCTCAAAAAGACAAAAATAAAATAAAATAAAATAAAATAAAATAAAATAAACAAGGTAATAGAAATAAGATCAGATTTGGATTTTAGAAAAATCACCAGCACTTGTGTAACAGGTTAAAGGCAAGGAGACTAGCTGTATTAATTAAGGCTGTTTTAATAATAATCCAAAGAAAAAAGGATGATGATCTGAACTAAAGTGGTTAAAGAAATAGAGTGTTTCTTAAGTCTCTTCATAGACTTAAGACACGATAAAAATGTACCAAAGAAGAAGGACGAAAATGACCCTCCGCTTAGGTAGCAGTACTGGATGGTGGGATCACTGACATAGAGTACTGAAGAAGAAACATTTGACAGAGTGGAAGAAGTATTCCCCAAATTAAAATGGCAAATACTGGTGTTATCAGGTAGCTTGCTTCTAAAACGTGGCTCACCAACTAAGCATTAACAGGTTTGGGGTTGCCCAACTCTTCTTCTGGAGGTAGATTCCAGGTTCTTCTCATCTGGAACAAAGAATTATACGAAACAAGCAAAAAGCTGTGGCAAAGTTTATTTGAGAAAGTTAAACTGAAGAGTGGGAGAGAAACTGGCTCTGCAGAGTGAGCCTGGAGTGAGTAAATAGAAAAAGAATTTTATAAAAGCAGAGGTAAAGTACACACTGTGTCTGGGACGTACCACGTGGACTGTTGTGGAAAGCTACAATAGCCCCAGCTTCTCATGGCCACTTTTGTTTTACATTGCCCAAATCTTGAGGAAACCGGCAAGAACTTCTATTTCTGATTCCTGAGAGGCAGCACTTGCATCCCATACCCAGGCTGAGGTCAGGTTTAGGCTATCCTATTGAAAACCTGTTTGAGTTCCCATAAGAAGTCCACATGCAGGGCTTTGGGAACTACTCTACGCATGTGTCTGGGGTCTTGTAGTTAACAGGTTGTGGAATCACTCAGGCTGTTTCAAAGCTCAGGGGCATCTAAAGACACCCGAGGATGTGACCTGCTTATCTAGTTCAGGTGCACAGTGGGATATTGTTATGTAACCATGACTGGGCACAGGTAAATATGCGTGTGCTGGTTATGGCACTGTACAAGGATGTAAATATGAGATAACAACCCGTATAAGAATTATACAATAAAGACACAGGTGGCGCTCTCTTTCTTTTTTTTTTTTTTTTTTTTTTTTTTTTTTTTGGTTTTTTTCTGGTATCGGGAATTGAAGTCACGACCTTGTGCTTGCCAGGCAGGCACTGTGCCACTGAGCCAAATTCCCAGCCCCTACAGGTAGCTCACTTGTGCTCGTGCTCTGGCTTTCTGCTTGCTCCATGTTGCCTGCTGTTGCTGATGTCTTACACACGTGTATTCTTTAACTTTGGGACATCACTCGTGAAAATCTCTCTTGAGCCCCCTGAGTGGGCTGACACAGGTCATGCCTACTTCCTCAGCAAGCTTTTGCTACACCATAATCTCCTATCTCATTAGAGGTAGACATGAAGTTGAGAATGGAGAAAATTTGAATAGTTTTCATTTTAGAAGACAACAAGAGGATATTGTCTTTTCTAGAGATCATTTATTTACAATGCCATCATCTAACTGCACACTCTGTATATGCAGTTGTGGCTTATGTGTAGATGCCCCCATGCCTCATGCAGTCACTCATAGGTGGGGGTTTTTCAGAGGTGGCTGGATCTCGAGTGTGTGATGCTGGGAGGATATGTGATTATTAAATCAGTCCATGATTTGTTTGGTACTGCCCTAATTCTGGTAGCCTAGAGGCAATAAAGGGGCAGAAAGATGTTGTTAAGGTCCTTTGCTTATTTTGCTACCTTCTGCCCACCATGAACTGTTTCTCCTCTTTGATACCTGTCTGCCACTCCACCCTGCCTTGAAGCCAGTGGATAATGGACTGAAATCTCTATAAACTGTGAGCTAAGTAACTTGTGGATTTTGGATATTTTGTCTCAGCAACGAGAAAAATAACTAAGATACCCACATAGTAAAAATTTCTCACAACTTACATTTAAATGATATTATTTTCTCCTAAACAAATACAAATGCATACATTTAGATAAACAGGCAAATTTAAATAAAGGAACAAGAGAGATCTTTGGTAAATCTTAGGTCTTTCTCAAACTTATCTATAGTCAGTTATACTACTAGTTATACAAGGATTCAAACTAGTTACTGTCTGAACAATCCATGTATTAGTTATCTATTGCTGTGTAACAATTTTCCCCAAAATTTAGCATTTTAAAAGAACACACATTTATTCTTTTTTTGTTTTTTGAGACAGGGTCTCACTATATAGTTCAGACTGGCCTTAAATTCACCGTGTAGCTCAGGCTCAAGCTTGTGGCAAACCTCCTGCATTAGCCTCCTGGGTGCTGGGATTACAGACCTGTACCACCTCATCTGGGTTATTATTACTTTTGGGGGGGCACATTTTAACACATAACAAGCAGTGTACTTACTTTCATGTGAAACACTACCAAATTAATGAACAGTTGTAAGATTAGAAATAATAAAACAATACTATGATACATCATATCACAAATATGAAATCAGTTGAATACTTACAATACTTAACACAAGCATCACTTTATGCTTACAAAAATTAAACAACATAAGCATAAAATATAAAATTAGGACTATTTGATAAGAATATCTGAACTAAATTATGAGTTAACTACCAAATTGAAAAGATGAATAACTGTCACCAACCATGAACCTGCCCAGCCTCTTTTCTTCATTCTTTTGGTAATATGTTCTGATTTTTCTTTGTGAAAGAAAATGTTGTTCATTTTCAATTAGGGTAGTGAGGGTGAAGTTGATTCCTCTACCTCTGGTCCACAAGGTCCACAACTTAAGCTGGACTGGTGATCGTTCATTCTGGCATTTGGGTTGAAAATTTATCAGGAAAGAAGCACATCCTCACCCTAGGGTTGCTAAGTAGCTGATACCTTCTGGGACGGAAACCACGGCAGACAAAAGCAGAGACCAGAAGGGAAGAGAGAAACAAAGGTTCCCTGCTGCTATCTTCAGCGTGCTTGGATCCACCTGCACATGGGGTACAGATCTACTGTGCCTCTAGACCTTGTAGATGAATGAACAAAAAGAAATCCCTTTTATCATCAGACCGGCTTTGAATTAGTGTCTAATTCTTGCGCCATGGAGAGACTCCTGATTAATACATGGACTGATATGGAAAGTTATCATTAAAATACTGCAAAGACAAAAATAAAGATGCAAGACATATATAGGATGATTCCATACTTTGGTCAAGGAATAAAAGTAAGAAACAATATTGGCAGAATACAGTTGTCCCTTCATATTTGCAAGTTCCACATCTGTAGGTAGATTCAACCAACTGCACATAGAAAACATTTTAAAAAAATTGTGTCTGTGCTGAACATCTATAGGCTTTTTAGTTAAAAATACCTTAAATAATACAGAATAACAACTATTTACATAGCCTTTACATTTCACTAGGTATTGTAAATACTCATAATCTAGACATGACTTAAAAGTATTTAGGAGGATGTGCACCAGTTTTATGAATATAGTAAACTCTTTTATGTAAAAGACTTGAGCATTTATGGATTTATTTTATTTTATTTTATTTATTTTGTCTTTTTGAGACAGGGTTTCACTAAACAGTTGAGGGTAGCCTTGAACTCACTTTGTAGGCCAGGCTGCCCTCAAACTCACAGCAATCCTCTTGCCCTAGCCTTCTGAGTGCTGGGATTACAGGTGTGTGCCACCATGTCTGGCCTCATCCATGGATTTTAATATCCACAAAGGGTCCTAGAAGTAATTCTCTGGAGATGCCATGGGATGCTGATCACAATAGCAGAAATTATAAGCAATAATATTCATTATCTCTGACAGATTTAACATAGTTTCCCATTAAGAAGATAGGTCCATAGCTGTACTACCAGATTTGCCTCCAGATAAGACTGCATGGGGAAGGAAAATCTTGGGAAAGTTCTCAAGGGAGACATTTAAAGGAACTAATAATACTATCTTGTATTGATGTAGCACATTGTACTTTGTAAATTATATTGAATTGCTATACCGTATAGATATTGTTATCTCCTCTTTATAAACAAGAAGATTATGTTTGAAGAATTTGCAGATAACGTGGCTGAGATTTGAATTTGGGTCTTCTAGGGCAAAGGGAAAAAAGAATATAGTGTTGCTGCTGTTTCAGAATCTGGAGCACCTTTTCCTAGAAGCTGCTCATCACAATAACAGTAGGTATTTTTTTCCTGTGACTCATTCTGAAAAATCTTTTCCCTTCTTAGGGAAATTCCACAGTATTATTTTTACCCTTTAGGTATATTTTGGTTTTGATGGTGTTTAGTTTTTATTGGCTATCTTCAATGTGATAATTACATGTGTAGTTCTTCAAAGATAATAAAATTTCAAGATAGATTTGAATAAGGCATTTGCAGAGCTTTTTAGTATTTGTTTTGGGGTAAAGATGAGGAGAGGAAAATATAGGTAACTTAAGGGAGCTACATTCACCAAAGCTGATGAAAATGTTTACCACCTAAACATCAGTGAACATAAATCAAGATGCTGAAGGCAATTAGTTTACACAGGAAAATAACGTATATGTTTGCAAAAATAGGCAGAGGCCTTAAATAAATCTGGGCAGGAATGGCCTGTGTGTCCTCAAGGCAGGGCAAGAAGCCTGTGTCTCAAACAAAGACCAGCACAGGCCATTAAAGGGAATGTTAGGAAGGGAGTGACATTGTTAGAATGGCAACAGAGGAAGTTGATTTTGGCAGCAGCTTTAGGAAAGGACTCAAGAAAAAATGTGGGTAGGCAGCTTTTCTCAGAGGGAGTTATATCTATATACATGGATAGGTGGAGTTGCAAAAATGAAAAAGATTGAGACATGCAAGAAGAATCATCTAATTTAAACTTTACTGGAACCTTTCTAATTCAAATCCTTTTAATTAAATCTTATTTTTCAGCTGTTTTCCTACTACACATTGCATTAAGCTTTAAGACTTAATCAAAATCATGATAAGAACAGTGTGTTTTGAAATCAACTGTTTTCACCACCTGTGTTAACCGAATGTTGTGTCCTGACAAGACTCAGGCGAGTTTGATCCGCTTTCAAGCATAACCATCTGGGCATTCCAAACTCCAGTCATAAGCATCAACACCTTAGCCTAGAAATGGGAAAATAAAACAACCATTGTTCCAGACATCATTCTGTGTCGTGAATTTATGTTAAGAGGTTGAGGTAAGGGGTAAAGGCACTTACTCAAGTTCTTTTAATAGCTTTTAGCTTGTTAGGACGTGAGCTTTGATTCTTTGAACAATAGTGCTCCTATTATCTATTCAGTACAGTTCACTATTGGATAAACACTTAGCAGCATGTATGTTGTTTTCTTCGTGTTTTGTTTTTCAAAACTGTTGTTAATTTCATTTGCACTGAGCTGCTTTGTGTTTTTAAACTATATCCAGATTAAATGTGAATGTTAATATGTGTGTGACAATAGTGCTGAAATTAAGATTGCAACTGTCAAAAAGAAAATAATGCACTAACAAGTTATTATTTTTATATATGCTATTTTTAAAGCATAGATTCTAAGAAGTTTAACAAATATCAGTTATGAGACTTTTAGTGACTCAGGTCTTTAGGGGCAAGAACCACTATATCATGTTAATTTTCACTGCCTTAGTCCAGGAAAGGCCAATGCTATTTCTAGGCTGATGCTCTTTCATCTCAACTAGAGGACTCCTAGGGGAACAGCCACTAACCAAAGTGATTAAGCCACTGATTGATGTGCCTGGAAGCCATAGCATATGCCTTGGGACAGTAACGCAAGGAATTTTCCGAGGGAATGTGTTCTTGATGGCTGCGTAGATTTATTTGTAGAAGATTGAAAAGGATTTAAACAAAACCTTGAGAGCTTCATTGGTCTGGGAAAAATCAGCCCTCTTCCTACTGTCATACTGTGTTCAGCTGGACTGAAGGCAGGACCACGCAGCTAGCAAGGCCACCACTAGCCAGTGAGCACAATACGACCTACCCCTGTCCTGCAAAGAGTTAAGAAATTAGGTGTATTGGCAGAGGCTGTCTCAGAGGCTGAGACTCATCTTCCTTTAAGTAACCACCAGAATTAAGACCATTAGGCCAAATCTACTTCACAGCAAACAAAAGCCCACACCACCTGAATCACTGTCATTCACAGTTTAGAAAATCCATTGGTTTGAGTCACTTTCTGTTCTTCCCCATCCAAAGAAACTCCTCTACAGTGTGCTTTGGAATCTGTGGTTCTTCTTCCTCTGCAGCTCTTCCAAGCCATTGCCATATTTTCTTCCCCATTCTCATTCACACAGGCCTAGGGGTGATGCCTTGCTTCTCATTTCAGTTTTTAGATGTTTAAAAATCATTTTTCCTTCCTAAGTATAAAATAAAACGAAGACAAATAAAAAAGACTCATGCTTTTGTTAGCCCACTACCCCCAAGAGTCATCAACTAGTTTCTCTCTAATGCTTCCTATTCAACAAAGATTCTAGCATCCAGTTTTCTCTCTCTCTACCACTACCCCATATTACTATGCCTGGTAACCCCAGCAGTCATAAAAATAATCATTGTAAGCATCCTTACTTCTCAGTCCCTTAATCTGCTTATTTCCAATATTATTTTCTTTCACTCTATTTAAGCACAACACTGTCATGAATTATAATCTTAAAGAACTTACTATTATCCTATACCTATATCTTGGTTTCTAGAATTGCATAGTTTTCTGGTCAATCATCCCTTTAAAGTTCTTCACCACCCCCAGCCAAGCCCTTCTGAGCAGCCAGTCTAGTGACTACTTCCCTGCCCACTTTTCCAGTTGTGCTAGTCTTTTCTCATTGTGTGGTCTACTGTAATCAGTCACCTTGCATACCCCCTTATCTGCCTTGCTCCTCTCACTTCCCATCTTACTCACAGGAGAAACACAGCCCTGGTTTGAATATCATTATTTATCTTTTTCACATCAGCTCTAAACGGACATTGCTAGAGAACAAAATGCAACTCTGTTGACTGGTCTTACTTCAAAAAGTTACCGTGTTTTAACAATCTTGCAACATTCCCTGTTTTTTTTCCCACTCTCTTACAAAATTATTTCAGTTTCTCACTGTTCTTCAAGTTTTAAACATCCCTACTGCACTTCTCGCTTTTAGATAATGACCTCCTTGTTTGAGAAAATAGAGGCAATTGGAAGAAAACCGCTTCATTTTTCCTTCATTAAACCCATCAGTTTGCTAACACTTGCAGCTACGTACTTTGCTTTTTTTTCCTGTCCCTTCGTACAGGGGATACAACGCAGTAGCCAAACACTCTACCACTGAGCTGTACCCTCAGCCCTATACTTCGCGTTTTCCCCTGTTGCCTGCATACCTACCAGGGTTTCTCTCTAAAGCCACATTGCTGTGTTTGTATTAACTATATAAATATATAATTGTGGAGTGATTAAGATGAAGCAATGAATTTCGTAGACATGTCAGAGAGCTCACAATCGCATAAGACTTTGAGTTTTGCTGACTGTGTTTATTCTTCAGCCAAGTCTGCTTTGACTCCCGTTATGTATGTCACAGTGTACTTCTTTTCACCAGGGGATGTGACTCCCGTTATGTATATCACAGTGTACTTCTTTTCACCAGGGGGTGTGACTCCCGTTATGTATGTCACAGTGTGCTTCTTTTCACCAGGGGATGTGACTCCCGTTATGTATGTCACAGTGTACTTCTTTTCACCAGGGGGTGTGACTCCCGTTATGTATGTCACAGTGTACTTCTTTTCACCAGGGGGTGTGATTCCCATTATGTATGTCACAGTGTACTTCCTTTCACCAGGGGGTGTGAGTGGAAGGCGTTGCTCTTATGATTAGTGCATTAATAAGCACTCATGAAATCTACCTCGGGGTTATTTTTAATATTTATCTACTCCCTTCATCTTTTTTGTGAAGAAAAAAAACCCCACACATCTCTTTTTCACTTTCTTATGTTTTCCCTTCATTCGCATTCTTCTCTCAGAATCTGCCAGGAGAATTCTATTTGCCTCACACTCTAAGCTATAGTAGTTCAGATTAGGGGTAGAACAATGCCTATGTTGCTTCCTGCATTCACAGTACCTAGCACATTGCTTGACACATAATTGATGCTAAAAATAATTGTGGAATGAGTATGTGACTGGAAAACAGAAGCTCTTAAATTTGGAAATAGAAACCAGTTTTCTTTTTGTGTGTTTTTTGTTTTTGAAACAGGATTTCATTAGTAGTTCAGGTTGGCCTTGAACTCATGGCAATCCTCCTGCCTCAGCTTCCTGAGTGCCAGAATTATAGGCTACAGGTGTCCTCCATCACGCCCACCCTTACTTTTTTTTAAAGGACGTAATAGAGACACAATCTTTGTAGAAGTCAAAATGTTTCATGCAGTAAGAAGATTGTCATGTTAGAAATTCTAGCAACTGTCCTTTAAGAAACTTCCTATGAGCACCACTTGAATGGTGGAATTTACAATCATTCTGACCTTCATCGCTAATTTCAGCCTTAACATAGGGCTTCTCTGAAACTTGATTTTATCAGTATACTAACCACAGAGTCATTTCTTAGAATTGGATTGATGTAACTAGAACTCATCATGGTGGTGTATGAACAAAATTGCCAACTTACTAGTTTACCACGAGAACTAACACCACCACAGGAACTGGAATAAGTGAAGCCTGTATAATCAATGAATGCCTGTCGACCAACAGACTTTATAAAAAGCTGAATCATATAATAAAGGTGCTTGATAAGCAAGGATTGGAGATTACACCTCAAACAGACTTGACTTCATTCAGATTCTGAGTCTGCCATTAAGTAGCTCTTGGACCTTAGGTAAGTTACTTAAAGTCTGAATGCTTTCATGTCCTCATCTGTAAAATGGGGCTAATAATAGTCCTATGTGTAGTAGATACATTTTGGGATGTCTTCTAGACCACATGGATTTATGTCCTCTAAAACAGCCACCTTCCCTAACTCTGCCTCTCCTTCCTTCTATAAATGCAGGTCTATATTATTCCTATTTTTATATTGTGATCTTACACTACTGCCCACAGGGAAATGGATGCATGCTGGACCCCTTATTTAGGTGGAGACAGTCATCTCCTTTTAAAAGAAATTTGCAATTTATTTCCCTATTAGTTTAATTTATTTATTGTTGTAGGGCTGGAGCTCAAACCCATGGCCCCACACATGCCAGTTAAGCACTCTACTGCTGAACTACACCTGCAGCCCAGAAAATTGTGATTTATTTTTTTAATTTTTAAAATTTTTATTAGAACAGGTTTTCATTATATTCATTGTAGGGAGTGGCTACAAGTACATAATACATCTTAATTCTTTTTTTCCTTTTTTTCTTCCCACCCGTCCTTCTCCCTTCCCAGAAATTGCAGTTTAGACCCAGAAGTTTAGTCTGTTTCATTGAATAAAGTGGCATGAACTTGGGACTGGAGGCTGCCTCTGTGGAGGAATAAGGCCTGCCCCTGTGCTACTGCTGGGTCTGCAGAGAGAGGGAGAGGTCAGTGAAATAAATGGCCTTGTCTAGAGAAGCAGAGACTAGGACCAAGGTTCTGGAGAGAGAGCCTGGGCCAGCACCCGGCACCCCCAATTCCGGATCCTTTGGAGCCTCAGCAGCTTTGCCCTTTCCTGAAACATCTATGTCCTCTTCTAAACCTCCTCTTTTTTCTTGAACAAAACCCATTGATCAATACAGTACTACATGATGTTTTTGTTGTTTTTGTTTTTTGAGACAGGGTTTCACTATGTAGTTCAGGTTGGCCTCACTATGTAGCCTGGGCTGGCCCCAAACTCAAGGTGATTTTTCCTGCCTCAGTCTCCTGCCTCAGTCTCGGGCTAGGATTAGAGGCATTTGCCACTATGCTTGGCCATGGTATTTTTAAAGAAGTTAGTGAATCAGTACATGTAGAACACATGTAGTGATATTTTTGCTATTGGCATTCACAAGATGACACCTTAGATCAAGGCATCTTCTCTTCTCAGGGCTTGAATGAAGGTGTCTTGGTTACTTTTCTCTCATTGCTGGGACAAAATACCTGATGCCCAAAGTTAAGGAAGGAAAGGTTTATTTCACTTACAGTTTGTGGACGTTTTAGTCCATACTTGGCAGGTTACAAGGCAGAGTGGCACATGGCAGAGGGCGACAGCTCATGGCAGCAGAACATAGCAAAAGCAACAAGCACTAAAAGGGAGGAATGGCGGCAAGCAGCCTCTTGCTCTCCCTTACATATGCAAATTATCCACCCCAGGGCGGGTTTAGCTCTCACACCCAAAATCAATCAAACTCTAAAAGCCTGCCCCATGAGCTCATGAGGCTTTGGAGGGACACACAGACACAAACCATACAGAAGGCCACCTGCAGTATTCTGGAACTCTCCTTTTTGTCTTGGGTTTTTTTTTTTGGCTTTCTTTGGTTTCTTTTTGTTTGCTATTCTGATAGACATTCTGATTTTTTTTTAGGTGCAATGACACATTTTGCCTTTTCAGACATGTCTTACAGGGTTAGGAGCCATTCCAACTCTTTATGGTATCTCTGGAGTTTTCCTTTCTGGTTCATTACAAAATCAGAACTTCACAGTGAACTTCAAGATGACCTTAGACTCCTCTTATTTCATATTTATTAAGGACACTTTGGTGTAATCCCTAAGCTGACAATATGTCTGGCTTAACCTGTCTATTCATACCACTGAATAAATTGAGATGAACTCTATCATATATCTTCTTCTTACCTTCCTCAGATTCATTTGTAAGCTTCTTAGTACGATTCATGGGATGCTAAGAAGCTTCTCCCCAGATGTCTCCCCAGATGTTCTCAGTGCCATGATGATTAAAGTGACACCTTAGTTCTGCTGAATTCTGTTATTCTTCTTGGACCCCACATTCTGAAGCTACTCTCTGATGTAGACAAGGGCATTGCAAGAAGGTGGGAAATGGCATAGGCTGGTGTTGTTGAACCTATGGCGCATATGCCCCAGCAGGCTGTTTGTGTCATTGGAAGCTCTACAAGGTTCACCATCACTGGGATAGACCAATTTGATTAAAGTGTCAGAAAATAGTGGGAAGCTGGGCGTGGTGGCACACGCCTGTAATCCCAGCACTCAGGAGGCTGAGGCAGGAGGATTGTTGCAAGTTTGAGGCCAGCCTGGACTATAAAGTGAGCTCAAGGCCAGCCTGAATCGTATAGTGAGACCCTGTCTCAAAAAAGACCCCCACAAAAAAAGAAAAAAAGAAAAAAAAAATAGTGGGAGATTGTGCTAGAAAAATAGATTAGAGTCTGTAATGCAATTGCAATTAAACAACAAATAATCACTATGACAACCAAGATTCTTGGAGCTTGGTAGAATCTTCATGCCAGAAGGAAAAGATCAGTTTGAAGCCCAGACACCTTTTCCCTTCCAATCGCTCAGCAGTGACTTCTGCCTCCATTATGCTGACCATGAAGAGTTACTGCTTTCCCGTTAACACTGCCTCTTGCTATCACCGCCATTTTCCCTGCTTTTGCTGGAAGTTCTTCAGTCACAAATTCTCCAGTGTGAAGGACACGTTTAATGCCAGTACCATTTTGGAGGCTGGAACAAATCGTGATCTTACTTGCATGAAAATTACCAGGCTAACATTGTACAGGCTAAAAATGTTCACATAGCAGGACTTCTATAAATAGATCCCAATACTAAATTGTGTTGAGTGGGATTTCACAACAGCCATCAGATATCTACATACGGTTTGTAAAGCTTGTCTATGGAAAGTGTGACGTGCTCAAGCACTGAGCAGGCAAAGTTGAGGGTTATTCCGAGGGAAAATAAACCCTTCCTAATAAAGATTTACATCGCTTGCTTTACCATTTGACTGAAAGAGTGTATTTCCCTAAAGGCAAGGTATCTTTTGAAGGACAAGTTGGAAGATTTTTCAGTTTCTTTCTTTTTGCCTAGGTTAAGAGGTATTTATTGAATAGGATTAATTTTTCACTTACACAAAAATTTTTTATGTTGGTTCTTTATTATATGCGGTAGGTAAATAATTTCTGATGTGATAAATATCTGGGAATATAATATATAATGTTTTACTACTTGAATTTGAGCCTCTGCTTCTCTGTTATAATATTGTTAGTATGGGGGTGGGGATTTAGCTCAGCAGCACAGTGCCTGCCTGGCAAGCGTGAGGTTGTGAGTTCAATTCCCGGTACTGGAAAAAAAACAAACAAACAAAAAAATTCCTACTGTGGCTACTATATTACTAATATACTTATTTGCATAACTAATGTACAGAGCCAGGTGTGATGGCACATGCCCATAATCCCAGTTCTCAAGAGGATAAGGCAGGAGGGTTGCCAAAAGTCTGAGGTTAGCCTACACTACATAGCAAGACTCTGTCTTTAATAAATATATATTTATATATTAATTAATTTGTATATATTTATATATTTAATTAATATATATATCCACACACATCTGTACACATATGTTGCCCCAATATCAATTATCAATATACTAAAATTCAAGAATTTTATTTGGTTAGTTCAAAGGAAAAATAAACACTATTCAAAAGGTGAATCTATTGCTAATAATTTTTTTATTACCAATAATTTCGAGAAAATTACAGAAACGCTATTTTTAGTAGTGTATAAATCAAAATTGTTTGGCTAAATTCTATTTTTCACACTGCTAGAAATGACTTTTCAAATATGTATTTATAATTCTTTGCAGTGTTATGATTATTCAGTTGGCTAGCAGGATTACTGTATCTATGTATGGCTGTGTGGCTTTTGCAATATCTAAGAGCTACCTGGAAAGGGGGGTATGGCTATATTTATATGACAACCTTTGGAAATAATAAATTGACTGGGGTATCAGCCAAGGCCCACAAAGCCCAATTGTTTTTCCTATCTTTCTGTTCTTGATTTTTTTTTTTTTTTTTTTTGAGACAAGGACTTGCTATGCAGTTCAGGCTGGCCTTGAGCTCACTTTGTAGCCCAGGCTGGTCTTGAACTTTCAGTGATCCTCCTATTTTAGCCTCCTGAGTGCTGGGATTATAGGCATGTGCCACCACATCTGGCTTCATTCTTACCTGAGAGGTTTCATTCATTTTTTTTTTAAAGATCATTGTGCTTCTAGCTATAACGAATTATGGTATGGCATGTTTGCCAAAACCTTTTTCCTTTATGTAGAAGAAAAGTAATCAGCTTTCATTTTGAATTACTTTTAAAAGCAGAAAAGTAAACAAACAAATAGGCTTATTTGGAATTTATAATGGAATCTAAAGTGCTGCCTGTTAAGGCTTTTTCCTTTTTTTCAAGAAAAAAAAAGCAGTTGAACTTTCCCTAGGAGAATGATGATGTAACTATAAAAATAAATGGGCAGAGCGGGTACAACCGAAGGACTTACCTTTCTGGGCTGTCATCTATTATAGACGGCTAAGTCAGTTAGTTAGAAATATTGTAGGCAGTCAGACAGGGCTAAGTCCTTGAGCAAGTCCGGGCAGAGGGTGAGAACACATTAAAATTGTAGCTGGAGGTGCATCCACTGAAGGCTGAGCCTCAAGATGAAGACAGAATGACCAGGCCTACATGTCTTCCTGAAGGATAACCAATGTATTATAATGGATACCACCTAGTCCAGTAAAGTACAGATAGACATCAGTGGGTGACTATGACCTCCTGACACATCTCTTCCCAAAATGGTCCTGCTTCTTTCCATATACACTTGCTGTGTGACTTGCTTCCCCATTGGATCAACATTACCTAAGTGACTATACTTGTAATCTTATTGGTTGATCATAGGTTTGCAGCACCTTGTACCCACCTTGTGATTTTGCTCCCTAAAACTTCCTCTGGAGAGTGGTGTCTGTGGTAACCCACTCAAGTCTTCTCCTGCCTCTCAGTAGCTACCTCTCAAGACCTCAATAAAATTTCCCACTCTAAATCTCCGCTGTTCCTTAGAACATGGAGGGAACACCAACTCAGTGTATCAGACATCTAGCAGATTGGGAGGTATCATTTGGAGGTCCTATGTCAATGACTCCATTGCAACAATTTAGTAAAAATACCTTTTTCTTAGCTGCTGGCATCAAAATTCTGAGGGAGAATTTTAAGTTGTTTTTATTTGGAAAAATGCTGCAGTGATCGTGAACCTGAGGTCTTGATGCCATTTGGTGATAAAACAGAGGGAGTCCAAACTGCTTAGTTTGGGAATTTTCTCTATAGGAGGAGAGAAATTCTTGGCTATGGAGAGAATATTGAGAAGACAGGAGGGAACGGGGCATTCAATAGTGAGTGGGACCCAGGAGTGGTGGCAAAGGGGCATGAGAAAACATTGGCAGTGGTGGCTGAAAGGAGTCTAAGAGCATATATGTAAAACAAAGTTGTACTGGGTGTGGCAGAACATACCTGTAACTGCAGCACTGGGGAGGCTGAGGAAGGAAGATTACTGCAAGTCTGAGGCCAGCCTAGGCTACATAGTGAGTTCAAGGCCAGCCTGAACTACATAGTGCGAACCTGTCTCAAAATATGAATGAATGAATGAATGTGGGGATGTAGCTCAGTGGCAAAGCACCCATAGAATTGATCCCCAGAACCACACAAACAAAAACAAAAATCCCAGAACATAGTGGGCTGTGAGTATAGCTAAGAACATATGGTTGGTATATGACAGGCCTGGGTTTGATTCTCAGCATCACAGTCAATAATTAAAGTAACTAAATTTAAGTAGCATAGTGTTTGCATATAGCACAGTATAACCCTCCTCTATACTTTACGTTACTCTTAGATTGTTATGTTATCTAAGTAGTGCAAATGCTATGTAAATAGTTGCCACATTGATTTGTTTAAAGAACAGTAAGAAACAATTATACATTTTTGACAGAGGTGCAATTTCTTTTCCAATATTTTAGATCCACGTTGTTTGAATACATGGATAAAGAACTGGCAGATACTGGCTGTTTACCAAATATGTAGTACTTTGTGCTGTTCGCGAGGCTGTGCGTGATGAGACATCTCCCTTCGATGTCTAGCTTCTCTGTGGTGAAGTCTATCACACTTGCAGTGTTTCTGCACATTGTTATTCTCTCCTTCTCCTTCTTCTCCTTCTCCTTCTCCTTCTCCTTCTCCTTCTCCT
>NW_004955447.1:18906409-18916683 GCF_000276665.1 Chinchilla lanigera
TTTTTTTTTTGTATTTGGAAGGGTCTTAGAAGTGAGTCTTGAGGGAGAGTTCAGCCTGGAGGTAAAGGTGAAAACAAAATCCTCTATCCTGTACTCCTGCCCAGTTGGTTCACAGAGATCCTCAGGAGCGCTTTTAGACTTGTATAAGCTATTCAGACTGATTTTCTCTCTCTTTTTTTTTTTTTGTACCAGGAATCAAACTCAGGACCTTGAACTTGGCAGGCAGGCACTGTACCACTGAGCTATATCCCTGGCCCTCATGCTGATTTTCTAAATCTTCAGGGACCAGGTGTCTCCAGCTGGCACCTTGGGATTTATGAGAGGGAATGTGCTTGTTTTCGTAAGAGTTGTCAGATATAATACAGAATGCTCAACTAAGTTTTAATTTTTGATAAACTCGGGGTACTTTTTAGGGTAAATATGTCCTAAACATTGCACTGAGTGTATCTTTATAGCAGTGAAGTCTCACAAGGGCTTCTGCAGATACTCAAGGTGCTACCTTGTTGAATTTGGGACTTCCTCCCAGAAACAACGTAATTTCTTATGAAGATCTGAGCTAGGGCTATGGAGCCTTGGAACCTGCCTTCTTCATTTCTTTCTGCATCGCCTAGTCTCTTGTACCTAACCCTTATCTTTCTCCTGCAATATTTCCCCTAATTCTGTGAACTGGAGGCAACTAACCCTCTAGCGAGGGAGGTTAAGAGGCCATGTGTAGTTTAGTGTCCTCTTACATAAAGGGTGGATCACAGTGCCTTCCTATGGGATTGTGAAATTTAGTGAGTTGGTACCTATAAGGAATTAAGGACAATCCCTGGCTTGGGTAAAATAGTAATGTTGGGCTGTAGGGCTTAGAGTCCAAGATCTAGGGTCTAGAAGCCTTTAACTACTATGGTCAACACTCTTGTCTCTCACTAATTCATTCTCTGTACTGCAGCTAGTGATCATTTAAAAATGCAAATTGACTGTGTCATGTCCTTGATTTACAGCCTTCAGTAGCCTTCTACTGCTCTGAATAGGACTTGTTCAAATGCTTTTGCCTCTTTCTCCAACTCCTGTACTTGCCTTTCCCTTTTACTTTGCTTATTCTGGGCACAAAGGCTTTTCCATGCCATCAAGGTGTCACATGTGCTGTACCTCCTGCCTGGAAATATCCGCTGCCCCTAGTGTACCATGTCAATCCATACTCATTTTTCAGTACTTGTCAGAGAATCCTTCCTCAAGGAAACCTTACCAGGCTTCCTGGTTTAGATTACAATTCATAATTTAGATATCCTATTTTTCTCCTGCATAAGCATTTACAGTATTATGGTTTCTAATTAGATCTCTGTGTGATCATTATACCAGAAGCTCCATGAGGATAGGGATGTCAGCTAACTTGTTACCAATTATAGTTCCAGGCCTAGTATAGTATCTATGCAACACACAGTAGGTTCTTTTTTTTTTTTTCTTGTCTTTTTTTGAGACAGGCTCTTGCTATGTAGTTCAAACTGCCTTGAATTTACTATGTAGCCTAGGCTGGTCTTGAACTCACAGTGATCCTTCTGCCTCAGCACCCTGTGTGCTGGGATTACAGGAATGTGCTGCTACTTCTGACCATAGTAGATTTTTTAAAAATTAAGTTTATTGGTACATTTTAGGTATACATAATGGTCACATTTGTTATAAGGAATTCGTACCTATGCATGGTATAACTTGATTCTCCTCCATAGTAGATTCTTAACAAAATTTATTTTTTCAGTACTGGAGATTGAACCCAGGACTTTCACACTGAGTTTTGTTTTGTTTTTGAGACAGGATCTCAATAAATTGCTTGCTCAGGCTGGGGGTGTATACCACCATGCCTGGCTTTTTTTCTTTTTCTTTTTTTAAAATGAGTTAGATTTATATTAGATCAAGGGCAGCACATTATAACTCGTGGCCTAAGTTCAGCCCATCACCTATTTTTATAGGGCTAGCAAGCTAAGAATGGCTTTTACATTTTTAAGTGGCTTACAAAAAGCCAAAATAGTATTCTTTGACATATGAAAAAGCAAAATTCAAGTTCAGTATCTGTAAGTAAAGTCTCATATGTTGATTTCTGTTTTGTCCTTGTTCCCTTCTGTGCCATAGCAGCAGAGCTGGGGAGTTATGACAGGGACCTTATGGCCTGTGAATCCAAAAACATTTATCTCTGGCCTTGTACAGAAAATGTTTCCTGACCCCCATATTAGACAATAGTATTTCTGAGCTCCCGGGCAGTTTGGGTTCAAGAGCATCTGCAGGTGGTTCTTCTCAATTGTCAGCTGTTTGCTTCTGTTGATGAAACAAGCAGTCTATTTATTTTGCTTACTCAGGATTAATTAAATAGAATTTCCTTGTCCTTTGTTTTTCTGCTTCTCTATATCAACAGACAGAAGCCCCCCAAAGGGGATCAGTTAGTGGTATGATCATATAAGTGTTACCCCAATCAGATTTGAATAAGTTCACAAATTCTTTCCAAAATGACATAATGGTAGGTAATAGCAATAGATTTAAATGGAGTGTCTGTATTTTTCCATCTATTTCCCTTCAGCTCACAAACTGGGAATTGCTTTCTGTCTTCTTTTAAAAGGATTATGTCTCTTCTCAGTTACAAATTTATACTTAGCAGAATAACACTTTAAAATATACATTACAGCTGAGCATGGTGATATGTACCTGTAGTCCCAGTACTTTGGCTGTTTTTCTTTTCTTTTTTTTTCCCCCGGTACCAGGAATTGAACTCACAACCTTGCGCTTGCCGGGCAGGTGCTGTGCCGCTGAGCTAAATCCCCAGCCCCCGTCCCAGTATTTTGGGAGGCTGAGGCAGGAAGATTGCAAGTTCAAGTCCTAAGTGGGTGAAACCCTGTCTTAAAAGAACAAATAAAATGGGCTGGGGATGTAGTTCAGTGGTTAAGCACCCCTGAGTTTGCTCTTCAGTACCAATCTAAACCAAAGCACAAACAGAACCTAGCAAGATTTTTTGTATGCTGTATTAAAAGATTTTTAAAAATTTTATTAGTACGTGTTTGCAATACGTAATGATTATATTCAGTGCGGGAAGTTTGTACATGTAGGTAGTACATCTTTTTTTGAAATTTATTTTTCAGGCTAGGATAGAAAGAGGGCACTAAATTGAATATTTTCATTTTTCTTTAATGCCTTTTGCTTCTGAAAATCTTTTGCTTTTTGTTTTTTTAAACATTTCATTTGATCTTTTTTTTTTTTTTTTTTTGTACCAGGAATCAAACTCAGGACTTTGCGCTTGCCAGGTGGGCACTTGGGCCACTGAGCTATATCTCTAGCCCCTGAGTATCTTTTAATGTGATGATATCTAAATTGAATAATATTTTAGAATTCCTCAGGACCATTCAGTTATAAAGCCATTGCTTCTTTAACATTTTCACACAGTGGCTATGTTTACAATGGAAGTCCTCTTCTAATGATAAAAGGAAAGAAAAATCACGAAATACTAAGATACCAGCAGTAAAATATGTTGGAAAAGGTTATGTTAAAGTATCCCAATGAATAGAAAATATTATTAAAGTATCTCAATTAATAGAAATGATATTGAAATACATAGCTCCTAATGTCTAGAATAGGTGGAGGAATTTAAGTAGGACAAAATTAAGGTAATACTTTATTAATGAAGAGTGATCTCATATACATTAATCATGTGTCCCATGGAATTAAAAAAATCATTTAACCCAGTTGAGAAGGTGATACACTATATCTAGACCTTTACCTGGCATCAAAAGTTTTCCTCTATGGGACACAGAGCTGTTATGAATAATCCTATCATAAAGAATTTATGTTTCATTGGTTTGCATCATTACAAAATACATTTTGCATTTATATAACACAAAATTCCTCTGTGTGCTTTAACATGGGTCATATTATCATTACCATACTTCTGTAACATAAGGTAGACACTGTGATGTTTATTGTCAGTTGCTTAACCTATGGAATCTCAGAAAATATGCATGCTATATAGGTTTAAAAAAATTAGAGAACTGAAATGTTTATCACCTGCCACGCTGACAGACAATGGGGGAACCTTCAAGGAGGACTAAAAAATTACCTGAAAGAGCAGCAAGCTTCCCAGTAGGAGAAGAAAGAGTTCTATAAAGCATGGTAGATGCAAAAAGAAATTCAAGAAGCATTTTGAAGAGCCTCCAGAAGCAATATGAGTTTCTCTACATGTATTACAGCAGGAAGTTGGCAAGATCATTAGTGATGAAACTCTTAATATTTGCTCATGGAGTGAAAATTAACAAAAAGTCAGATTGTTTTTTTCTTCCTGAGGATTTCATGGGCAAGGAAATGCTAAGAATATTCTAATTTCTAAATCATCCTTCAAAATTGGTACAAAAAAAAATTGGATCAAACAATGTGAAGTGCAAAGAATATTCTAGATTCAATTGAAGATCTGTGAAAATTACTCATAAGATTAGCTTATTCAGTTCAAAGAACTTTCATTCTGAAGTCATAGCCTTCTGAATTTTTGGTTTTAAAATATTTTTATTTTAGGGGCTGGGGATTTAGCTCAGCGGCAAAGCGCCTGCCTGGCAAGCGCAAGGTCGTGAGTTTGGTTCCCGGTACCAGAGAAAAACCAAAAAAAAAAAAAAACAACTTTTTTTATTTTGTGAAATAACAGGATAAGTTTACTAGACAGGCCAGGCGTGGTGGTGCATGCCTGTAACCCCCCCAGCACTTGGAAGAGTGAGGCAAGAAGATGTTGGCAAGTTTGAAGTTGGCCTGGGCTACATGGTGAGACCCTGTCTCGGAAAAAAAAAAGTTTTTTTATTTATATTTACATTTTTACTTTGCAAAATAAATTGGTACACTTATGTCAGTTCCCCAAAATTCTTTAAAAATTTTACCAATGCATGAAATAAAAAAATCTGAGAGCCAGTAATCTAGACTAACTGATAAGACAGACTTTTAAGCTGGTGTGGCGCTGTGTACCTATAGTCCCAGCAACTTGGGAAGCTAAGGCAGGCAGTTCCCTTGAGCCCAGGAGTTCATTCAGGGCCAACCTGCCCAACAGAATAAGACTCCTATATCTTTCAACAACATTTACAATAAAATATTAAGCAACTACAATGCTCCTAGAATATTATTGTGATTTTTTGTTTCAGTGTAACTTTTTCAGTGAACTTTTTTGTTTCAGTGTGTAACTCATCATCTCAATGTGAAATATGTTCATTGAAAGCCTTCAGTATACCAGTTGTTACACGAAATGACATAGATGGAAAGATGTGTAAGCATGGCCTGTGCTTTTCTAGAACAAACCAGGATAGTGCAAGAGACAGAAAAAGAAATGTGCAGCTGTAATTGGAGTAGCATGTACTGTGTGTAGTAGAGAAGCGGCACAAAGCATAACCAGGTTGTGGAAGGTAGTGCCATCAGGGAAGATCTTGTAAAGAAGATGACCACTCTGCTGGTTCATCCACTTGACTGAAGGATGGAGGCCCTTCAGGTGAGCAGTGTGGGTGAGGCTCTGCACAGAGCAAGCCACGTGTGTTAGGCGTCAAGGCCTGGCAGCACATGAAGGCTGATACTGACAGAGAAGTCTGAGGAGTCGACCAGAGTCAGCATACATTTAGTCACGGTATTTGGACCGTATTCACTATGTGCCTAGAGAACCCCCTAGAGTTGTTTAGGAGAGAATTGGAAATGTTACTAAAATATACTCGTATCTCCTTTTTGCCTGAGTAAATAAAATAAATAAAGTGCACTGAACACTTTTAAAAACTGGTGACTGTAGATCTTTCGCTGCTGATATTCTCAGTGAGTATCAATTGTTACTTTACAAAGGAGCGCATTTAAATATAGAAGGTGGAGGACTTGAGGCTCTTGTAGGAAACCAAGGAAATATTTACTGAAATTACTTTTTTATAAAATATATTTTATATTTATATATTTTTAATTTATATATAGTGCATATTCAGATTTATGTAGTAAAATGTGATATTTCAGTACAAGTATAGATTGTATATATATTGATCAGTTCAGGGTAGTTCACATACCTGTCACCTCAGACATATTTTTTGTGTTGGGAACATTCAAAATTTTCTCTAATGCTATTTTGAAATATTCAGTTGTTGTCAGCCATGATTGTCCTACCGCTCTATGGAACATTGGAAGTTATTCCTCCTGTCCAACTGTTTCCTAACCCATTAGCTATCATCTGTTCACCCCTTCTTCCCGCTCTCACTTTTCTCAAATTTCTTTATATAATCAAATTACAGTGAACTTATTTTCTCTTATTTTGATTCATTCTTGTTAATATTAATAAGAGGTCTTGGCAAGTGATTTTGGTTGACAGCTTCTAGTAACTGGATTTTTCTTAATTTTCTTTTTAAAAACCACTGGTTAGTAGATGATATCCACCCATGAGCTTTGAAAGAAAAAAAATAATAAAAATGTGCTGCTTATGGGTGCAAACTGATTATACTTTCTGGAGAATGGCATATTCATCATTTTTCCCTATTCTTAACTCAGCACATAATAGTTACTATATAAATGTATGATAAACTGAAAAGAATTTGCAATAGCAATAGAAATGGCAACAATTATTCTGAGTAAAATACATTATTGCCTAAACTATGGTAGTTCTTTGTGGGGTCAATTTGTATAGAAACAGAGAATAGTGCTTATAATGTATTTTGCCCTTTGAAAGACTTTAACAGAGATCTATATATAAGAATTTAGCTGCTTTGGCACATTGGAGGAATATTTCTTTTTGAAGAATGGGGATCTAGCTTAGAGATGGGAAACTAAAGTGTGGAGATAAAATCTCTCTAAAAGAGAAAGCACAAACTGTAAAGATCTCCAGGGTTAGAATTGGGGTTGTATCCAGTAAACTGTCTTAACAATGACCTGCATGTTATAAGCTCTAGGTTTGTAGATTTTCTAAATTCTTCCCCACTGTGAGATACCAACAGGCGTATTAGTACCAGGAATCTGGGTGTGGGGCTAAAACATGATGAATGAGCCTATTATGGGCAAATTGCAAGACACTTAAAAAGAAAATAACAAATTATAATTGAAAGGTAATGATCTCAGCATAGCTGGCTGAGTACAGCATAAGGAAGAGAGTCTAGAGGTCATTGTAGACTGCCTTCTGGCAGTTATAAGCCAATTATAAGCTAGTACAAAACAGGACATGCACAAGCTGGTCATCATAAAGTAGGTGTTTTAGAAACAACTTGAAAACGTCACCCAGACCTTGAACAAAACCTGCAGGTGTGTGTACACCTGAAATATTGGCTATCTTTATCTCCAGAGGATTATATTAGCTATTAGAACATTCTCATTACATTCTAAAGTAAAATATTGGAACCTGGAAACAGTCTCAGAGTGATTCAGAGTCTCAGAGACTAAAGGCTGAGACTGTTGTTCAGTGGTAGAGTGCATGCGAAATTTGCACAAAGTCCTGGGTTGCACTCCTAGCACACGGCTTTGGGGGAGGCTTGAGAGTAGCATATGAGGAGGCTGTATTTTAAACACGCACAGGTTTGGTATGGTGGTTCATGCCTGTAACCCCAGCGTTCTGGATGCTGAGGCAGGAGAATGGCAAGTTGGAGTCAAGCCTAGGCAATTCAGTGAGACCATGTCTTAAAAAAAAAAGTCTGGGGCTGTAGCTCAATGCAAACACCCTTGGTTCAATGCCCTAGTACAAAATACAAACAAAAACCTACCACAGTCAGTTGTCTGTATTTGCAGGTTCCATATCCACAGATTCAACTAAACTTGGACAGGAAATACTTGAGGGGAATATATTGTTGCTGACCTGTATGGTGTAGTTAGTCCTATCATGGTTGTGTCTGTATTCAACATTTGGAGAGTTTTTTATTCCTTGTTATTATCCCTAAAGCAATGCAGTTTAACATCTATTTGCATAGCATTTACACTGTATTATGTATTAGAAGTAATCTAGAGATGATTTAAAGTATGTGAGAGGATGTGTGTAGGGCATATGCCAATACAGTGACATTTTGTATAAGGGACTTGAGCATCTGAAGATTTGGGTACCCTCAGGGTGGGGTCCTGGAGCTAATTCCCTTGCAGATATGGAGGGTAGGGGTGACTATATAAAAAGGAATAGGCTGAAAACAGTTAAAGGTGTGTATGTTAGTCACCTTTCCTGGTTTTGGACAAAATACATGATGCCACCTACAATTTAAAGGAGGGAAGATTTAATTCAGCTCACAGTCTCAGAGGATTCAATCCATAGCCCACAGCTCCAGTGGAAACACACAGAGGAAGGGCGAGATGGAGCAGGGGTTGGGAAGCAGAGCAGGGAACAGTACCAGAGAACGAGTAGAGGGGCACATGTAGTACCCAAGGTCATGCCTGCATGGCCTATACAGATACATCCCAAAGTGTGACTTACTTATCCCTTCAGTGGGTTTCAAGCCAATCAAGTCGACTCAATTAAACTTAACACAGTTATACAGTAGGGCGTTTGTATAGTTTCCCTGAAGGCCATAAAAATGTAAACCAGTTAGTGCCTTATTTCTTGCTCCCATAAATGAGATCTAAACTACTGACATGTTCCCTTTTCTGTCCTGCTCTTAAATATTTATAGGTATCTCCACACAGTTTTTCACCTGAGCTCAGGGGAAAGTTCTGTCTCCCTCCTGTATTTATCCCCGCTTCTCCTACACTAAACTCGCTTTGGGGTTCTGCTGAGCACTGTCACTCTGATACCACTGGATGCCACTGGGTTTCACTACGTATGAACCAGTGTCACTCCTAAGTCTCTCTAGGATTACTGGCGAAGAGCACTCTTCAGTGTTTTTCCCCTAACTTCCTAGGTAAGTACCAAAGCCATCACTGGGCTGAAAAAATTATTATTATTATTTTTAAAACAACCCTTTGGGTTCTTATATTTCAGGTGGGAAACTGGGGCTATTCAATGCAGACCCCAGTCGGCTGCCGTGTAATCTCTTTCTAATATACGGGACCACGTTCTCTCTTCCTCTGGGGGAGCCGTGTTGCTCTGAGAAGTGGCGTAGTGCTTTAAAGAATAGCCTTCCGGTGCCTGCTTGGGTTAATCCTGGGATGTCCTTACTCTAGCAAGAGGGACGAATTAGCAGGAACCATTAGTAGTATTCATGCTTTCCAAAAAATCACAACGCACCTCGAGTGCAAACTCCAGAGCGACACAAAGGACGTGACTAGACGGAGCTTATAATGGAAAGGCTTAAATGCTTTTCCAAAGGAATGACTGCGAGATTAACAAGGAAAGCTCCAGGTTTGCCGACGCCTTTATGAAATCTCTTCTGGATGGCGAAATACCAAAGAAATCAAGGGTGTGAATGGAGGGAACAGTGAGTGAAAACTTGAGTAGATCTCAGGAGTTAATATTAGAATTTCAGGTGTTCTAGCTCAACGTAACCACTCCATTCACCAGACCACAGGATTAGGATCTGCAGGATGCCAGACCCAACTCCGATGTACTACCCATCTGGAGAACATTTTGAAGTTTTCTTTCTCTTTTCCCGCTTTCCTTAATACAGGCTGCAAAATCTGTCCTCTACATTTAGCAACATTTAAAGAGAAAGGCGCTTGGAAGGCAAAGTAGGAAAGACTTTGCGGCTTTCTTAAAACCCGTAAAGGGAGAGTGATAATGGGTAAGGGGCGTGCCGACTTGCCCCTTCCTTGCCCAATCAGGTGCACAGGAAGATGTCCTTTTACCAATAAAAATAAAGTTCGCTTTCCGGAGGCGGGAAGGTGAGCTTTGAGTGCCAGTTCTCCAAAGCAACGTTAGGGGAGACGACAGAGAGTGATTAGACGTTGGGCCAACCAGGAGAGGGGGGCGGGACGGAGGCGGGGTGATCCTGAAGGGCGGCTGGCCCGGCTACTGGGAGGCTAGGGCTGCTGTTCCCGTTGTAGCGTTTCTCGCCAATCAGGAAGGTGAGGGAGTGGGCGGGGCAGGGAAGGGGTGGGCCGAGCTCGCAGCACCGCCGGGCGCCCGTCGGGCTCTGGGAGAGAGAAATCCGGTTAGAATCGGAGTCGGAGGGAGGTTTAACTACAGCTCGGTTCCCTTCGGATTATTCTTTAAAGGGGACGCGCCATTGTCAAGAGGACGGAGCCCGGGGCCCGAGGGCGGGGACCGGCGGCGCCTAGAGCGAGGCAGTTGCACTTGGACCGGGCACGGGTAGGTGTCGCCGGGGCAGGCGCTTCGCTTCACTTTCTCTTCCAGCCCGGGGGCAGGCGCCGGATGCTCGCCGGCGGGCGGCCGCAGCCGGGCGGGAGACGGCGCT
>NW_004955447.1:18917244-18925609 GCF_000276665.1 Chinchilla lanigera
GGAGCCTTCCGGAGCCCGGGTCGGCCCCACCGCGCCGCCGCAGCCGCCGCCCGCAGGCCGGCCTGGCCTGCCCTGTCTGGGCGCCGAGCTCTCTCCCTTGCAACTTTTCTTCGCCGATTGCTGGAAGTTGTTGCTTCCGGGCGCAGGTTCGGCATAGCCTCGTTTCCTGCATTCGCAGAGGCTGATTCGGAGGGCGAAATGCTCGTTGATCGTTCTGGGTTTTTCCTGCCCTCCCGCTGTCGTTCCTCGACATGCCCCTAAAATCACATTTCTTACGGATTTGCAGTTGTGTGGGACCTCTGCTGGGACCCGATTTGGGGGTGGCGGGGAGGAGGCTTGAGGTATGTGTTTTGAGAGGCAAGAGCTCTAGAGAGAACTGAGTTTACCCTAACCTTTGAACTATGGGAAATACTACCTGGACTGTACTGGCTGAGACACTTGTGGAAGGAGGAAATCATAACAAAACAGGTTGCCGGAGTCTGTCGGATTAGGGGAAGACTAGATGGGAATAAGATTGGCTTGGCAGATAGCATCTATAAAGTCGATTTCTACTATTAAAGTTTAGGCATGACGATGAGCAACAGCAACTTTTACTATTGATGAAACAGTTATGAGGTCTTTTAATTTTCAGCATTATCACTCTGCTGCACCTGTCAGTACTTGTATCAGAAATCAGAAACAATGTGTCCCATGTTAGAGGCCTTATTTAGAAGTGTTTTTATAAGCATTCAATTTTAACCTTTTTTTTCCTTGTGCGTTTCTTTGTAGAAAACTTGCATGTGCAAGTTACCACTCTATAAACAAAGTAGCCTTGAGTGTATTATTCTGTAGTCTTTCTTTAACTACTCATTATCAAAAGTAGCTTTTCATCCTGCTTTCTCTTACATTCTGAGTTACAGTATTTTAAAAAATTACTTCTTTAGGGAGGGCGAATTTGTTGGGACACCTGTTTTAGGTTTTGTTTTTGATTTCAGCAACCCTAGCTTTTAAATGTGTTTATTGATTACTTCAGTCTCAATTTAGTAGCTTCTGAGACTTGTGGAACATAAATTGCCAGGTTCAGTAGTAACAACAAAGAAGCTATACTTGGGAAACTGAAAGCCAATTTCAGATAGTGATGTTTGAAAGACTATTCTTTTTGTAGAAATTAGAAAACAAAGACACAACAGTCTTTTTGTAGCCATCTTGATGGTGTCTAGCATTGTTACACTTCATAGTCCTTTTTTTCTCTTTTGATCTGTGATAAGGAGATAAGGCGAGCTTCTAGGTATAATAGTTCCTTTCCATTGCATTATAAAAAGTAGACTGTTAAAAAACAAATTTCAAAATTTTTGTCTTGTTTACTTACTTGCTTATTTCAACAATACAGGAGAGAATTTCAAGCTTTTTAAAAAGAAGACATGAAAAGACAATGTTCAGAAAGAATTATCTTCAAATACCTAGGCTATATTTCTTGGACAACCTGTTTTTTTCCTGATATGTGTTCTATATATTTTTTTTAAACCTCTTTGGCCCAGGGGTTGAACCTAGGTCCTTGCACATGCTAGGCAAATGCTACCGCTGTGATGCATGGACCAATCTTTAAAAAAAATTTTTTTTGGGAAACAGAGTCTTGCTAGGTTTTCCAGGCTGGCCTCAGATTTTCTGTCCTCCTGTCTCAGCCTCCTGAGAAACTACAATTACAGCTGTAGACCAGTACACAGTGTTTTATATGTACACATTGCAGGATGTTTCTTAAGTTGTGGAATGTGCCTTGAAATCCTTGGGAACTGGACTGTCCACCATTTCTGTGCATATTTGCTGTGTCACTTTATGCCTTTCTAGTGACCAAATAAATGCTTTATCTTGGGTCTTAGTGACAGAAAAAGATAAAAATATAATGCTCTACAAAGATGAGATACTTACTGTACTTTTAAAATTTATTTTTATTCAACATTTCTGAACAAGGTACATCAAATAGCAGCAGTTGGCTTACTGTCAGGGTAAGATTTGTTAATCTGGATGTGCATTGTTCTGTATATAAAAATGATTTAATTTTATAATATCCATTGTAGAGGTGTCTTGTGATTATGATTATCATCACAACTATTAGAAGTAGGTTTAATTTGTCAACATTTGTTAAGTACCCATTTATTTAAGGAGTGTTATGGGAGATAAGGTAGAAATGGATGAGTCTCATGCCCAAATGTACACAGTTTAGTAGGAAGAATCAAAATTACCACCCTTAGGAAAAAAGCAATGGGTATCTCAGTACAGTGACAAATGCAGAGTGACTGTGACTCAAAATTCATGCCAAAATTGTAAGGGAACATTGGAATAATAGAAGAAACCTGGGTGGTGTGAGAAAACTTTCATAGCATTAGCATATTTAGTAGTAGATTTTAAAATACTTTTTGTAAATTATTTTTGGATTGGGTGTGCATTGTCTGCTTGAGCTAGTTTTGTATGTAAAGTTTTGTTTGGGATAGGGTGTCTGCATGTGGGGAGTGGGCGCAGGCGTTTGCTCTAAATTGCAGCTACTGTTACCTAGCAAGGAGGCCCATCCCTTGGCCCAAAGGCAGACTTCATCTTTCCTCCAAGTTCTTCCTTGGCTTTTGAAAAAGATCGTAAGTGACGACTCTTGCATATAATCCTCGTGCAGTCTAGGCTGTGGCCGTATGTTGGTTATAGTATGGCTATGAGTACATGTCCTTCATTAGATTGCAGTTTGGTGAAAATCATTAACAGATGTTAGGACGTATCATTTTTACTGTTGCCTAGAGTATATGAGCAGTTTTATTAGCCCACCAATATTCCATAAACCGTGAACAGTAAAGAAGCTTAAATAGGAAAATATATATCATCAAAGTTTCACATGGTCATTGTATGACATTGATATGAAAGAAATGTATACTTTAGAAATGTTATGCTCCCTACCACTGCCTTTAGCACATTTTAACTATTGCTAATGATTTGCTGATTATTCTTCCAGTCTTTGCCCTACTACTTTTACCCTCAGGACTATTTTATTTATTTTATTTTTTTTTTACTTTTTAATATTTATTGTTTATAAAAAAGCATCAAAAATTTCAACATTGACTGATTTTTGGTGTACAGTCTAAAAAAGAGTATCAAAAATAAATTCTCATATGAACTACAATGAAAATATCAATAGCACTCCAAAAAAGAAATAATCTTTACTTTAATTATCACACCTAAGGCAGTCTGCACACATGACAGCAGCATGTTCCGTACACACACATCGTTTACCCTTGACAGCACATGTATTTTGCTTTCTTGGCCTTTTTGTGGAACATGTCCTACAAAAAGGACTATTTTAAACTCATCCTTGAAAGTTTTATTTAGTTAAGTTGTGCTTTTTGGGAATAACAAAAGCTAATTATTTTTATATACTTACTTATTGTTAATTTCTCCAAGCTCTGTAATTGTTTTACCTTTAGTAAAATGTGTTTAAATGTAGACCAAAATCCTTTCAAAAATTAATCAAAACTGATATGCTAGAATATTTTACCTGTCTTTATCCTAAAATATTTTTGAAGTACATGTTAAGTATAATTTGATTCTTCTCATCTCTAGAAAAAACCTTAAAATTACTCTGAGACTGCCAATATACTCCACACAGTAACCCAAAGAAATATATGTTTGTTTATGATCACAGAAGGCTTTATTCTAACTTTAGATTGGTAATTATGATAAAGGCATTAAAATTTAGGCTAATGAAATGTTTGAGATCTGTTGTAGTTGCTGCTTTAAGCTAGCCCAGAGGAGAAAAAGGTTTTCCAAAGGTTCCTAAAGAGAAAGCTTAGCTGCAAGCTGTGAGGTGGCCTAACCAGTCAGATAATTTCCATTCATTAGCAAAATTTTTGAGGATTGCACCTACTGTGTGTACCAGAATAGGCACTGAGGGCTGTGTGTGGAGGTGTGTGCCTGTAATCCCAGCACTCAGGAGGCTGAAGCAAGTGTTTGAGGCCAGCCTGAGCTACATAGCGAGACCCTGTCTTAAAAAAAAAAATTAAAAACAACAGCAACAAAGTAGGCATTGGCAGTGGGTGCTTTACGATGTGTGATGACATCAGCTGTATTATCTACCCGCTAGTTTACTGATCTGTATCACTTCGTCCAAGTTATTTTAGTAAACTGACCTGGCCTTCCACAGGAGGTGGGTTAAGGCCTGTGGAGCCTGTTGAGTGTGAGCCCTGGGGTTGTATTTTGGGATTGCAACCACTGCTCTTCCTATCAGGCAGATTATTTCTGAAATTCTGCAAATATAGATGTGCCTTTCCTTACTTTACAGAATTCATCCATCTTGAAGAACATTGTTGAGAGGCTATAACTGAATCTTATCAAGTGAATAGTAACACCACATTTAGGCTTGTTTTAAGCCTAAATGTTAAAATAGATGTCTTTATCAGGATTTTTTGTTATGAAAGGAATTGCTTTGAAAAATTATTTGTATTAAAATGTAGTATGAAATGTTTTTAACTTACAGAATAGATTCCTACCTACTCCTGGCCCACACTTGTAGGGCAAGTGCAATATTTGTAGAGGAAATAAACAAACCCTCCCTCATGAAAGGGGTTGGATTAATTGTTGAGAAAGGGCCTATGTGGGACTTTCAGGATGGGGTCAGCCAGGCCAGAAAAGTACCTGATGGTAGGGTGGGTCTTCTGGAGTTTAAGTATCATGTCACAATTCTGACTTGTCATTTTGTGAAGAATTAAAAATTTAAAATAGCAGCTTTATTGAAGTGTAGCTCACATAATACAATTCACTTATTTAAAATATACATTTCAGTGGTTTTTAGTATATCCCAGAGCCAGCATTAACCACAGTCTGGCTTTAGAACTTTCATCACAATCCTTTTCCCACCTCGCCCTCCAGCCCTAGGCAGCCACAGGTCTACATTCTATCTTTGCCTGTTCTGGACATTTTGTGTAGATGAAAAATAATATTTTAGTAAATGTATATTCATGTGTAACTTGGTCCCCTAAATGTGTATAAATCTTAGGAGTATCTCCAGGTGGGTGTTTTTATGCTGTGTGTAGTTCCAAGTCCAGAAAGATTTTCTTCAAACAGAAATTTATCAAATCCTTATTCTACCTATGCATGGACAATAATGGGAAGAGACTTTTTATCTTAGGAAAATCATTAGACTCATTTTGATGACAATGTTTATACTTATTTAATCATTTGATGACTCTTAAACAATTTCACATTGTGTAGACTAGGCTTAAATAAAGGGCAGCACTTTAAAAAACGTTAAAAATACTTAGTAAATTCTACTCATTATTGAATGTAATGTGAATTTTGCCCCTTACTGTGCCGCAGTGTTGTACTGGTTGACTAATAACAGTGCTTCATAGGTTGGTCGTGATGAACTTGTATCACCTGTGCACGTTGCAGATGACCTGGTGGGCCTTTAATAAGTTCTTATTGATTGCTTGATCAGTATGATCATGGATATTTTCCTCAGCTCTTCTAGTCCTTATTTTCCATCTTATAATAATAATAGTTAAGTTTATTGACTGCTTACTAAGTAATGTGAAAATTATTTTATGTACTCTTAAGGTTGCAGGGTACAGTTTATTTTTTGAGGATCTTCTGTAATTATCTCCTTTGATTATTGTGTTAGAGCTTTCTGCTTGAGTCTTTGTCTTCTTAAGATTATTTTGAGTGACCATTTTTGATCAAACCTAAGACATCTTAATTCTTGTGCTTTTTTGGTCTTCCTAGGAGGTATCAATAGAAAGTTTTTACCAACTATATCCTGTTGTTGGATGACAGCAGTAATAAGATACATCACTATTTCATAGCCTTCATACTCCAGGGAAGTTTTTAATTGTTTTTAAAGGACATCTGAAAATTGATGAAAAAGAACAGTATTTTGTTCTCCTACTGCAATATAACCTCATTTTTAGTATTACTACAGTGCAAGCACTCTACCAACTCCAGCTTCATTTTCCAGATTTGTGAAATACTCACGTATATTCTTTGTTCCCTGAATGGATTTCAGCATAATATTTTAACTTCTCCTGATTCCTTCGTTTGTTTTGTTTTTCATAGGTCTCCTTATGTTATGGTAACCTTCAGATATGATTTCACTCAGTTCAATACCAAAGGATGTTGGAAAGATAGTTTAGTTTGTAGTTTTATTCTTCATTTTAAAATTTAAGGTGGATTGTCATGTCTATAATACTGATAAAAATGTTAGTTTGATGTTTCCATTTATGTACGTGGAATGTTAGTGAACTCACAACAATTTATTTGCAGAAGAAAATCAGTCGTTAGGGTTCTGGCCAGCAGTGTGTACAGACCACCACATTTTGTTTGTTTGGGAAACCCATTTCTTATTAAACTGTGTCTGGTTTTGGGGTTTGATTTACTTATTATTTTACTTGTAGCTGTTGTGTCTTTCTTGGCTCCCATTGCATCTGCCTGTAGTAGTGTCTTTCTCTTGCTTATTTGATGCTTTCAGTGGGCTGTGAGAACAGAACATATAACCACACTTGTTGAATAGTGGCAGATCATTCTGAGTGAGGAACCAGAGCAATTGTGTGTGGAGCTGTATTGCTAGGACCTAGTTATATTGGATTTTTAATGCTTCTTTCCTAGTTTTGGACTGTTAGGAATAGGTCATGTGTCTGGATGATAGAGAAAGATATAACGAGATGGTGTAATTACTTATGGATATTTAACATTCCTGAAAATGAAGCTCTTGTATTCATATTAGTAAGTCTGACTCGTGTCTGGCTTGTTTCATTTAGCAGTGTTCTCCAGGTCCATCCACATTGCGGTAAATGGCAAGAGCTCCTCCTTTTTTGAGTTAGAATCATAATTCATTATGTACAGATACACCACAGCTTCTTTATGTGCCCACTGATGGATGCCCAAGTTATTTCTGTGTTGTGGTTATTGGGGATGATGCTGCAGTGAGCATGGAAGTGCAGCTGGCTGTCTCTGCAAGGTGCTCATTACATACCCAGAAGAGGGATTGCTGGGTCATACGGTAGTTCTATTTTACATTTCTTTAGGAATCTCTGTACTGTTCTCGGTAGTGGCTATGCCAAGCTGCATTTCTGCCAGCAGTGACATGAACAAGGGTTCCCTTTATTCCATTCTTACCAACACTCATTATCACTTGTCTTTTTGATAATGCCTGTTCTAACAAGTATGAGATGGCACCTCACAGTGGTACTAATTTGAGTTTCCCTGATGGCAGAAGGATGCTGAACACCCTTTTATGTATCTGTTGGCCATTTTATGTCACCTTTAGAGGAATGTTTATTAAAATCCAGTTATATGGGACTGGGGATTTAGCTCAGCGGCAAAAGCGCCTGCCTGGCAAGCGCAAGGTCGTGAGTTCAGTTCCCGGTACTGGAGAAAAACAAAAAACAAAAAACAAAACAAAACAAAACAAAAAATCCAGTTATATGTTTTCTTGCTATTCAATTAAATGAATTCTTTATAAATCTTGACTGTTGACCCCTTATCTCATACATAATTAACAGATATTTTTACCAAATGTGAAAGTTGCTTCATTATTTATATCCTTTTAGCCTGAGCTTTTGATGTAATATCTAAGAAATCATCGCTAGAGCCAATGTCAAGGAGCTTTCCCCTCCACTTTCTCCTAGGAGTGTATGGTTTCAGGTTTTACATTTAGGTGTTTTATCAATTTTGACTTGGTTTTTGTGTAAGGTAAGGGTTCAGATTCACTATTCTGCAAGTAGAAATCCCATTTCCCTAGCACCATTTATTGAAGACTATTTTTTTTCTATTGTGTCTTAGTGGTGCCTTTCTGTGTTTCTATTATGTTTTATTAGTACCTGTTTGCAGTCTATAATGATTACATTTATTGTGGGGAGTTGGTACATGTTTATAACACATCTTACGTTTTATTTTTCATTCCCTTCCCCTCCTCACATTTACCTGCCCTTCTGAAGCAATTAATTGGCTATATAGGTTTGGATTTATTTTTGAGATCTCTCTTCTGTCTGGGTATCTTTAATTTCCATTTAAGGAACTAAAGAAGTTTGTGTTTTTGTACCAGTACCATACTGTTTTAATGATAGCTTTGTAATATAATTTTAAATTAGGAAGTATGCTTCCACCCTTTACCCCCCCCCAACAGAATTGCTGTTTGGAATCTTTTGGGGTTCCATACAAATTTTAAAGTTGTTTTTCCTCTATCTGCAAAGAATGTCTTGGGTTTTTGACAGAGATTGCCTTGAATATATATTTCTTTAGGTGTTATGGACTGTGTACGTGTGTATGGTGTGTGTGTGTGTGTGTGTGTGTGTGTGTGTGTGTGTGTTATTGGGAGCAGAATCCAGAGCCTTGCCTTTCACTGAGTCTATTACTATAC
>NW_004955447.1:18926439-18934478 GCF_000276665.1 Chinchilla lanigera
GCTTTTGCCGCTGAGCTAAATCCCCAGCCCCGACTTTGTGTCTTATAACTTCACTAAATTATTAGTTTGGCTTTTTTTGGTGGACTCTTTAAGGTTGTCTTTCTATAAGGTCTATGTTGTCTGCAAACAAAGACAGTTTTGTTTCTGCATTTCTAATCTGGATATTTTAAATTTATTTTTCTTGCACAATTGCTCTGGTTATTCCTGGAGTACTATGTTGAACAGAAGTGGCTATTCTTGACTAGGACTGTATTACCCTTTCCTGATCTTTGAGGGAAGCTTTCAGTTTTTTTTTTTTTTTTTAAGCTTTCAGTTTTTCATTGTTGAGTATAATGTTTAGCTATGGGTCTGCCATATGTGGCCTTACAAAAGTAAAAGTTAAATTTAAAGGAACAAATATGCATAAACTTCTATTACTTTCTTTTTACTCCAGTGGCTTGATCACCCTGCCTTTGAGGTGTGCTTGTACTCCACTCTGAATTTTGTACATTTTGAATGATTAAGTGGTAGGAACAGAGTAGGTCTGGTATAATTTTCTTTCCAAGTACCTGAATTTATTTTAAATCTCAATTTCTGAAGCTGTATCTTTCATTTTTTGGAAATATACACAAATGTAAAATGTTACTGCTTTGGAAAGCATTCATTAAATTCATCAACATAATTCTTCCCCTACTGTTGAGATATGAGCCTTGTATTTGTTTAACACACCTATGTTTTTCTACTTTTCTTTAGAGAATAGTGTAAACATTGGATTTTCTCTATGAATCATGCTTTGGTTCTAGATGTCATATAGCCAAAAGTCATTACAATTTTGATAACTATTTATTGAATTAAAGAAAGTTTAGTTTCTTCTGTTGTATACTATATACTTTATTCCTAAATATGGAAAATTTTATTTCATTTTTTGGTACCAGGAATTCAACTCACAACCTCATGCTTGCCAGGCAGGCACTGTGCCACTGAGCTATATCCCCAGCCCTAAATATAGAAAATTTTAGTACAAAAATAAAAGATATACAGAACTTTTCAGACCTACTCCCCATCTGGCCATCAAACATAGGGCCTGGTGCATGGTAGGCAAATGTTCTACCACTGAGCTACATTGCTGGCCCTGATCCATAAACACTGGTCTCATATGGTCTGTAATGGCAATTGATTTAAAATTCAGTAAAGTAAGTTGTATGTGCATTATTCTAGTGAGAGGTCCATGGTTTTCACCAAATTCTCAGAGCAGGGGCCATGACCCAAGAAAGATTAAAAGTGGATACAAGTAAAAGTTAAAACATTCTCTCATCATTTGACTGTCAAGACCCTGCCATCAGTCATAGACCTCTTGAATCTCCATTTTGTTTCTATACTCCCCCAATTTTTGGAGACAGGGTCTTGCTATGTAATGCAGGCTGGCCTTGAACTCATGATGATCCTCCTGCCTCAGCCTCTCAGGTGCTGGGATGACTGTTGTGTGCCATGATGCCTGGCATATAATCTTTTTTAAAGGACCTAAATAAGGAAATAATTTATTACCTGGATATGTAGGGTAAGCCAAGGAACATCATAAAAGCACATTATCAAATGAGAAGGAATACCTTTAGGTCAATTTTATCACCCTGCAATTAATTTTTTAAAAGAATACACATATATGGTTGATAAAATTATCAAGTTGGCTGGGCGTGGTGGCTCATGCCTGTAATCCCAGTACTCAGGTGGCTGAGGCAGGAGGATCATCATGAGTTTGAGGCCAGCCTGGACTACATAGTGAATTCAAGGTCAGCATGCACTACATAGCAAGACCCTATCTCAAAAAAAAAAAAAAAGAACATATAAAGATATACAAAGGCATTCAAAAACATAGGGTAAGCATTTTCACAATATAGGGTACGCCCTGGGGCTTTCTACTCAAAGCAAAGCCCTTGACTTCCACTTTTGGGTCTGGGAAGGGTGAGGGCTTTCCGTTACTTTCATGCCCTCAAGGCATCCTTTATATTGTCTGTATCCCAAGTACTTCACTTCTCTTTAATACTAATCTTTTTAGCAACCAGTCTCTCCTCTACTCCATTTTTGCAGGCCTCAATTTTACTGGAGCTTCATTTATCTGGCGAAATTAAAAACTTTCCTGTCAATATCCATGCCACTACCCCAATATTAGGGTACCTTGAAATTTCCTCTGCCAACTTTAATCTCAGTCTTATGCAGCCTCAGGATATGAGCAAAATGTAGACAACTTGTCTGCCAAGGCATGTAACACATGGCGTGAAGTCCAGTCACCAATGGAGTCTTTGTTTGGCCTGAGCCTAGTTTTTTCCAGCTTCATTTCTGTCAGGATTTTGGTCTTGCTGATCTCTGACCAGAATCTCCCATCGAGTTTTATTTACTGCATTGTAGGGCTGTTTCTCTAGGTTGCATTTCCAAACCTTTCCAAAGTCCTCCCACAAACCAGTTTCAGTCTCTGAACCACATCATCTCAGTCATACCAAAATCTGTCTTTCTTACTTTCTCATTGCTGAGACACAATACATGATACTTGCAAGTTAAAGAAGGAGTGGTTTATCTTAGCTCACAGTTTGTAGCACTTTTAGTCCATAGTTAGCTGGCTCGGAAATAAGGTGGTGTGGCAGAGGGGCATGCCACAGGAGGATTGCTCATGCCCTGGCAGACAAGAGACAGAGTAGACCAAACAGTTATAAATAATAGAAATTTATTTTCTGCAGTCTTGGAGGCTAAAAGTGGTAAAGCATGCCAATATAATTGAGTTCTAATGAGGGCTCTTTTTGTGGTTGCAGATGTCACACTTCTTATATCCCTACTTGGAAAAAGCTAGCTAGCTTTCTTGGCTCCTATAAGGGCTTTGACCACCTGAGTAGAGTCTCATAAGGGCTCTATTCTACTTTATTAACACTGAAAGGCCCCACTCCCTAATATAATCATAGTGAGTAGAAATGTATAAATCTGCTTGACACTCACATCTGATAAGTTAGATTTTATGTCCATTTTTAGCTTTGTTTCTTAACATGGAGTCTGTTTTCATACACCAAAGCCTAAATGGAATGTATGATGTTGTGAGGTAGAATTACAACTTTTAAGAAAATTGTGCATAGAGATCTCAGGCATAAAGAGGTGAAAAGGAGAGACGTTGTTTTGAAGAAGCAAGAAAAACCATTTAGTCCATATTTTCTACCCCTGCCCAATTTTAGAATGAGGGAATGAGAGCTTTAGAAATAGACCAATAGAGGCTGTTCTGGGTCTTCATTCTATTGATTCCATTCTGCGTACATTTATAATGTTATCTCCTGTAAGCTTCCCACTTTGGGTTATTTAAAGCCTGTAAAAGTGCTATAGGTAGCTTCAGATTCCTCATGTATGAAATGAATAAAATATTTCTCTCAGAGCTGTTGTATTAAATATGATGTAAATGAAGCACTTAACATAGTACTGGTGGTAGTCAGTGGAATAGCTCTTCAAAAAGGTTCATATCCTGTTTCCCAGGACCTGTGAAAATTATGTTATTGAAGGAAAATAGGTGTAAATGAAATTTAAATTGCTTATCACTTGACCTTAAAACAGAGAGATTATTATGGATTGCAGGGTGGGCCTAATATAGTCAAAAGTATCCTTAACAGTGGAAGCAGGATAACGGGACCCTGAGCTTAGGGCTTTGAGCAGCCTTTATAAACTGGAAAAGGCAGGAAAATGGTTTCTCCTTAGAACTTCTAGAAGGGAATGCAGCTCTGCCAACCCCTTGAGTTCATCCCAGTAAGACCCACTTTGGACTTCTAACATCAGAACTGTAAGATAAATTTGAGTTGTTTTGTTTTGGTAATTTGTTACAGCAACCATAGTATTATAGACAGCTAAGTTAGAAGTATTACAGACAGACAGCTAGGCCCTCAAGGGAGTCAGGGCATAGGATGAAAACACATCACAACTGTGGCTGGAGGCGCATCTGTTAGAGACCAGGCTTCCAGATAAAGACAGAATGATCAGGCCTACATATCTCCCCAGGGCATAAGATAACTGATATCACCTGGTCCAATAAAGTCTAGATAGACATCAGTTATCCTGGTGGGTGAAGACCTTCGGATCCACCCCTTCCTAAAAAGGTCTTTGTTTTTTCCATGTACACTTGCTACATGACTTGCTTCCCCATTGGATCAACATTACCTAAGCAGCTTTACTTGTAATCTTATTGGTTGATCATAGTTTTGATCCAGATTGTACCTGCTTTGTGATTTTGTACCCACCTCATGATTTTGCTCTATAAAACTTCCTTGAGAAGTGGGCTCCTTGGCAACCCACTTTTGGGTCCCCTCGTGTCTCTCAGAAGCTATCTCAATAAAATTTCTCCTACTCTTAACCTCTGTTGTTCCTTAGAATTCATTTTTTGATTTTGAGGAACACAAACTTATGTATCTGACATCTAGTAGGGGTAGGTGTTATATTATTTCCCCATATATCAATAGGAAAGTGATTTATTGTTTAATACATATTTGAAGCTAAATAAGTGGTATATTTTTCTCTTAACTTATTGAACTTTATATCCTTCTGCATATCTGTTTTTTCTTATTAGAGAAAAAGATGACTTGTGTTTTGTTTTCCCTTCCCATTCTTTTCACATTTTCCTTCATCTCCTCTGTCTTCATATTTTTCTGTCTTTCCTGCTGTGTTGAAATACGTGCAGAGTGATATTATGTTAGCGAATCCTCTTAGTTTTTATACTACAAATCACCCTGAAGAACCAAACTTACCTGTTTGCAGAAGTTATCAGATAATTTTCACCTTAATTCTAATTCTTTATAGGGTTAGTATATGTGATAGAATTACTGTGAGAATTACTGTAAGAATTTCTTCACCATTGTGGTGATTGTGATGAAGTTAGAAAAGCATGGGAAGAGCTGTTCCCTGAAGGGTCCTATTGTAGACAGTAAATTATCAGGCTGTTAACATGCAGTGACTGAGAAGCCAGCTGACTGAGGGTGAGCGTCACAGACAGTAGTAAGTCATGGAAGGGCAAAGTAGGGAGGTCATTTGAGGCCACAGTTGTCTTTGAAGTCTTTACAAAGGCACATTTGGGGAAGGAATATGGTTTAAAGGATTTAGGGAAATTGGCTTCAATAAAATAGAATCTGTATTATTAGAAACACAAAGGTTTACCCATTACAGTGCACTTTTTTTTTTTTTTTTTTTTTTTACAGTGCACTTTTATAGACACATGGGGGAGAGCTGCTTTTTTCCTGTTGAACTTTCTATGGTGAGGCAAAATTTGTAGAATTAAAATTATCAAATTACAACAAATTAATGGTAAATTTATCTCAATGAACGATCTCAAGGGATACACATGCGATGTCTTGGTTCCTCCTGGGTTGGCTTGAGTGATGCACACTGCTTTTTTATTGTTACATTTTAATGTTAGTATAAAAGTCTCAGTATATGTTTTGAAACCTAGTATAATCTAACCTAAATTATCAATTTATGTTCATGTGCTAAAGTCACTGGCTTTGATTACATTTTTCATTGAAAATATTGTATGTGCTGAATACAAACAATTTTGTTAAGAGTTGTTTATTTTCAAAGAGAATTATTAGGCTGTGGGTCAGGAGAATGTAGAAGACACAGTATAACGATTTCAGCCAGAGATTTTATAACATTGCTCAGATGAAAATGGGGATAATGTTGGATAGATAATTGGCCAAATAATTAGCTAGAAATGTAATTAGTTCAGTAGTACTTCTAAAAGTTAATGAATAATGAATTGGTAACAGCTGGAGAGAAACTTTGAGTGGCTTGCTGACATTCATTATGCATTTTTTTCTGTGATGTGTTCACATCTTCACACAAAAATGGTGAGACTATGCATATCAGGTTTTTGAGCAAAACATTTTTTTGGCATTAACTTATTGAAAATAACAATTTCAAATGAAATGGTGGGTTGAGGTTAACATGATATTTTGACGGAACTTGGTGTGAAGTTCCATGTAGGGGTCCAGAAACCAGTTGCACAGTTATAGGGTGAAGGAGACGTGGTTGTGTACAAAAATCTTTGGTATTTTGATTACTGTAATAAAGTTAATGTGGACATAGAATGCAGTATGTCTACCTGAAGGCTTCACAAAATCATCACCTGTACTAAGAGGAGCAGAAAGGCCAGAGGAGAGAGGATGTTAGTTTATATATTGTGTATATTGCATAAATGATCTGTTCTGGAGGCAATATTTCAAAGAGAAAACATAATTATGTGTTGACAAGGATATGGAGACTTTGAAACCTGCATCCCTTTTTGGGGGGGAATATAGAATGGTGCAGCTACTGTGGGAAACAGTGTATAGTTCCTCAAACAGTTAAACATGGAGTTACTCTATGTTTCAGATGTTCAATCCCTAGGTAAGCAGGAGATGATCAAAAACTACAGTGAACGCTTAAATAAATGTATTACAGTGGAAGACACATTGGTCTTCCTGCAAATATCCCCCCATACTTTGAATACATTTATCCTATCATTATTGCCACTTTGTGAAGCAAGCTTGAAAGTTTTTTTTTTTCCCGCTGCTGCTGGGTGCCGTCCAACAGAAAGGCAGGCTTGTAAAATCACTACAGTGCGTCCTCATTCACCTTACTCACCAGATACGGCACTGTGTGACTTCTGGCTTTTCTCTAAACTCAAAATGACCATCAAAAGTTAATGTTTTCAAGTAATTGAGGACATCAGGGTGGCCCCATAACAGTGCAGCTAGACGATGAAAGACTTCCAGAATTACTTCAGAAAGGAGCAAGAACAGTGGGATAAGTATGTCCCAAATGCACAGAGCTGGCTGTTTTGAAGGGGATTAATGACAATGTGCTATTTACTATAAATTTTTCAAAAAATTTCACATTTTTAAATCACATCAGATGTACATTAATGCAGTTAAAACAGGTCTTTAGACAAATACTGGTTAATGGGTAACAAATGGAGTTAGAAAGGAAGTATCTCAGAATATTATTAAAAAGAAAATAAAAAAGTTATGCATTCATATATATTACGTATATGTATGTATAATTTCACACTTGAACCATAATGTCCTTAAATGGCTCCCTGTAGTTTTTTTGTTTTTTGTTTTGGCCTACGCTTCACAGAATATTGAACTGTAGGTGGCATCTAAGTTTTCTATTTTTTTAAAGAGAGAAAAACCAGTATTATAAAACAAGATAATAGGAGAGTAAGAATGGCTAATACATTGCATTTTGTTATCTTTAACTTAGTTACTCAGAATACAAGATACAGGCATTTAATTGTCCAAACAATATTAGCACAACCCTTCCTTTTCAATGAACTAAAGAGAAATTAGTAGCATAACTATCTTAACTATATATAATTTAAAATTTTTTGCTTTTCCATTCCTTCTTTTCTCCTTTACCCATCCCAGTTTCTCTTTCCTTTTGAACAGTTTTTCCCATTTGACAATATCTGTTGTATACTTTAGATCTTATTTACTCTTTCAGCTTCTCACACTGGGAGAAAATACAATGTTTGCACATGTGTGTCTGGTTTATTTCACTTATGAGTGTGGTTTCAAGGTGCATCCATTTACCTATAAAAGTCTGCAGTTTGTCATTCTTTATGGCTGAGTAGTACTCTCTTGTATAAAAAGACCACATCTTTTCATCCATTCCTCAGTTGATGGGCACTTGAGTTGTTTCTAAGACCTCGCTATTACAAATTATGCTGCTATAAACATGGGTGCACATATATCACTGTGGTAGGATGTTTTTAATTCTTCTGGGAAAATACACAGAAGTGGAATAGCTGGGTCAAGTGGGACCTCCAAGTCTAGTTTTTTTTGTTTTTTTGTTTTTTTTTTTTTTAGAAATAAAAGGAGGAAAATATTAACAGACCGACAACATTTTACAAAATAGCATAGGATCAGTACAGACATTACAAAGTTACAAACAGAGTGGTAGGGAATTAACAATGCTTATTGTATTACATACTGATATCTTCAATGTAGTTTCTCATGAAAACACATATAGACATACAAAGCTAATCAACCAATGCCTCACTGACAGTT
>NW_004955447.1:18940698-19065938 GCF_000276665.1 Chinchilla lanigera
CATTTATTTGCCACTTGTATTTCTTCATCTGAGAAGTATGTATTCATCTCAGATGGCTATTTTTGGATGGGACTTTGAATTTAGGAGGTTTGATTTTTTTTTTTTTTTTTTTTTTGAGTTCTTTATATGTTCTCAGTAGTAATCCTTTTTCTGAGGAATAGCAGCAAACATTTTTTTCCCACATTGTGAGTTGTCTTTTTACTCTATTGGTGGTTTCTCTTGCTGTGCAAAAGTTTTTTAATAAGATGAGATCCCAGTTGTTGATTCTTTGTGATAGTTCCTGTGTGGTTGGGGTTTTATTCATGAAGTCCTTGCCTACACCAGTGTCTTCAACAGTTTTACCTATTCTGTCTTCCAGCAGATTTAATGTTTCTGTTTCAATATTTAGAGCTTTGATCCATTTTGAATTTAATTTAGTGCATGGTCAAAGATATGGGTCCAGTTTTGATCTTTAGCCTGGCATGTGCAGAGCCAGTTTTTCCAGCACCATTTATTAAAGAGGCTGTATCTCTTACTTGGGTGAATGTCTTTGGCTCCTTTGTCAAAGATAAGGTGACTGAGTATGTCTGGAGTTGTTCCTGCATCTTCTAATCTGTTCCCTTGATCTTTGGGTCTGTTTCTGTTTGCCAGTACCATGCTGTTTTTATCACAATAGCTTTATAGTATAATTTCTGGCCAGGAATTGTGATGACCCCAGCTTTGCTTTTGTTGTCCAGAATTGCCTGTGCTATTCTAGGCCTCTTCTGGTTCCAAATGAATTTTAGGATTGTTTTCTCTAATTCTATGAGATAAGCTGTTGGAATTTTGATCAGAATTGAATTAAATCTGTATAACAGTTTTGGAAGTATGGCCATTTTCACTGTATTGGTTCTTCCTACCCAAAAGCAGGGGATATCTTTCCATTTTCTGATATCTTCTTCAATCTCCTTTATGTGTGTGTGTGTGTGTGTGTGTGTGTGTGTATGGAGTTGTTTATTGATTTGGACAGACTCACCTGTGCCATTAAGATTCACAGACCAGCCTGCGATACAGGGGAGCCACAGCACAGCTACATATTCTTTTTCAAAGTATCATAGTTTTCTTTTTTTTTTATACTGTAATTTCCAATGTAGAGGTCTTTTACACCCTGCATTAGATTGAGTCCTTGATGTTTTATTTTTTTGGATCCTATTATGATTTTTTTTTTTTCTCGGTACTGGGAATCGAACTCATGACCTTGTGCTTGCCAGGCAGGCGCTGTGCCGCTGAGCTAAATCCCCAGCCCCTGGATCCTATTATGAAAGGTGTTATTTTCCTAATTTCTTTCTTTGTGAATTTGTTATTTGTGTACAGGAAGGCTAATGATTTTTGAGTGTTGACTTTGTATCAAGCTATACAGTGATCCCTCACCTATCATGGGAGTTATGTTCCAGAGACCCACATGATAGGTGAAAGTCCATGAAGTAGTGGCATTATATTTCTTTTATTATTTATATACATTTTAAGGCTTTATAAACCCGTCCTACACTCCTATAAACCTTTCCCACTCTTATTAACCCTTCACACACTCTTATAAACACTTCATATGCTGTTAAACACTTTCTATACTCTTAAACCTATGTAATTTTAACATGTAAAATTCTACATAAGTACTTGATGTGAAGTGTACAAGGAGAGACGCTGAATGTATGGCACCGTGCAGAAGAGCAAACAGACCAGTACTGTGGTCACTAAGCCAATCAACGCCCAGGATACAGAACACAGTGCTGTGGTTGGTCATCTTCCATTCCATCAACCAGTAGTGTGCTGTGTACAGTCTCACTTTGACAAACTTGCACAAGTGGTAGCTGGCATACTGCATTTCCATTGTGTACAGTATGGTATTCATCTGCTGATGAAATATATACTGTATTTTATTTCAATTTAATATTCTTTTAATATGTTTGAATTAACATTTTTTATATTTTTTCTTTGTTTTAGGCAAAATAATTAAAATCATAAATATTATATGAATATCTATACTGCAAAATCTCACAATATGTCAAAAATTCTGCTATACCGAATTAGATTTTTTTTAAAAAAAACCTGTGATGCAGTGAAGCCACAATAAGTGAACTGCAATATAGTGAGGGACAACTGTACTACTGAATTTGCCTATTAAATCTAGCAGTTTTTAGTGGAGTTTTGGGGGTCCTCTATGTAGAGTATAATGCCATCTGCAAATAATGGTAATTTAACTTCTTCTCTTCCTATCATTATTCCTTTTATTTCTGTCTCTTGTCTAATTGCTCTGGCTAAAGTTTGCAGGACTATAGTAAACAAGAGTGGTGATAATGGACATCCTTCTCTTGTCCCTGAATTGAGAGTGAAAGCTTTCAGTTTTTGACCATTTAGTATGATGTTGGCTGTGGTCTGTCATAGATGGCTTTTATTAGATTAAGGTAAAGACCATTCCAGTTTTCTGTAGGATTTAATCATGAATGTGTGCTAGAGTTTGTTAAAAGCTTTTTCTGCATCTAATGAGATGATCATAGGATTTTTGTCCTTGGCTTTTTTAATATGTGTATTATATTTATTGATATGCATATGTTTTTTTTTTGTTTTGTTTTTGGTTTTTTCTCCGGTACCAGGAACCGAACTCACGACCTTGCGCTTGCCAGGCAGGCGCTTTGCCGCTGAGCTAAATCCCCAGCCCTGATATGCATATGTTTTACCATCCCTACCTCCCTGGGATGAATCCCACTTGGTTATGGTGTATAATCTTCTTGATGCTTTGCTGCATTCTGTTTGCCAGTATCTTATTGAAGATTTTTGCATCTATGTTTATTAAGAAGATTGGCCTGTAGTGCTTTTTTAGTTGAATCCTTCTCCCCTTTTGGTATCAGGGTAATGCTTGTTTCTGGGAATGGATTTGGGAGTATTGCTTCCCTTTCAATTTCATTTGATAAGTAGTAGTGTTAGATCTTCTCCAAATTTCTTATAGAATTCATCAGTGAATCTGTCAGGGTGTGTGCTTTTTTTTGTTGGTTTTTTTTAATTACATCTTTGATTTCATTGATTGATATTGGTTTATTTAGAATTTTTTATCTTCTTGATGAAGCTTTGGTAATTCATAGGTATCTAGGAATCTGGCCAGTTTTTCTGCATTTTTCTATCTTATTAGAATACAAGTTTTCAAAGTCAGTGTAGATGATCTTACGGATTTCTGCAGAGTCTGTTGTGATTTCACCCTTTTCATTACTAATTGCATGGATTTGAGTTTTTCTTGATAAGGTTGGATAGGGGTTTGTAGATTTTAATCTTTCAAAGAACCAACTCTTTGATTCATTGATTGTTTATATTGTTTTCTTAGTCTCCAATACATTAATTTCTTCTCTGATCTTTATAATTTCTTCCCACATATGAACTCTTGGCTTAGCTTGCTCTTCTTTTTCTAGAAATTGGTAGTTCACCATTAAGTTGTTTGTTTCCACTTGCTGTGTTTTTCTGATATTTGTATTCAGTGCTGTAAATTTCCCTCTTATGACTGCTTTTATTGTATCCCATAAGTGCCGGTATGTTGTATTGTCATTCATTATCATTTAATTGTAGAAACTGTCTGATTTGTTCTTTAATACAAGGATGTAGTGATTTTGTCTCTCTTAATTAGTCTTGGCCTGAATTTCACTTTTTCTGCAAATAGCTAGCTACCCCTTGTTTTTTCTGGCTTGTCACATGGAGTATTGTTTTCCTTTCTTTGACTTTCAGGCTATGAATTTCTTTTTGAATTAAATGTGTTTCTTATGTGCAGCATATTCTTAGATCATGCTTCTTGATCTATTCTGACAGTCTGTCTTTTGATTCATGAATTGATACCACTAACAGTGATGGGTATGACTAATTTGTACTGACTTATCTTTTTCGTGTTATTTTCCTGTTGTTGGCTTCCCTACCCCAATTTCCCCCTCCTTCTGTGTAATTGTTTGCCTCCCTTGGTGGATTCTTTGTGTTGGAGTTCATGAAGTTGTAGTCCTTGTTACCTCTTTTTAGATGTCCTTGAAAAGATTTTTTTGTTTGTTGGTCATAAATGTCCTCAGATGTTGTCTGTCATGGAAGTATCTTATTTCTTCATCAGTTTTAAAAGATAGTTTTGTGGGGTACATCAATCTAGGTTGAAGTTTGTTTTCCTTTAGAACTTGAAATACTTCACGCTCTCCTTTACTTGAGAGTTTTTGCAGAGAATCAGCTGTGACTCTGATGGGCTTTCCTTTATAGGTGATTTGTTTCTTTGTCCTAACAGTTTTTAATATTCTGTTCTTCTGTTGAATTTCTGGAATCTTGACTATGACATGCCTGGGTGTGGATTTTTTTAGTTCGTGACTAGTTGGAGTTCGATAAGCCTCACTTTTCTGTATGTCAAATTCTTTTTCCCTACTAGGGAAGTTGTTTTGCCATGACGTCTGTGAACAGTTGTTTTTTTTTTTAATATCATTTGTGCTGTCTCCTGTGTTTTCATTGACTCCAGTCAATCTTAAGTTATTCTGTGCCTCATCTCTCAGCTACTGGATTGATTTCTCATGGTCTCTTGCTATTTTTAAGAAATTTTTCTCTTCATGACTACAAACTGTATGCCTGTCTTCTATGAAATTCTTTTCTCACATTGGCTTAATGTGCTGTGGTTAGTTTCAGTGGACTTTTTCTTCTCCTGGATATCTGCTTGAATCTACCTTATGGATTCCATTTTTTTTCCTGTGCTGAGCATCGATGGCTTCCATAATTTTCTTAAGCTCCTCTATTTTTTTTTTTTTTTTGTCTGTATGTGCTCTAGAGTCACTAAGCATGGTTTTCATTGTGGACACCATCTCTGCAGTTATCTGAGAAATTATTTCTGATTTGATTTTTTCTAGAGCTTCATAGGTTTTCTTTGCTTCAGAGAGGCCAGGTAGGTGTCTTTTGGATTATCTGATACCATTGTCCCTTGGGTTTGCCTTTGGTGAACTGGATATCTGGTATTGCATCTTGTTTAAGTGTCCTCTCATTTTATTTTCTTTTAATAGTTTAATTCCTGGGGTAATACTTATAAATTGCCTATGGTGGGTTGATTCATTGGTAGTATTTGGAACTCTTAGGAACTGACCACTTAATGGTATCTTCCAGGTGTAACTGGGCTTTGGGTTTTGAATCTGTTGTAAAATCCTCTGTCTTCAATTTGTGGGGATAAGAAGTTGTCACCTCTTTGGCCCAGCCCTTGATTCTTTGGTGCTGTGCCACAGTATTTTCTATAACCCTTAGTCAATCTTAGCCTTAGAATACCAGGAAGAATAGTTGTTTAGAACAATTATGTCACTTTTGGCTATGTTGGTACCATCAGCAATGACAATTGCATTAAACACAGCCTAGAAAATGACAAACTGAACTAACCATTAATTTACCACCTTTAACTGTATGAACTAGATTTCTGGTTATATTACAAAATCTAAAACCAGAAAAATATGTAAATTTTTCTCTGAGGGGTTAAAATTTAAAATGGATTCAGGAGAAAAGAGAGAAGTGGAAGAAAGGAAGAGATTAGAAGTAAAGCTGAAGGATAGAGGGGGATCATGCTAACTTTGGGAAACTGGTATAGAAGACTGGCAGGAAAGAGAGAAGGAAGAGATAAAAAGGAGAACAGAACAGAGCCACAACCGTAAAGAGGCTAGAAACCACATTTACACTCATATAAAAACAGGATCAAACAATGAAGGAGAGAAAAAACCAAAAGACAAAAACAAAACCATCACCACCACCTCCACAACAACAACAAATGATAGGGGAAAAAAGCTCCACTTTCCAGGTTTGTCTCTGCCGCGATCAGTTCCAGTCTGTCCCAGCAAGCCAGCAGTGGCTTTTTGGGAGGGTAGTGGATAATCTCAGTGAACCTGCATCTTCTGACAGAGACCAGACTCATTTGGCCTGCAGCCATCAGCACACCTTCCGAGGGTCTGAGCCCAGCTGGGAGCTGCTAGATAGAACCCACAACCACTCTTGAGTTCTGATCTCTGCCGGCCCCTCTCCAGGATGGCTCCCAGCCAATTGCTTTCTCTCATGGGGCGAATGAACCCTTCTCACTTACGCCAGCTAGTGCAGTCCTTCACATCCACTGCCCCTCCACTGCTGCGCCTCTCCATGGTCGTCTCTGGGGTCACAAGCATTTACATGGGGTTGCCAGCAGTCACCATGCGTCCCCAGGTTTGAATCACTCCTCTTGCACAGTGAGACCCGTCTCAGAAGATGCTTCCGGCTACCTCCTTCCTCTTCGTCAAAGTTTCTCCCATCACTCTCTCTGTGGGCTTCAGTTTGTGCTTCAGGTCCTCCCTGGGTCCAGGGGGCCCACTTTCCTCCCTCTTGTCCTCCTCATGTTGCTGTATTCTAGCATCTGGATGGCAGCACTCAGAGAGGCTCCTTCTCTGCTGCTCACCACTCTGCTATCTTGGTGCCTCCCTCAACAGTATCTGAGCTTTCTGACATCTGTCTTCCTGTCAGTGGCTTACAAGGGCTCCAACAGCCCTGGCTTATGTGCTAAAAGGTAGGAAGTAGGGGATTGAATGGCTGCCACTGCTTTCCCTTTTTAAAAATGTTTTTGAATACCTTTAAAACTTAAAGACAATAGTAATGTGAACCTGCCTAGATTTACCTGGATTCAAAAGGTAGAACTGTTTCGTATATTTTCTTTTTCCTTTCTCTTTGTACGTGTGGATCTATCTATCTTTCTAAGTGTAACTCAAGAGTTGTTTTATATTTTGGTGAAAGTTGCAGATACCATGATTCTCTGCCCTTAAATACTTCACCACATATCATCAAAGAAAGACAATTTTCTACGTGGTCGTGGGACAGTGTTTCTGTTCAGGGAGTCTAACACTGTTGATAGGTTGGGTTCTCTGGGAAGCAGACACTGAGACAAATCTAATTGCACAAAAGTAAAGAGAGGAAGAATGATCAGGGTCAGTCTGTCTGACTGTGATTATACTCAGTCTGCTAGCACCAGAGGGCTGACCTGGACCCAAAATGGTCCGTTAGAGAAGTTCTGTGTTGTGCAGAAATTGCTTAACCTGTGTCCACACCTTCCTCAGTTAGGGCCTGCAACTGTTTGGAGAGTAATGTGACTCTGTTCTGAAAACCAAAGCTGCCCTGGAGGCTCTCAGTTGATCTTACCCTTTACACCTGTGGTTGCAGTGAGTCTTGAATGTGAGGGACACATGTCTGTGGAATTCCACATCATCTAGTGCTCTTTCTGTGAACTCCATTTTCTAATTCCTATGTAATCCGTATTCAGATTCACCAATTGCCAAACAACTTTCATTACAGCAACAGCAGTTGGTTTAGGCATAGGAACCCATGAGGGAAGCCTGCTGGCATCTGTGCTCCTTGAGTTTATGAAGGGACCTTGTCATGTGCTCTCATGATATGGACTACTGACACCATCAGATCTGCTCCATCAGATCTCTTTCTTTATCATTTAGAAAACTGAAGAAGCTCCCCAAGTAACTTTACTGTATTTTTCATTGGTCCTGAACCAGACTGCTTGCCAGCATAATAAATCAATCACTGTCAAAACAGTGTGAGATTTCCAGGATTAGTTTAGACCTCTAGAGATTCATTACATGGTCTGAGGGATGGGCTGCTTTCCCTAATGCTGTGCTTCTTACTTGATACCTAAACAAACACACACAGTATGAGTTCCTTGACACAAGATGAGGAAGGAAAGGCTGTGGTTAGAAAACCAGGAGCATTCTGCTTGGGTTTTCTGTTGCATCTTTTTTTTTTTTAATTTAGAAAAGAGACTGAAAAAAGAAAAGAAAAGAAACTTCATACTTGTCATTAAGCCAGATTCTTGATTATTGTCTTTTGAATAGAATCTGTTCCTTTCTTCCTTTCATGGAGTTCGCCAATTTTCTGATTTAATGGGATGAATTACTATCTATTCCTGCCTTCCAGCTGCCACCCTGGGCCTTTTTTTTTTTTTTTTTTAATCTCACTCTTGGATCATTTCCAATGTTTCCTATATAACTTTTGTCAAACTTTATTGGTTCTCATTCTAGCTTTGTTAAAGGACACCTTCAAATAAATGTCTCTATGTTGCATTCTTGCTTGCTTGATCATTTGTATATAAAAGTCTAGGCCAAAATTATTTCACTTTGGAAATTTTTGAGTCACTGCTCTTTACAATTGGTAATTTCTGGTTTTTAATCAGGTTCTTGATCCCCCGCTGCCCCAGATCACTTAGAACTGATCTTTTCTTGGTCTTTTTGAAATTTTACAGATTTTGTCTTCATGCCTCTTTTTCAGAAAACAGAGTACACCGTTTCTTCTCATTCATATGTTATCGGCTCCCTATCTTACTTTGTATGTCTAATCTTCTTTTAATCTAGATGATTGTAACATTTGTGTGGATGGTCAGACTGATACCTATAGCCTTTTGATAGACCTGTACTTATTACTTATGACATTTTCCTTGCTACTAAAGTTGGAATCTGTTCGGGTATTTTGTACTCATGTGCTCCCTGGGCTGCCCTTCAGCCCAGAGAGGCCGTTTGGAATTTGCTCAGCATAAGTTCCATTCTCCTTGCCAGTGGATGGTTTAGGCATAGAAACCCACGAGGGAAGGCTGCTGGCATCTGTGCTCCTTGAGTTTGTGAAGGGACCTGGTACACTCATGATATGTGGACTGTTGACACCATATTGGGTCATAGGGAAGAAAGTAAAACAGTGAACAACTCTCAACTCAAAGTTGTCAGAATCTGAACTCTTAATCTTTAGCTACTCCTCCATACAATTTTTTTAATCTTTCTGGTTGCTCAGGCCCCAAATCTTGCAGTTATCCCAACTTTCTCTATCACATTCTCTGTTCTATTCAGTACAAAATTCTGTAGGCTTCTCTTTTAAGTTACATTTCCTTTTTTTTCTTCCCCCTTTACTATTTCTACGGGTACTATGCTAGCTCAAGCCACTCTGGTTGCTCATCTGGGTTACTACAATAAGGCATTGCCTTATTGCAGTAAACTAAACGGACTTAAATGTGCCATAGTTCACATTTGACACCAGATTTACTTGGGAGGATACGGGGTAGTGAACACAGCTGGCTTCCCACTAGGGCCACTCCTGGTATAATCACTCTGTGTAGCAGTCTACACTGAGACTCATGAAACTATTTACTGAGCATACTCGGGAGGCTCACATAGGTGGATTGTATGTAGCTAAGGTGGCTCAGGAGTCCTGTGTTGTATAGAGGTCATGTCCCAAATGACAGTCCTTGAACAAGTTCCAGCATCCCCAAAGGCTGCATGCCAAATTTCAGGAGTCAGCACGCCAAGAGATTCCCAGAATTGTGGCCACTCAGGAGGTATTTATGGTTCCTCCTAGTCATTTTGCAGTTTGCCAATGGGTCATTTTTACCCTAAGCAATGTTGCCTAGTAACAGCAACTGACGTTCTGCCTGTATGGTTTCTAGGGAATGGCACTAACAGAGTAGGTTAACTGAATCCAAGAACAATTTCTCACGCTGCAAGACACAACACTTGAGTTACAAATAGCCTCCTGACTAGAGATCACTCCACTCTGTGCTTTTCTCCACCTTAGTTCTCAGGGCAGGAGCCAGAGTGACCCTTCTAAGTGGATGTCCCTCTCCCACAAATGCAGCGGCTCTCCACATCTCACAGTGACCCTTCCTTAGCTGACCCTCATAACCTCAGGGGCCTTTACTTCCATTTCCGTACCTGTTTCGTGGTTGTGCTCATAGGGCAAGTCAGTTCTCTTTGGGCTCTCACTGTCTCCTCCCTATGGCTGGAGTGCTCCCTTTAAATATCCTTTCTCTTCTTTTTTTTTTTTTTTTTTTTTTTTTTTTGAGACAGGGTTTTGCTGTGTAGCCCAGGATGGCCTCAGACTCGCAGCTACCCTTCTGCCTCAGTCTCCAGAATGCTGGGATTACAGGTGCGCACCACCAAGCCTGGCTTAAATAGCACCTTTTCAACAGGTGTACTGCAAACATTACTGCCCCCAATACTTGCTACTCCAGTATTTTTTCCTGCTTTTTCATTTCATACTCCATGATTTATCTCTTATTTGTTGTCTCCCACAGTTGCTGTACTAGCTACACAAGGGCAGGATTCTTCCTCTGTTAAGTTCATTGATTCATTTTGGCTGCCTCAGACAGTGCCTGGTGTGTAACTCATGCCTTGTGTTTTGTATGCATGTGTCTGGCTTAGACGAGTTCTGCGTCTGTTTCCCATATGCACCAGAGGAGGTTGAGGGCCAGTGCTGGTGGGCTGTGTCTGATGCAGTCAGCATGTGTCTTCTGTATCTGGGCAGTTCCAGTGTTCAGTCAGGAGAAGGGAAGGAGAGGCCGGTCAGGGAAGCACACGCAGCCCCTCAGGATGGCCGCCCTCACTTCTGTGTTCCTAGGGCCAGAGCTTTCTCATATTGCCACAGACAATTTTAAGGAAAGCCAGGAAATGTCATTTTTAGGTGGGTAGCCATGTCTGTAGCTACAACTTGGCACTTCTATTTCTAAAGGAGGGAGAATGGATGTCAGAGTATAATTTGATAAGTATTTTAAATAAGTGAGCACTTGCTTATAGAGGGCTTCCTCTTTTAAGCATTTCAAAATCTAATCTTCATGAAACCATCTTAAAATAGCTCTTTTATTACTGCTTTTTGAGGTGTAGAATTTGTAGGTAAATTTTAATGGGAAGAGTGGTTTGAGACTGTATCATTGCCTTTGAAATAGCAATATACACTTGAAAATCCAAACAAGTGTCACCTTCTGTCTTACTGGCAACCAAAGCTGAGAATATGATTTATAAAGATATGCAGAAACAGTTGGAATTAGAGCCAGATAAGGCAGGCCTTCTTAACAGAATTCTCCAAAATTTTAATGAATTGATTTCATCTTGTTTCATTTTCTTTTAACTCAACAAAGATCATTTTGGTAAAATCCTCTTAACTAATGTGTCAAAAAGGTCACTGTAGATACTGTTTTTAGTCTGAACAAAATATTTAAAAATGTAAGTTTTAAAGCAGTCTTGTATCCCATATCCCTCCTCACTCTGAGATTCTATTTATTATTTTAATGTATAAAGTTTTGCCTTAGGTGAGAAAAATACTTCAAGAGTGAGAGTCATCTGGGAAGTAGCCTTTGATAAATGAGTTTTTTTTTTTAATCGATACTTTAAAAATCATCTCCACCAAATACTGTCTTATGAGGTTTTACTTTGTTTTTTAAGTCGGCCGCACGTGAATTACAAGTGCAAGAATGTTAGTATTTCTTTTCTTGGGAAATTTTGGGGGGATATAATTTTGTGAAGGAAAATCGCTTTCTTCTCTCCCGGTCTGTCTCCCTGTCTCTCCCTCTTTAACTTACTGCCTCTCTTGAACCCCTCACCCCACTGTAGGATCAAGGGGCCTCCTCTCCAGCCAGACGTTTGTCCTTCATGAGAATATTGCTGTATGGAAACCTTCCCTAAAGTGGCAGTTTTAAACAAAATCAGCATTGCATCTGCTCACAAAAGTGGGGCTCAGCTAGGCTCAGCTAGGCACTTCTCACATGGGCTGTCTCTTGAAGCTGCCATCAAGAGAGTGGCTTCAGCTGGAGTGCTCACCCGCTTGTCGAAACAGCTCTACTTCTCTCTGCTTGCGCTCTCTTGCAGTCTCCCCAGACAGCAGAACTCCTGCAGTGGCCCGTCGGCCCCCAGAATGGTGTCCAGGAGACTGGCCGTAGCGGTATGTGGCCTTTTCTGGCACGCCTCGGCAGCTGTCTGTACTTCTGGTATGTGCTGTTTTTGGAGGCATCACAAAGACTGTCTGGGTGAAGTGGAGGGAACAAGCATCCCACTCTTTTTTTTTTTTTTTTTGTTTTTTTCTCCGGTACCGGGAACCGAACTCACGACCTTGCACTTGCCAGGCAGGCGCTTTTGCCGCTGAGCTAAATCCCCAGCCCCAAGCATCCCACTCTTGAGTAGGAGGTCTGCCAAAGAACATGCAGACCTGTTTGTAGAACCTCCGCATGGCCCTTTAACGTATCTGTCAAAAGTAGACCAATTAGAGCCGAGCTGCCTTTAATCCCAGCTACTTCAGAGGCTGAGGCAGAAGGATTGCAAGTTTAAGACCAGCTTGGACAACTTAGTGAGATTTTGTTTTAAAATAAAGTTTTAAGAGTGCTGAGAATGTAGCTGAGTGGTAGAGTGCCCCTGGGTTTGATCACCAGTATTAAAAAAAAATTAGAACAGAACTAAGAGAAGTCCAAGTGCTTTGTTAGAGAAGAGGATCAGCTAAGCATGGTGAGCCATCATATGGGAAAAAACCAACGTACATGCATTGTTACATGTTCACATCCTGGTGTTCTTGCTGTATTTGAAATATTCTTCCACAATTTCTTTTTTATTTTATAGAAAAAAGATAAAACAAAACTTTGTAACAAGATGATAGGAGAGTAACAATAGTTAATACATTGCATATTATTATCTTTAAAGTAGTTACCCACAGTATAAGATATGGGCATAAAAAGTTCTCCAACTGATAGCACAAACCTTGCTTTTCTCTGAGCTAAGAGACACTAATAGTATAACTAAATTGCATTTTTTTTTCTTTTCCTTTCCTTTCCCTTTTCTCCTATCCTAGTTCCTTTTTTCTTTTTTAACAATTTCTTCTCATTTCACAATATCTGTTGTGCATTTTATTGTATTTTATTTATTTATTTATATTTTTTGGTACCAGGGATTGAACTCATGACCTCATGCACTTGACGGGCAGATGCTGTGCCACTGAGCTGTATCTCCGGCCCTTATTGTGCATTTTAGACCTTATTTACTCTTTCAGTTTCTCACACCGGGGAGGCAATGTGATGTTTACACATGAGAGTCTGATTTATTTCACTAATGAGTATGGTCTCAAGTTGCATCCATTTACCTGTAAAAGTCTCAAGTTTATCCTTTATGGCTGAGTAGTACTCCATTGTATAAAAATACCACATACTCTGGTTTCTCTTCAGATTGTATAAATCTTTTGCCTTTTAAAATGACACATCTTTTTTATCCAGTCCTCGGTTGATTCTTCCACAATTTTTTTAAAGTTTATTTTAATTGAAACTAATTGCACATGTTTATGGGACAGTGTGACTTTTTTTTTTTTGGTACCAGGAATCTAACTCAAGACCTTGCCCTTGCCAGCGCTGTGCTGCTGAGCTGTATCGCCAGTCGACATTTTCAGTGCGCATATATAGTGTAAATGATCAGACAAGGGTAACTGGCATATTCATGATCTCAGACATTGTTCATTTCTTTGTGCGGAAACATTCAAAATCCTCTCTACTAGCTACTTCCTTCATAATCTTTTGTTTTGTTTTGTTTTGTTTTCTGGTACCAGGAATCGAACTCACAACCTTGCACTTGCCAGGCAGGTGCTGTGCCACTGAGCTAAATCCCCAGCCCCTTTCCTTTATAATCTTAATAAACTTATTTTTTTGGAGTACGTTCAGATTTTTTTAACATTGAACTTGTCTCAAGACCTGTAGAAATCCTTGTGTCATCTTTCTTTTTAAACAGTGTAATTTTTAATATCCTTCCAGATTCTGAGCATCTACTTTGCACTAACTAAATGTGTTTCTCCCTGTTCTGCTGTCTTTCTGGTTTCATCATCTCTGTTCTGGATAGGCCTTTGTAATTCTCACCCAGATGACTGCAGTCCCCCCTTAGATCGTCCCTTCCTTTGCTGTGTGCCACTTTGGTGTATCTTTCTAAAACTTGGTGTGAGGAGGTTGCTTTCTTGATTAAAAGCCCTCTGGGGCTGTCTATCCAAATTCCTTAACACATGTCTTCCTATTCTTTTCTGATTTGGTTCCAGCAAAATCAGACCTTATTTCTGGCCATTTTCCACAAATGTGCATTTTCTCTAATCACACTGAATCTCTTACTTTTTGTCTTTGTGTATCTCTCTATAACATGTATATATATATACATATATACACACATATGACATATATACAGTCACACAAATATGGGCAACTTGGTGCTAACTGATCAAATTTTAGCAGATAACAAGAGAATATATATATGTATATATGTATGGATGTATATATGTAATCTAATTTTAGGACAGAGGGAGAGAGGCGCTGTTTATATTCTTTTAAAGTCTATTTTCATGTTTAGTGCATATCACATAATTTCATACTGTATGGTGGGATAAGTAATATTGAGGATTTCCTAGTAAGCTTGTATTTTAATCTTTTGCAAATAGTGTAGTTATAGTACATATAATGTAAACCTTTCTTTGTTTAAAATGATCCCTGTGGTTGGACAAGTATAGGAAGCATTAAAACTGTTAAAAGTTCTCTCAAGTGAGGGCTAGGGATGTGGCTCAGCGGTTGAGCTCTTGCCTTGCATGCACAAGGCCTTGGGTTCAATCCCCAGCATCACACACACACAAAATTATCTCAAGTGAAAGATTTTAGTCCTGTAGCTTAGTTCCACATGGCACTGTTAAGTGAGACATTTGTCTTTAATGCAATTTGTGGTTGATCTGTCAGATGTCAGCTTTTACTGAGCAGCTTTACTGCCTTTGATCCTCCCCCTTGGCATATGCAACTCATTTGTTGGCTTTCTTTGCTTATCCATTCTCTAAGAGTCTGAGGCTCTTTATATGTTGATTTTGAACAAGTAAGTGTTAACTTCTGAAATAGCGAGCATTTTCCTCCTAGTCATTTAGGATGTTTCTTGGTTTCATAGAATCATTCTCTCCTCCCTTCTCCCCCTGCCCCTCCCCTCCTACCCCTTTCTGTTTTTTTCTCTGCATCCTTCGTTCCTTCCTTAATATATAACAGCTTTATTGAAGTGTATTTCATGTCCCCCAAGATTCACCTTTTTGGGGGGCAGGGAATGTGGTCTTGCTATGGTGGCCCAGGCAGGCTTCAAACTCGAATGTCAACCTTATGAGTAGGTAGAATGACAGGTCTGTGCTGCTGAACCCAGCTAAAATTAACCCTTTAAAATTGCTCTATTTAGTAGATTTTATCATATTTACAGAGTTGTGTAGCTATCGCCACTATCTAATTTTAGAGCATTTCTATCACCTGTGGGAAAAAAAAATCCCTTGCCGGATGTTGCGATGCACGCCTGTAATCTCAGCACCCTATAGTTGCAGCACTCTGGAGGCTGAGGCAGGAGGATTGCAGCAAATTTGAGACCAGCTTGGGCTTGAAAGTGAGTTCAAGGCCAGCCTGAACTGCATAGTGAGATCCTGCCTCAAAAAGCTCCCCCCCCATAAAAAGCCTACACATTAGCAGTCCTTTCTCCACGAATATGCATTCTATTTGTATAGCTTTGTTCACGAGCTTACTTAACATTCTTAGTAAATACATTTATTGACTAATTACAAAAGTTCTTTTAGATGTTGTTCCCAGGAAAGAGAAGGGAAGGGGAAGGGAGGCAGGGGGAGAGGAAGACGAGGAGAGAGAGAAGGAAATGAGAGATGAGAGAGAAGCAGACAGACGTAGGGAGTATGTAGAAAGTAGTTATTAAATTTTGAAAAATTGGCTGCAGTAATTGTGGAAGTTTGGCAAGTCTGAAATCTATAGGGTAGTCCGGCGCCCTGGAGACCCGGAGAAGAGTTGCAATTTGGTCTGTGTCTAGATGTCCCTCCAAAGTCTCATATGGTCATAGGTGGGTGTTTCCAGAGGTGGCTGGATTTAGAGTATGTGATGCTGGGATGAGGGTGTATGATTACTACATTAGTCCACTCATCAATTTGGCATGGTTCTGGGAGTGGGTAATGGAAAGCGCCTCCTTGGGTATGCTACTTGCACTAAGGGCAGGTAGCCTGGGTAAAATATAAGGGGTCAGAAAGAGGGCTGTGGTTGCTTGCTGCTTGCTAATTTGATGCCTTCTGTCTGCCATGAGCCATTTCTCTGCAACACCTGTTTGCCATCCCACCCTGCCTAGAACCAGCCAACTACTGAAATCTCTACAAACTGTGAGCTACAATAAATCTTTCCTTCTTTTACTCTGAGTGTTGGCTATTTAGTCTCAGCAATGTGAAAAGTAACTAAGACAGTCTGCTAGCAGAATTCTTTCATCTTCCAGAAGAGTTACTGTTTTTACCAAGGCCTTCTGTCAGTTTTGCTGAGGTGTGAATAATGCCTTACTTGGATTGTCCTGATCTGCATGTAATTTGGGGATGGGACATCAGTGCTGAGTTGGTCTTTTAATTAGGCAATGACTGATGGTACCAATCTTTTTCAATGGCCATAGAGGTAGTATTTAGAGAGTGCAAGTATATACAGAAAGGGATCTAGGAACTAAGTCCTGGAGCATCAGGAATAAGAACTAGTGGATAAAATTGAGAGATACTGACCATTGATGGTCAGAGGAAAGCCTCAGGAGTGCATTGTCCTGGAAACCAAATGAAACATTTCCAGGTTGTGATCAACTGAATTATGTACTACTGATTGGTCAGGTCAAATGAAGCTTAACATTTTTTTCATGTATAAGTTAATGTTAATAAATTATTAACATCAAATTTTATCAATAGCTAATCACATATTTCAAAGTTTAAAACATATATAAGGTATAAAGTTAATAACTCTACTTCTCATTTAATTTTTAAAAAATAGATTAATTGCTTAGAGCAGTTCAGGTTCACAGTAGAGTTGAAAGGGATGCATCGCCTCTATCATCAACATCTCCTGCCACAGTGGAACATTGCTGCAACTGATGAACCTATATTGACACATCATCATCACCCAGAATCCATTGTTACATTAGGGTTCACTCCTGATATTGTACAAATATAAAATAACAAATAGTCACCATTGTAGTATCAACGTTGTTTTCAGCTCCCCTAAAATCCTTTGTGCTCTTACAGTTCATCCTTTCCTCCTTCTCTCCCCTCTCCTCGCAACTACTGTGCCGATCTTTTTGCTCTCTTCGTAGTTGTGCCTTTTCTAGAATATCATAGAGCTGGAATCATACAATATGCATCCTTTTCAGGCTGACTTCCTTCACTTAGTAATATGACAAGGCTACTCCATGTCATTTCATGGCTTAATAGCTCATTTCTTTTCTTTTTTTTTTTTGGTTTTTGGTTTTTTTCTGGTACTGGGAATTGAACTCACGACCTTGTGCTTGCCAGGCAGGCGCTGTGCCGCTGAGCTAAATACCCAGCCCCCATTTCTTTTTAGTATTGCATAGTATTTTATTGTATGAAAGATTGTATCAATGTGTCTCAGCATTTTAAACCATTTATCTACAGAACGATATCTTGGTTGCTTCCAAGTTTTGGCACGAATAAAGTTGTTATAAATATCCATGTTTTAAACATCCATAGTTTTTATATGGACATGTCTTCAGTTTGTTTGGATAGACACAAAGAGTGTAGTTACTGGATATATTTGAAAAGGGTATGTTTAGTGTTATAAGAATCACTAAGTGGTCTTGCAAAGTGACTGTACCATTTTACATTCCCACCCATAATGAATGAAAATTTCTGTTAATTCACATTCTGGCCTGTGTTTGATATTTTTGTGGTGGATATTGGCCATTCATAATAGGTGTGTAGTGCTGTCTCATTGCCATTTCAATTTGTACTTCTCTGATACCATATGGCGTGGAATGTCTTTTCATGTGTATATTTTTTGTCTGTATATCATCTTTGATATGTCTCTTTAGGAATGGCCCTTCTTAAAATTAGGTTGTTTTCTTTTTTTTTTTTTTTTTTTTTTTTTTTTTTTTTTTTGGTTTTTCTCCGGTACCGGGAACCGAACTCACGACCTTGCGCTTGCCAGGCAGGCGCTTTGCCGCTGAGCTAAATCCCCAGCCCCTAGGTTGTTTTCTTATTATTTGAATTTTAAGACTTCTTTATTTTGGATGCCAGTTCTTTATCAGGTATATATTTTGCAAATAGATCTATGTTGATTAATATTTTGCATATGTATGTCCAGTTGTTCAGCACCATTTATTGAAGACTGTGTGTTCCCAGTTGTGTTGCTTTTGTCCCCTTACTAAAGATCACTTAATTCTGTTTATGTGGATTGATTTCTGCTCTGTATTCTGAGACAGGGTCTTTTTTTTTTTTTTTTTTTGGTTTTTCTCCGGTACCGGGAACCGAACTCATGACTTTGCACTTGCCAGGCAGGTGCTTTTGCCGCTGAGCTAAATCCCCAGCCCCTCTGCTCTGTATTCTGTTTCATGGATTTATTTTACATTTTCCAATGCCTTCTGTGTAGTTTTTGTTACTGTATGGTTATAGTTAGCATTGACCTGGGTGGTCAGTTCTCTAACTTTGTTCTTTTTAGTATAGTGTAAGCTATTCTGGGCCTTTTGACTCTCCTATAAGTTTTTGGGTCATATTGTCATTATCCACAAAATAACCTGCTGAAATTTTGATTGGGATTACATTGAAGCTGTAGATCAACTTAGGAAGAACTGCCATCTTTACAGTATTGAGTTTTCCTATCCATGAGCATGGAAGATCTATTTAGTTCTTCTTTGATTGCTTTCATCAGAGTTTTGTCATTTTCCTCACATATTTTGTTAGTTTTATACCTAACTATTTTATTTGGGGGGTGCTATTGTCAGTGATACTGTATTATTGATGTCAAATTCTACTTGTTCATCACTGGTATATGTAGACCCAACTCACAATGGTTTGACATAAGAGTTTTGAACTTTATGATGGTATAAATTGATACGCATTCTGTAGAAATCATACTTCAAATTTTGAATTTTGATCTTTTCCCTGGTGTTATGGTGTATGTCCCAATGTCCCCACAAAGCCTCATGCAGTCATGGGGCAGGCTTCTAGAGTTTATGATTGATTCGTGGTCCAATGTTGGAATTACAGATGTGAGTGCTATACCTGCCCTGGGGCAGATAGTTTGTATACAGTGTAAGGGAGGGAAGAGGCTGCTTGCTGCCACTCCTCCCTTTTGCTCTTACTGCTTTTGCTGTTTTCTGCGGTCATGAACTGTTGCCCTCTGCCATGCACCACTCTGCCTTGGAGCCAGCCAAGTATGGACTGAAGCCTCCACAAACTGTAAGCTAAATAAACCTTTCCTTGCTTAATTTGGGCCTTGGGTATTTTGTCTCATCAATGAGAGAAAAATAAACAAGATACCTGGCTAGTGATATGTAATATTATACATTCACAGCGCTGGGTAGTAGTGGTGAGCTGCAGCTTCCTGTCAGCCACATAATCAGAATGCCAAACTATACTCTATAGGGTACTGTGTTGCCAGTGTTACCTTTGCATATGTGTTGTTGAATTCAATAAATTACATGAGATAATCAACATGTTTGTGTTAGATGGTTTATCTAACTGTAGGCTGATGTAAGCATTCTGAGCGTGTTTAAGGTAGGCTAGGGTTTGGTAAAGGTACATTAAATGTATCTTTATTTATAGTATTTTCAGCTTGCCATGGTGTTTATCAGGATATAAACACAAGGAATATCTGTAACCAGATACTAATCAAGGGATAGTGTACATCGTAATAAAAACAATTCCACAATTATCAGTGATTTAAAACACAAAGATTTACTTCTCACATCAAGTCCATGTCTTTCAGGACATGTCTTTCTGTTTGAATACCTGCCTCATTGATTGCTGAAGCCAACAATTAAATGCTTCCATTGGAAGTTTAGATTACTCCTACTCACATTTCTTTGGCCAGCACAATTCACACTTGCTTAATTTCAGAAGGGAAAGTACAATTCTGTACTATGCAGAGGAGAGGGAAAATGTGTGTGTGTGTGTGTGTGTGTGTGTGTGTGTGTGTGTGTAAAAGTCTTAATGTCTCTAATCCACACACTTCGAAGCCTGACCGCCATTCTACCCCTTCAAGAGAGCAACTATCTTAGTAAAGCAAATGGTTTACTTTTCACACCTTTGTTTAGAAGTTCGCTAAGGTCATTCTCATTGCAATTCAGAAAATATTACTAGTTCTTTGTGCCAGTTCTCTTTGTAAGACTGGTAATTTTTTTCTTATATACATTATTTAGTGCTGATAAATAGCACTAGCTCTGTCATAGGTCAGCTATGGCAGGGCTTACGTTCCCTCTTTCTTTCTTATCAAGGGATAAACAAAGTCTGCAGAAGACTATGGTTCATATTTAGCTTGATGAGTCTGATGAAAGGAGGCCTGTTTTCTTCTGGGGCTACCTTAGTGTGCTGGTAGGGGTCGCAGACTATAGCAGATACCAGATAACACAAGGCAGGCTGCTTCTCTTTCCCTCTTACTCTTAAAATATTTTCGTGGAAGCTCAGAACTTCAGTTGTGGGTGATACTCCTTCTAATTTTTAAAGATACCAGAATTTTCTGCATTAAGTTATCTTGTCATTGGACAAGGGCCAGGGATTATCCCTAAAGAGGAGGTGGGTACCTCAACTCACCACCTGTGGAGTGGGTTCACTGACTTTATTCATAGAAAAGCATTTCAGGATGCATCAGTGTAAAGCATAGGCAGTCTACTCAGTAGAATCCAAGAAGTACATGCTGAGAAAGCAGTGTGACACTTGAGGGTCGAAGCACATAATGGTCTGGGACTTGGGGTAATTATGAGGTATTGGAGTGTCCTCAAGATGCATGAACAAGGGTGTGCCGTCCCAGTGTCTGTCAGATTACCAACTAGTGGGCTAGATGAGAAGCCAAACTATTTACTGTGTTTGCAGTTTAGAGATGGGACACCCAGTGAACAGTGCTGTTTCCTTGAGGGGGAAGTCTATAGGATTTATGAATCTATGGTATCACAAAAAGAAAAGCACAGGCCTAATCTACAGGTGAAGCCCAGTCTACAAATGAAAAGCACTGGGATCCAATCTACAGACTTAGTGTGTCTCTTAGGAATTTAGGAGTGAACATTGCGTCAGAGAAGACAAGCTTAGGGATGAAAAAAAGAGCATTGCAATCTTGGGTAGTTAAGTGTCCTAAAGCTGCGGTTTTTCTTAAAAGTACAGTTTTAAAATTATAGTTTTTTCCCCTGTCTCCTTTTTATCTGTCTTTATTTTTTCAATCCTACTCAAATCACGGGATATTGGAGTAGGGAGCTAAGTCAGGAGCTAAGTCATCTTACGTTACCATCTGAGTGTTGTTCCCTCTTTTAAACTTGTTTGCTTATAGGTTGGTGGAGGTATTTAACCAGAAAAAAGGAAAAAGTGTAAAACCTGTTATTTTCTGATTACATCTCAACATGGGTATGAGACAAGATATACAAATATATTGGATTTATGTGTTGGAGGCCAACAAACAAGTTTACCTCCCTTCTTGTCATTCTGTACTACTTTCAAAATGCAGTAAAATGGAGATTTATGGTATTGTTAATATGCACACTATCAAGTAATGTTTGTAAAACTATCAAATTTTTTGCTTATTTATTGTCACAGGGAGCATTTATTTAATCAACAAATATTTACTGAGTTCCTGCAAGCAAGGAGGTGATATTGGGGATTATAAACATCAGCAAGATCGTCTCTACCTTCCCAGAGCTTGCTGTTTAGTCAGGTAGACAAATGCTTAACAAATGTGGATGGTAAACTCTCTGGTGGAAAATGAGGCAGGGCTTGAGAGTGGGGGGTGTCCATTTAGAAAGGGGCTGGTGCCTGAGAAGGCCTATTGGGGAGGAGGAGGATGAATTTCTTTTCTCCCTATAGATATATGTGATAGTTGTAGAGGATTTTAAGAATGGGTGGAGTGAGTACATTTATATTCTGAAAAGATCACTGTGCTTACTATGTGGAGAAGAGTCAGTAGCTGAGGACTATCATCTTTTTAAAATTATTATAAAAGTAGCCTTATTGCATTGGTCTATAACTTCAGAGGAGGGAAAGTTCACAGTGGCTATCTGCGTGCAGCAGAGCCAGAGAATCAAGCTGCTCTCCAGGAATATCATCTTAGGTCTGAGTGTTTGGATCAGAGGCAATGATGGCTCTCTGACTAGAGTGACAGCAGAGGATATGGAGAGAAATCCTGAGGTGTGGGATATACAGTATAAAGTATATTGTACTTTAAAGTATATTGTATTTACAAAGTACTTGTTGATGGATTAGTTGTAGGGTTGTGAGTAAAAGAAAGAAAATAAAATATGCCTTAACAATTAGAGGAATGGTGATATTACCATGGTGCAAGGCTGGGGGTAGCAAAGAGTTTGATATATTAAGAACTGAATTTGATGTCCAGATGAATAGTTGAATTTTTCAGATTAATGCTCAGAAGAGGACAGGTCTGGACTTGAGTTATCTTCTGTTTACTGTTGACAGAACCCAAATCTGAACTGAAGCCCTTTGGACTGGATAAGATCATAGAGGGATAAAAATGAGTGGACCAGAGTTTGGTACTGATCTGGGCTCTCTGACACACACGAGTTTGAAAAGAGGAGGAGGAATAGCAGCTCAGGAGAAAGAGGAAGAAAACCAGGGGAGTGTGTGGCATTTTGGAACTCAAGTGAAGCGGGTGTTTCAAAATCTGGGTGGAGTGGTGTTGCTTTTGAGTCAACAAAGATGAGGATCGAATATTGACCTTTGGATTTGGTGAGGCATGGACAGCATTAAGAATATGGACAAGTGGTCCTGTGGAGTATAGAGGTAGATAGCCTTGGGAGAGACGAAGAAAGAATCCCATGAAGAAGGGAAGTGATTGAAATACTGAGTAGAGATCACTGTTGTGGAGACTTTTATCATAAAGGGGGTCAGAGAATGTGGTGGTAGCCAAAAGGGAATTTGTGATCAAGGAGGAACTTGGTTATAGTAAGTTTGCATGCTGATGATCTTTTAGGAAAGGAGAAAAGAAAGAGAATTTTGTCACTTTGAAATTGCTGTTGTCAATTTTTAAATGTAGTTGGAGATGGTTGGTATTGGGTTGGCAGTTTTGCCTGCCCCACCCTCTTCAGGGAACCTTTGTAATTTTGTTTTTCTCCCTTTGGCCTACTTGGTCTTACTGTGTTATCATGCTAGATTTTTATCTTTCTCATTTCTGGTAAATGGTGATTATTAGGAAGTTGAACCAATTGTGTATGAAAAATGCAAAAGACATTTAACAAGGAATGTGTTCCCCAGGCTCATTGTTTACCACAGAAAGGAAACCACTAGCTTCTTGTTACATCAATGAAGATAAAATTATTTTGTGAATATGGTGCTCCTTTTATGACTAACATTTTTCATACTGTGATCAAAAGGAATTATTTTATGAAGACAGTTAATGGAAAAAGTAGACTTCTGTTGCAAGTGGGGCTTTATTCCGTGGAAACTCTTAAATTAATTTTTCTTCATAATACTTCCTTTAATTGTGAGGTAGTTGCTGTAATTTCATTTATGAAAAATATGGCTTGAGAAAGAAAGTATTTAGTTTTCAGTGTCTTGGAATCGAATAGTTTTAACTAACTTTAAGGAAGAAAATGAACAATATACGGTAGTGGACATACTTTTTATCTGAAGCAGAAGGAGGAAATGTGTATTTCTGTAAATATAGCTAATGTTTAAGTAGAGTGAAGGTACAAGCTGACCATGTGTCACAACCTGTTATCCTTCTCTCATTGTAAGTTCATGCTTAGGAAAAATGTTTAATAGAAACCACAAAAATTCATAGAGGATGAAGGTGTGATAGTAGATTTGGGCCCACTGGAGAGAGGTCTTCTTGAACCATTGGATTTCACAGTGGAATTTTACCTTCTACCATGTCCTCTACTGTCCCCACCTCCCCACTCCAGAAAACAAAACAAGCCTCTAAATGTGTAGATCTTTAGCAGTAACAAAGGCTCCCTGTGAGCATCTAAGAAAAACATGGACAAAAGCTTGGAACAGCCAGTGATTATCAGATGTTAGGCTGTAATCTGTGGATATCATAGGTATAGTTTTGTTGTATAAGTGTGACCCCTTTCACCAGTCTAGTGATTTCAACTTTTAAAAGAAACATATGTATAATTAACACATATGACACATTCCCCTTGCAGCATTACTAGTTTCATATCTCCTTCTTCCTATCCCTGTGTACTTTACTCCCTCTTGAGTTTGGGCTGGCTGAAGGATATAGTGGCCTTATAGGTAAATACAAAGAAGCACATGTCAGATATGCTTGTGATAAGTTGTATGATGAAAACAAAATGGAAGTAGGATAGTGACATCGATAGCTACTTGATAGTGAATGATATTGTGAATCTCTTTTTTTCTCTTATCTTTTGGAATAATCTACCTCCTTAAAGTTGTGTGGACTTAAGTGATGTGTGAAATGCACTTAGCAGAATACCTGGCATTGTGCCCAATAATCAAGCGCATATATAATCTCTTTTTTCCTTTCTTTCTATAATTTGAATCATCCAAATTGGTGGTGTAGTGCCATATATTATATACCTTTGCTAGAGTATGTTTAAGTCATGTCCTTGTGTGGTTTAGAAAGTGTTCTTGAAAAAAGAAAATAGCAACATGGATGAACCTTGAGGCCACCATGCTTTATGAAATCAGCCAGTCACAAAAAGCCAGATACTCAATGATTCCAGTTATATGAAGTGCTTTGAGTAGTAGACTCATACAAATAGCAAGCAGAAGGGTGGCTCCAGGTGCTGGTGCAAGGAGAATGGGGAGTTACAGTGTAATGCATATAGGGTTTGTTTTGGAAGGTGAGAAGAGCTTAGGAGATAGGGAATAGTGATAGTTGTGCAAGAATGTGAATGTCCTTAATATGCACTTAAAAATGGCCAAGTTGACAAATTATATGTTATATGTATTTTACCCCAGTTAGGAAAGTTAAGTGATAAAACTATTGTGTTTTGCTAAGGCTTTCCATCTTCTCTTCTGCCTTTTTGATAGATATTAGTGAATTGAGTTGGAAAGAGTGGGTTGTTCTTCTTGCTTCATGAATCTATGTGAGATTCCCATAAAATGAAAACTTTATTTGAAATTTTCATCTCTTTCAAAGGTGTAAGACCTTAAACTTGCTTGTAGAGCAGAGAGCACAGTGTGGCTGGAAAACACATTCTCTATTGTTTTGTCCATTTATAAAATATTTGTTGGCCCCTCATTGTTTTGAATGAATAACAGTAACAGCATTTGTTGAGTGATATTTGCCAGCTATTGTTCTTATTTTACACTTAACAATACTTGGAGTACTTATGACAATGTTTATGAAATAGCCCTTGAAGGTATTATGCTGTTGAGAAACCTGAGGCCCGTAAGTGGTAAGTGATTTTATACTTTAAAAATGATTTTAGAGGAATTTCAATACCTAGGAATGAAAGGAGGGCATTCCAGAGAGAAGAAAATGTGCATATAGTGTGATGTATTTGGGCAGAGCAGAGTTTTCAGCCTAACTGAAGTGTACATAATCTTAGGGAGATGTGGGCCAAGCTGTGTATGTCTTTTGTTAGACTTTATTCTGAGGGATCAAGGCATTGAATTACCATGCCAGGGAATTTTGTGATCAGAGCTGTACATTAGGGAGCAATATTTCAGATGCAGTGGAACATGGAGAGAGGGAGGTCAGAGGCCTGTTAGAATGACTACTTAGAATTCTTTGTTAAGGAGAGTATTTTAGTATTACAGAAACTGGGGTCAGAGTGCAACGATTAATCGTTGAATAGTAAGTCAAGAGATGACAAAGAAGAGTCATAATTGTGAGCTAGGAAGAGGAAATGGGTGTATAGAGCAGTGGTGGCGAACCTTTTAGAGACTGAGTGCCCAGTGCAATTCCACATATTTATCACAAAGTGCTAACACTGCCATTAAACCTGAATAATGAGGTTTTAGTTTAGGTAACACAACTCATACATTAACATCTTTTTGTTTTAAAAGAAAAACACAACATGTGTGTCATAGGTTCGCCATCACTGATTTACAGCATAAGTAAGAAAGACCTTCCTATTTTTTTTTTTTTTTGGCATAGTGCTCACCTGAATGTATGGGTAAAACTTAGATAGGTATGGCTTTGAAGGGTAGGACTCTTACATGTGTATGAGAAAAATTGCTTTCCCGTAGGATCCTTCCTACACAGGGAGGTGGGACTTTAGTAGCCTTGAACTGAATTTGAGGGGGTGATGTCTGAGCAGTGTTTTCCTGCTTGAGAGATGAGAGTGTCTGTAGCATAGATGGGACTGTAGCGGACTTGCAAACTTGGAGAGTATAGAAATTTCCACCTCTATAAGAGGGAACTCAGTAGGTCAGTCATTACTCTTTAGAGGGAGACATAGAGTAATAGTAAGTAATTATGTTAGCCTTTTATGCAAATGATTATATGTAGTAGAAGCCTTTTTACATAATATTATTTGCATAATATGCTGGCAGTTGGGTTGTTTGAACAGAAAATTTATTTAAAATGAGAAAAGATACATACCCTAAATATTTTATGATTAAGTATATAAATGTTTATAGTTCACCAGTCCTTCGAAGTATAGCCAAGACATTTTCTGTAGACTGTTTTTAGAATGACTTGCCTTTGTTGGACCTTACACTTCAGTTTTTAGAGATAATGCCTTTCTTGTTTGCACTTGCATTTTTAATGTAATATTTTACTAAATTAAATAATTACAGTAAATACAACTGACATAAGTGGATTTTAAAATAAGCACAATTTAATCATGGGAGGTGTGCAACACTGTTGCTGGGGGAAAAAATAAGGTGGTATAACAGAGAGGACTCCTACTCCCCATAAGGAAACTAAGATTTAGATGTAGTGGCTTCTCCGTGGTTTGAGGACTGACAAGAAGTTGGTTTTATTTTTAAATCACGTGCTTTTCCATTATACAGAGTTGCCAAACACTGAGGAGTAATATGTCAAATATTGGTTAGTGGTGAAGAAGTTCTTTTAAGAAGAACTTAAAAGAAGTTACTTTTAAAGGGGAGTATTTTTATTGAGTATTTTTACAACAATTTAAAATGTACAATTTGAGGTTATTATGTACTCACAGAATTATACAACCATCACAATAGATTTTTGGAATATTTTCATGATTCCCCAAAAGAAACCCTGTACCAATTTGTAGTCACTCCACATCTTCTCCTTTTTGACTCTTAGGCACCACTAATTTATTTTTTGTATCTATAGATTGTCTATTCAGGATATTTCATGTAAATGGGGTCATGTAGACTGGCCTTTTGTGGATGGTTTCTTTCACTTAGTGCAATGTTTAAAGGTGTCATATGCATCAGCACTTTATTCCCCTTTTGGCAGAATAATATTCTATTGGGTACATTGTATCAACTTAAGGAGTCTAGAGGCTTGGCTAAATGACTCAGCAGTTCTACATCCTGGGGTTAAAAGGACATGTCCTTCCTGCTCTAGGATGTTTTTTGGTATTAATCCTGAGCCTGTGCACGAGGAGGGCACTGAGATGGTGTGGGCATGGGCAGATAGCCGGCATACAATATAAGGGAGGGAAAGAATCTGCTTGCTGCTGCTCCTCCCCTTTTGCTCTTGTTGCTTTTGCTGTTTTCTGCTGCCATGAATAGTTCTCCTGTGCCGTGTGCCACTCTGCCTTGGAGCCAGCCAAGTAGGGACTGAAACCTCCAAAAACTGTGAGCTAAATAAACCTTTCCTTCCTTAATTTTGGGTGTCAGGTATTTTGTCCCAGCAACGAGAGAAAAGTAACCAAGACAGAATTTGGTACCAGGAATGGGGTCATTGTTGTAACATTGCCTGGCCATGTGACTTAAGAGCCTGTGTAAATTAATTTGGAGAAGTTTTGAGAGACTGGCCAAAGAAACAGCCCTTGTGTGCTGTAAACCATATTGGAGACTCTGGTTGGAACATGGGAAATCAGAGTACTCATGGAAATGCTACCAGTTAAGATGAAGCTCAGGAGGCTTCAATTGAGAAGGACTGCATGGGCTGCTAGGTCCCAGGTAATATATTGTGCTTTGGCAGAAAGTTGGTCTGCATTTTGCTTGTGTGTAGAGATATTGCCTGGTTGGAGAAAAAAAAATTTCAGTGTAGTCTATTGTTGGGACGGTTGCATGGCTACTGTTGAGAGCTTTTGGCCAGATCTGTGTTTGAAATTAAGAGCAAAGAGCCAGTAGAATGACATGAAACATTTTGCCAGAGGAGTGACTGTCGTGGAGCTTTGGGTTGCAAGGTTGAAATAGAGGACAACGTAATTGTTAAGAACAGGACAAATAAACTGAAAATAAACTGAAATCTTTCACCTGAAGGTAAGGATGTATTTGAGTTGCAGGAGATCCCTGTTTTTTAGTCTTGCCATGCATTGTGAAAGTTAATGGGAAGTAAGGACTGTGATTGTAATAGCTCTTTTAATATGTTTTAAATGTCATTTTTAGGTATGTTTGTAATCAGGTTAATTAATCAAAGTATTATGTTTTAACCTTGAATTTTGGTCAGCCTTTAAATATTTTGTTTTTGGTGCAGGAATGAGTGCAAAAAAAGAGAATTGTGTATATGTAATTGTTACGTTAATGTAAATGTAAATAGACCAAGACATATTAGCTTTCACAAATCTGGCACTAGAGACTATGGATTAAGGAAATGTGTGTGGTTATCAAGTTGACCAGGGGTGGATTGTGGTAGACTGACACGTGGTGGTCAACTTACAACCCCCAGCTGAACTGAGTAAGCATGGTGCTGGGTGTGGGAGCCCACCTGAGGATTATTGCCAGCAGCATAAGAGGCAGAATGGGAGAAAAAGAAAGGAAGCTGTTGGGAGCTGTTAGAAGCTGTAAGAAGCTGTTGGTTCTCGTGGAGGACCTTGTCATGCTGGCTTTCCTGACGAACTCGGCTGTTCCTATTGTCCAAGGAGCACGGGACCTTGTTGTCGCTGAGAATGCCTTTGGTTCACCTTGGGGGAGCTCTGGTCCTCACTTTGAGCATTGCTTCCTATCTCCAGAGGGGAAGAAGGTGCACAGCTCAGTCTCCTGGAGAAGCTTGTTATGTTGGCTTTGCTGATGGGAACTCAGCTTTCCTGATCATTGGAGGAGCTCAGAACCTCACTGTTGGTGAGGATGGCTGTCGTATCTTTTGGGGAAACCGTGGTTCTTACTTTGAGTGTCACTTCCTGGCTCCCGTGCAGATCTCTCAGCCTGCTAGCACAGACTTTCTAGCTTTCACCACTGACCTTTGGGCCTTCCCAGAGCAGATCCATGAAACAGGCCTGCATGAGACATTGTCGTGGGCTCTCTAGGCCTCCAGCTGGACTCATGGGTGGCACTGTTATGGGCTCTAGATCTTCAGCTGAACTCATGCAGAACATTATCATGGGATCCAGGCGCTCAGCTGGATTCTTTGGTCTTTAGTGTGTGGACAGATTTCCTGCACTCTCGTATATAATTCTTTGGGTGGCAATTATAAATAATCTTACAAAATATATGTCCTATATTATATTGTTTCCCTTACAAAAACCCCAAACCATAATAGTACATATCCACATTTTATTTTTATGTGCTTGATTGATGACATTTAGCTTTCACCATTTGGCTATTGCAAATAATGCTACTATGAACACTTATTTACATATTTTTGTGTGGATGTATGTTTTCATTTTGCTTGCATATATACCTGTGAATGGAATGGCTGGGGCTTTTTGTTTTGTTTTTTACACATGTCTGATTTATTTCACTTCTGAGTATGGTCTCAAAGGTGCATCCATTTACTTAGTAATGTCTCAGTTTATCTCTTTATGGCTGAGTAGTACTCTATTGTATAAAAAACTCACATCTTCATCCATTTATTGGTTGATGGGCATTTAGGCTGTTTTCAAGCTTTAGCTATAACAAACTGTGCTGCTATAGAATGGGTGTGCATATATCTCTGTGGTATGATGCTTTTGATTCTTTCTGGACGATATCACGAAGGGGAATAGCTGGGTCAAATGGAACCTCTAGCTGTAGGTTTTTGAGGACTCTCCACATTTATTTCCACAGTGGTTGCACCAGTCTGCACTCCCACCAACAGTGGAAAAGGGTTCCTTTTTACCCCACAGCCCTGCCAGCATTTGTTATTGGTTGATTTCTTGTTAATAGCCATTCTTTCTGGAGTGAGATAGGATCTCAGCATTGTTTGAATTTGCATCTCTTGAATGACCAGTGCAGTTGAACATTTTTTTCATATATTTATTTGCTGTTTCTACTTCATCCGAGAACTGTCTGCTCATGTCAGATGCCCATTTTTAGATTAGGTCTTTAAATCGGGGGGGCCTGAGTTTTTTGAGTTCTTTATATATTCTTGATATTAGTCCTTTGTTTGAGAAACAGCTGGCAAAATTTTTTCCCACATTATAGGTTGTTTCTTTACTCTGTTGGTGGTTTCTCTTGCTGTGCAAAAGCTTTTTAATGAGATGAGATCCCAGTTGTTGATTCTTTGTGATAGTTTCTGTGCATGCTGGATCACATTGAACTCTTGAAGAACTACCAGACATAGTCTCACAGTAGTTTAATGTGGGTTCCAACCATGTATGTACCAAGATGGTTTATCTGTCTTCTTGATTATAGCCATTTGTTTTAGTTTTTTTTTGTTTGTTTGTTTTTGTTTTTGTTTTTTTTCTGTTATAATGGAATACAGAGACTGGGTGACTTAACAGAAACTTATTTCTCACAATTCTGGAGGTTGGGAAATCCACAGGCGAGGAAGATCTGGTGGCTAGTGAGGACCCACTTCCTGGTTTGCAGAAAGCTGTTCTCTTGCTGTAACTTCACATGGTAGAGAGCAGAGAGAAGCAAGATTTCCTGTTCTTTTTATGACAGTGCTGTCATTTATGAGGGCCTCATGACCTAATTTCCTCTCAAAGGCCCTAATCACTATCACATTGGGGGTTAGGATTTCAACAAAGGAATTTTGAGAGGACACAAATGTTCAGTCTGCAGCATCATCCTAGTGAGTATCTACTTTCATTCTTTTCTCTTTTTTTTTCTTTCGCAGTACTAGGAATTTGGTAGTACTAGGCAAGGCCTTCATACTGCGTGGCATCCCCTAGTAGCCCCACTCCCTTTTAAATTTTGAGGTAGGGTCTTGCAAAGTTGCTAAACTGCCTAGACTGAGCTTGAATTTGTGATCTTCTTGCCTCAGCCTCCCAGAGTGCTGGGATTGCAGTTTTGTGCTTCCATGCCTGGCAGTATTTACTTTTTGAAAGTAATTTTATTTTTCTTACTACAGCAGTATTAAATGTTTGGAGACATCTGGGAAAACACAGAAAAGCACAAGAGAAAAATCACTATTTAAAAAATATAGTTTGGGGGCTGGGAATTTAGCTCAGCGGCAAAAACGCCTGCCTGGCAAGTGCAAGGTCGTGAGTTCAGTTCCCGGTACCGGAGAAAAACCAAAAAAAATATATATATATATATATATATATATATATATATATAGTTTGTGTTTTCCTCCATATTGTTAATGTAGTTTAGAAATGTGGCTGAAATTATATGATTTTGATTCCTGTCTTTTTTATTTAATGACAGTTCTCATTATTTTTTGAAAATGTATTTTAATTATATCTTACTGAAGAATGTCTCACCTGTTCTTTCCCTTTATGTTCCTTTATATATATATATATATTAAATTTACTCTTTATTCCAGAGGAGTTCAGGAACAAAGAGGAAATAAGTACAGTATTTGTGGTTAATCTATCATTTTAAACTAGAAGTTACTTCTAGCTAACTGTAGTATCATGGTCTATTTTCTAAGCAAATCCTAATTTAGTTCGTTATTTCAGACATTTAGGTTTTTGTATGTATGCAATTCTGTCTGCATTTTGAGTTCTCAGAAGTATAGTTAGAGGGTCGATGGCTATGAACATTTTAAAGATTCTTGTTACATGCTGACAGATTGCTTTTCCAAAGGTACACTTTCTCTAGCAATGGGTATTGCTGTGCTGTCGCTAGCAGTGAGTACATACACAACAGTAGAGGTGTGTGGTCACCGGAGCGGGGATTTTTTAGTTTGGTTTACTGATGTTTGCTTTTTTTTGGTACCAGGAATCAAACTCACGGGCTTGCCACCGAGCTGTGTCCCCGGCCCTTTGTTTACTGAAGTATGTGGTACTGGAACATAGTAGGCATTCAAGATATGTTCTGTTGTCACCAGCAGCAAAAGGAAGAGTTCTTCTGAAGCACAAGGAAATAACGTGCATTTGGTTTTTAGGAAAGGGAGCTCTTTATACTGATCATATTACAGCTCATGTTTTCATGAAAGAGGGATAAAAGAGTAAGAATCAGGCTTTGGGGGGAACTTGTAAATTTAATTTTGTTTGACTATTCACATATTTCACACGTCAAAAGTCGTACAGAGAACTCTTGACTCTTATCCCTGTTTCTTTACTGTCCTTTATCGGTAACCATTTTACCAATTTATTATTTATCTTTACAGTATGTTTTAATATTTCTTAATCTTCCCTTTTTCTTAAACATAGAATGTAACATATTATTTTCTTAAACACAGCCTATGCTGGGTGTGGTGGCACACACCAGTGATCCCAGCTGTTTAGGAGGCTGAGAGACACGAAGATTGCAAGTTCAAGACCAGGCTAGGCAATCTAGTAAGACTCTGTCTCAAAAAAAAAAAAAAAAAAATAGGGCTGGGAATGCAACTCAGTGGTAGAGTGTTTTGCCTAGCACAGGTTCAGTCCACAGTACCTCAAGCAAAATACAACAAAAACCACAGACTGTAACATGTTATTTAGTCAGGTAATCCTTCTAGAAGAGTTCAGAGTGCTTTCTCATTCATTTTTTAGCTACGTGGAATCCCTTTTTATGGATGTGCCACAGGTAATTGGCTTGTTGTCTGCGTTTCACTTTTGCAGATAATCCAGCAATAACCTTGCTGTACAACTGTCATTGTTTTATTTGTGTTCTAGAAGGAGGATTGCTGGGATGTTGGATAAAGGCATTTCTCATTTGTTAATACTGGCACCACCAGCAGCAGTGGAGAGTTCCTATTTCCTGGGAGACCCTTTGAAAGAAAGATAGTTCCAGGATCATCTCCCCATGCTCCTGATCATGTGCCCTGAGGTCCATAATAGTGTGGACAATGTTAGGACCCGTGTATCATCAAGACACAGATAAGATGACTAGCATTTTCTTTGAGATGATGACTATTTTAGGTGTGAGTATTCTTGAGGAAGATTTTGTAGGTGGTGAAAAATATTTAAATTAGAACCTTAGAAGATTAAATCTCACTGTCTTGTCTTTTCTTCCCAGATAGATTCTTTTCTTGCATAGTTGAGATGTTTATTTACGTTTGTGGTGCTGGAGATGGAGCCCAGAGTTTTGCTCATGCTAGGCAAGCACTCTAGCCTTGAGATGCTTTTTTATCAAAGTTCTTCCTGACTAAGGTAGTGATATATTTATGTGGTAGCTGCTAAAATGTTAAGAACTTTTGCTTTAGAAGTGGCTGTTAATAACCAACCATGTTTTCTTTTATTTTTTTCATTCGTTAGCCTTCAGCATTCCATGACTGGCTTGCTGCATGGAGAATCAGGACTGCTTTGCTCCCGTGTGGCCACTTGAATGCCTGTAAATTAGCAGCTCCAGACTGAAAAAAGCTTCTAGATGGATCCTTCCCAAATTTGGTGTCTTTTCTATGGACTATGTGCCTCCACAACCATTTCTCAGTGGTAAGGACGTGTGCTTTCTGTCTCTGACTAGGAATTTGTAAGACAATGTTTGGATTGCCTTCTCCTATTCTAATCCTTCTCTTTTCACATACAAGTTAATATTTGCACTTGAAAAACTTTTAGTGCCTCTTTGCCCTACGTGAAGTTTGCGGTCACCCCGGGGAGTGGGTACATGCACATGTACACGGAACAGCTTGATTCCCTTTTGTAGTCGCCTTCCCACCACGCTGCCGCGAAATCCCCTTTCCCCATTTCATTCTTATTGTCATTATTTTTGGGGGGGGGCGTTCTTTTGGCTTTTTGAGGCAGGGTCTTGTATACAGTTCTGGCTGGCCTTGAGCTCACTTTGTAGCCCAGGCTGGTCTTGAACTCTCAATGACCCTCCTGCCTCAGCCTCACAAGAGCTGGGATTACAGGTGTGCACCACCACGCCCAGGTTCTTATTGTCATTATTATTCTCAGCTCATGTTTAGGACATACAGTGTTTACATTCATTGAGGGTGCTAGGTTCCTGTAAATGGCACACCTTAATTCTTCTTACTTCCCTCTCCTTCCCCTTCTCCCCTCACCCTCAGTCTGTTTGACCCCTTTCCATTTGCAAAAGATCTGTGTCTCGCTTCCGTCCATCTTTTTTGGGCTCATTTTTTCTAAATCACATCTAAAAGTAGCAGTAACATTAGGTTTGGATGCTTCGTAATACCCTTTATGCAGTACATTCTGGGTATAGTATAATGTGTAATATTTGTAAAGAGTAAACACAAAAATATGTGAATAACTGTGTATTTTATGTGTTCTCTGTAATCCTTTGTTGTAAGGCTAAGGACATTTATGTTGTAACTATCTATTTAGGTACTATTTTGAACTCACTGAATCAAGAAAACCCTCTTACCTTCTGATGACTGCAAATTATATATAATGTGTTTATGGAGGTAGTAAGAGAGGTGTAGTGGGTCAGCTCTTGTTATTCCAGGGCACTCTGCGTGCCTTTTCATATTTTAAGTTTTATTTTTAGGAAACATAGGTACTAGTTAGTCAACAATTTTGGGGACATCTTTGAAGTTTATGTAGCACACGAGGGGCAGGGTACAGAGGAGGAAAATTAAACAGAGTAAGTTGCTAAAATAAGAGACCTAAAAAAAGATTGAAGTAGGCTCATTTTGAGCCTCAACAAATATTTACCAACAGCTTGCTTTTTGTGGAAGGAAATACGTAGTGAAATTTAGCATAGTGGAGAGGTTACCAGAGGGGGCTGTGCTGCTGGGTGAGGAACGCAGTAGGTGGGGTGCAGGGTGGGCACCTTCTAGCTCTAGTTCTAGCGATTGACTGCAGAGTTCTTGAGTACAAGTTAGTTAGCTTTAATAGATCTCAGTTTTCTCATTTATCAGATGAATGAGTTAGACTAAATAATGTGTAGAAGTTTTTTGTTTTGGTGCATTCATACTCTTAATACTTCATGATTTTAGTGAACACATTGATGGAATTTTATTTTTTTAAGGACATTTTCTTCTCTGCACTGTCTGGTAGAGACAGTGTCTACTTTTGTTAAATTAGGGGGCAAGAATAAGTTTCCCAATGACTAGAATATTTTTCAGTTAAGCCTTCTGTTTTGAAGTTGGTGTCTTTCTTTCTGCGGTCTTGCCCTTCTCTTTTATTGACCTGTAGGACTTTCCTTCATTTGACCCAGGTATTCTCTTTCTGTCCACTCTTGAATTGTGCTGTTTTACTGGCTCGTGTAGTGCCCGTTTTTATTTTAGTGATTTTTTTCCACATTCACTACATCTGACTAAGATCAGCGGTTCTAATCTTGAGACCCTTTAAAAAAAAAGTCTTCGGCTATAGCTAAAACTGGTTATAATGTAAGCTAGCATTAGTTTGCCGAGGCTGGTGCCCTAAAAACCTGTGTACTTCTCCAAAATCCTGTGTACTTTGCCTGTCGTATCATTTTTATCTTCAGCCTTATCACTTACAACAGTTCGATTTTTAAGGTCTTGAAAAGAGGGACTTCTGTTCTCCTCAGTGTGTTTTCTTCTGTCTTATTGGCCTGCTCGTGGGGGAGGGGGCAGGGGAGATTTTTGCAGGTGAGGTTCCCAGGTTAGAGAACACGTGTGTAAAACATCAGCAGCAATATCAAGGTAGCATGGAGCAGAGCGGAGCACAAGAGCCACCTGTGTCCCTATTATATAATTCTTACACAAGTTATTATCTCATGTTTACATTCTTACATGCTGGCCTCATTGGTGCATGTCTAGTTGTGCACTGCTACATAACTGTATCCCACTGTACACCTGCACTAGGCAATGAGGTTGTGTCCTCAGGTGTACTTAGATACCCCTGAGTTTTGAAGCAGTCTGAGTGGTTCCTCACATGCCTGAAGAAATTTTTGCCTTATTTGAAATTTTCATAATGAAAACTTTAAAATATATGAAAAAATAACCAGGCTGATGTAAGGATTCCCTTAGTATTCATATCCTAGGTTAAGTAATTATCAAGTCATGGCCAACTTGTTCATACATGTACATCCCTCACTAAATTCCTTCCAGTGACTGTATTATTTTAAAGCAAATCCTATCAATCATGTGACTGTTTGTAAACACCCCAGACGTATCCTTAATACTATTGTTACTCTTTTAAAAAAGCACCAGGTTGCAATATTATGAAATAACCAGTCCATGTTCTAATTCACTCATTTATTTTAAAAACAATTGAATTGATAGGATCAGGATGTAAATAAGGCCACTCTGCCCTCATCATCACGGTCAAATAATTACTCATTTATAGTATTTCCTTTTAGTTGAAGCCATTTTAGAAAAGCAGTACCAACAAAAGTTATCCCTGTCTGACTTTTTTTTTTCTTAATATTGGGGCTGTTATTGATAGTTCTTTGCATTGACTTACAGTATTCCATTGTGAAAGTGCCACCATTTAGAAATCCACTGTAAAGTATATGCATTTAGGAGTTTTTTCCAGATTGGGAAGCTATTATGGACCAAGTTGTTAGGAACACTTATTTGGTGGACATACTGTACTTTTTTCTTTTTGATGTATACAGTGATACGTTGGTTCACAAATTTAACTCTTTCCACAGTTCTGGTTGCGAATTGAATTGGATGAGAACTGAATCAAATTCAATGGTAAGGTCCAATGTTGACCTTATGGAGAAATTTGATTCTGTTCTTGTCCATGGTTTGTGACCAGATGATTGAAAAAAGAATTAAGTTCGTGAACCAAGGAACTACTATACTCAGGAATGAAATTGCCAGTTTCTTTTGGATTTAGGGCACATTCCTCTAGGAATCTATCCTAGATAGCATAGCTATCTATTGCTATGTAACAAACTGTCCCAAAATGTAGTGATTTAACACGTTGAGCATTATTATCTCATACTTGGTGTGGGCTCCTCTCTTGGAGGGTGTGGAATGGACACTTCTAGTGTAGAGCTGACACTGTCCTCTGGAGCCGCATCTGTTCCAAGACTCAACTGGAAAGAGCACAGACAAGCCTTCTGGGTGCCTTCCAGCTCATGTATGTGATGTGTGGCTGGTCTTAGGGCCTGGCTGTGGGCTAGACTTCCTTAGATCTCAGCATAGGGTGCTACTGTGGGTAACTGGCTAGTTCAGAGCAAGGGAGCAAGGATGTTCAAGATGGAAGCTGTGGCCTTTTAGTAACCTCTTCTCGGACTGACAGTCTGCTGCATTCTTTTTGTTTGTATGTAGAGTAGAATGTACCTACAACAAAAGTCACACTGTTAACTGTTTAAGGGTATAATTCAGCCCATTAATGCATCTGCATTGTTGCAGTTATCACCATTATCTATCCCCGATGCTTTTTTATGTTCCCAAACAGAAACTCAGTATCGATTAAATAATAATTTTCTCCTATCCTATTCCTGCAGTCCCTGACAGCTACCGTTCTACTTTTTATCTGCGTGAATTTGACTGTGTTGTAAGTGGAGTCAGACTATTAAAGGAGTAATTATCTTTCTTTGAATGGTTTATTTCACTTAGCATAATGTCTGCAAGGTTGTCCATATGCATTCCTTTTTAAGGCTGCATGATATTCCATTACACATTTACATCTTGTTTTGTTTAGCCACGTATCCGTTGTTGGAAATTTGAGTTGTTTCCAATTTTGGCTGTTGTGCACATTGGCAGTATGCCACATCCTACTCTTCTAGTAAAATCTCAGTCTAGTCCCTACAAGAGGGAGGTGGCAGGAGTCACAGGACCCCTCTGAGACATCCAGTACTAATTGTAAGTGTATCTAATCAGTCTTAATAATTGTTCTCTGTGGTTCAGCCAACAAGTGGATGCATTTTAAAGTTCATTTACTTTTGATATTTAGTAGTTCAGTTTTATAATTATATAGTTCCATGATTCCACAGTCAAATCCACAAAACAAAGTATATTTCTTAGCCTAGCTTCTGTTTTCTTCTCTTTATAAGTAATCATATGCTAAAAGCTTCAGTTTGTTTTTAAATATAGCAGACTACATATATATATTTTTTATTTTTTTATATAAATGGTAGAATATGATATGCTTTGCTTTTTTCACTTGATATATTCTGTAGATCACTCCTTAATAATTTATCACTAATCTCTTTTTTTACAGTCACATAATATCTTACTGGGTGAATATGACCTAGTTTATTTCCAACTGGTGGAGGTTTTTTTTTTCCTGATGGAGGTTTAAGGTTAAAAAAAATATTTTGGTAATATAAATAGTACTGCAGTGAACGTGTCTTTTTATATTTTGCCATTATATATTTGGGAAATTTTTAGAATTGGATTTGCAGGTCAAAAGGTAAATGAGTTTATAGTTTAACTAGATATTGCCAGACTTAATCCTAAGAATTATGCCTCTTTGTGTTCTCATCATTTGGTGTTTGGTTTTTCTCCGGTACCGGGAACCTAACTCACGACCTTGCGCTTGCCAGGCAGGCGCTTTGCCACTGAGCTAAATCCCCAGCCCCCTGTGTTCTCATCATTAATGTGACTATTTGTACATAACTTTGTAAACAAAATGCCTTCTCAAACGTTAGGGTTTTTGCCAAAGGAATCTCATTGTAAATGTTAATTGCCATATCTAGTTAAGAGTGCAATGAGTATCTTTTGCTATGGTTAAAAGTCGTTTGCATTTTTTCTCAACTGTCCATTTAAGGAAAACTCCTTTGTCTAGGTTGGTTGATATTTTCTATTTTATAAGCTCTCTACACATTGGGAATATCAGTCTTTTCTCTGTTTTCTCTTTCAGAAAGTTAAATAGGAGCTTCTTCAACCTGCTTCTAGCCTGCCCTTGTTTTTTCTTTTTTTTCTCATCCTTTCCCATTAATGGTGCATTTATTCTTCTTGCTAAGATTAAATATTATTTAATATTTAAATATTATTCAGTAATATTATTCAGTATTTGCTGACTCCGCTTATACAGCTCAGACCTGTTCCGCTATTTCCTCAAACATGCTTCAGGTGGGATTTGATGTTATCCATGAGCTTGATGTCTCTGTTCTCCCTTTATCCAGTAGTGGCAAGACCATTTTCCTACTTGAGACATTGAAGTGACCTTTTGTGGCTTATTATTAATGCAACAAATGTTTGTTCAGCTACCCAGGTTTCCACTAGTGGGCTAAGGACTAGATAACAGTCATCAGGGAATGGCCTTATGGGGGAGTCTGTATTAAGCACAGGTCTAAGTGTGTGGTTAAATATTTCCAGCAAGAACTTAAGGCTTTGGACGCATTATTACATTGGAGAGGATGTGGGTTGCCATTTTGGCTAAATGACATTTAAATAGAATTTGGAAGGATAGTTCGGTGAAAAAGATCAGGATGCCAGTTTCTAGACACAGGAAACAGTGTGGGACAATGCTGAGACAGGAAAGGAGCTGTGCTTCCCGGAAATGAAAGTGCCAGTTTGGCCTGTAGGGATAAGGAGTAGAGGGTCTGGCAATACCATGAGATTTAGTTTGTAAGAAGACCCTCAGGCCACCCCAGGGAGAAGGCAGTCAGGAGCTAGTTAGCAAACTCTTGTTCCAACTGTGAAAGGTGTTGGTACCTATTTGTTCAGTTCCAAAATTCTTTCAGATCTCAATGGATTACTCTGATAGATTTTTAGAAATTGCTCCCACCTTGTTTTAGTCCCTGTTCTCCATCAATGTGCTTTAAAAGAAAATTTGGGGGGCGTGCTGGGGATTTAGCTCAGCGGCAGAAATGCCTGCCTGGCAAGCGCAAGGTTGTGAGTTCAGTTCCCGGTGCCAGAGAAAAAACCAAAAAAAAAAAAGAAAACTTGGGAATCATAGGTTTGTTGATGTATTACTTTCTTTCTCGAAACCTCATAGTGTCTCCTTCACTGGGGAAAAATAGGTCCTGTTTGCAACTAACGGCCTTGTCATTTCTTCAGGGTGCAAGGTCTGCTCTCCTGAGACTGCTTTCCTTTAGGCAGCTAAGTCTGAAGGTTTCTTCACTCGTCTTTAAGCTGCCACCTCTCACCATGACGTTTCTGCCTCTCGACCCTGTGCTTCCCCACCATTTTTGGTGTTTCCTGAAGGCTCTGTTTAAATCCTAACTATTCCCATAAATCGCTCTTAGACCCTTCCAGTCAGGTTGATTTTTTTTTTTTTTTTTTTGTAAACCACATATGGGTTGTTTTGTTACTATGTCATTATTAAGATTCATCTTGCTGGTTGTTACTTTTGCCTTTTGAAGCAGTCTTTACAATTCAGTGCACATCAAATAATATTTAAACTCTCTACACTGGTTTGACAAAAGTATGGCAGTATCAGAGTTCTTAGGACTTACTGGGAGGAATGGTATACTGACAGCATTAAATATTTGATTTCCACGGTGGCAGAGAATGGCCAATAAAGTCATGAATATGTAGCCTGTTTAAATGTACCTCTGCTTTCATCTGAGACTTCTTGTGGACTGTCTGCCTGGGTAGCTTTGTAGCATGTATCTTTTAAATGTATAATAGTGTGCATATTGACAAAGATGAGAGTAGCTGGTTGTTACTCTTCATTTTGTTTGTATATGAAGGCCAGTCAGGGTTTCTTTTGTGACAAGAGGGTACTATTATGCACTTACTTACTTGGTACATTTTAGATATACATGGTGATAACATACACCATAGGGAATTTGTACCTGCACATGGTAGATCTTGCTTCTTTTTTTCCCCCATTTCCTTCCCTTCCCTTTCGGCTCCTCTTCCCTTCTTTATTTACAAAAGCTTTGTTTCCATTTTTTTCTTCTGTTCTTTTTTCCTTGTCCCCCTCGTCCATTTCCCTTTTCATTTGAACATTTTTTTTCCCATTTCTCAATATCTATTGTACATTTTGGTCCTTATTTATACTTTTGGTTTCTCACACCAGAGAAACCATGTGATATTTACATATGTGTGTCCAATTTATTTCACTTAAGAGTATGGTCTCAAGGTGCATCCATTTAGCTAGAAATGGCTCAAGTTTATCCTTCTTTATGGCAGAGTAGTACTCCACTGTTAAAAAAAAAACCTGCATCTTGTTTATCCATTTATCGGTTGATGGGCATTTGGGCTGTTTCCAAGAAGAAGGGTACTATAACTTATTGCTTGTATCTTGCAAAGTGCTTTTATGGACCCCTTTATTTTTAAAATGTATAAGTTTCCCTCTTTTTTTTAGCTGTTCCATTTCTCTTTTTATATATGAGATTAAATTACTCGGTCCAAGTTACAGCTTAGTATTGTTTAACTGTACTATATACATATGTTGCCTTCTCAGATGAGATCATTTCTTTTAAAGTATAATGGATATGGATTTACATAGGAATTTTCAGATATTCACCCAACTTTTAGTTTCCTTAGATCACCTTGAATTAAATGACTGCTTTAATCTCCTAATACCTATAGATATAATGAAAAAGTTGAGTGACTAATTTTATTTTCAACAGAATGGGATTTATTTTTGTCATTTGAAATGTAGTAAAGATTAAAAAGCTTTTAAGCCTATTTAAAAAGTAAATTTCCTAAAGTCACTTTCAAATTTTTGGTGTTTTAGCATTAAATAACAAAACTGTATTATTTTAAAGTAAAAAATATTTTAATGGAAGTTTTAAATAAGCTTGCTTAGGATTTGAATTAGGACACTGAGTTTTAGTTTTGGGAAATGATTACATGTTCCTGTATTTTGAAACATTGAGTAGGTGTGTATAAGAGTCAAATTACCATTTGATATTTGTAATCTTTAGTCCCAATACTTTTAGTTTTGAGTGATGAAAGTTTTTGTGTTTAAAATGGGGAGTCTATAAAACCACAGATATACCAAGTAGCTCCTGATTTGCCAAGTTTATGAAAAGCTTCAACGATAAAGTCATAAGTGAAATATTACATTACACATAGGATTTATGCAGTAGCAGAGATGATAGAGAAGCCTGATGAGGTGAGAGACATGACTCAGTTCTTCAGTTTGCCCTTTCCAAGTCTTATTTCCTCTCCATTTTTAAGTTCGACATGAGAATTACATCCTCAAGTACAATCATGGCATTAACCCATTAGTCTGATGTATTTTTTTGCCTCTACCTACATTTGTGTTGTATTGAACTTTTGATTATGCGCTCATCTCATTGTAGGGCAGTTTAGGAGGGGTGGTGTTAGAACTTAGCTGGGTAAGTCACACCACGCCACACATTTCTTGAGGCCGTGGACTGTGTCCTGGCTGTCACTGGTGTACCTCATTGTCTAGCAGCACTTGAGGTACGCTCGGGCTCTGTTCATTTATTATTCTGTACTTGGTGTTAGGTTTCTACAAACCTTAACAAAAACCTTTTTGTTTATTTATTTGCCTTTTTGCTTTACTCCCATTTGACATTTCCGTATCGCCTTAGTATGATTTCAGTGAGAAGAGTAACCTAACCTATATTAGGAAGTTGGTCTGGGACAACATTCAGAGGTTTATTCAGGTGACCCTGCACTCCCACTAAACCCAGCTAGGGACCAAATATTCTCTCAAAATAGAGCAGGGACAAAGAAAAGAGGGCATATTGGGACTTTGGAGAAAAAGTGTGATTTGAGGAAAGTTTCACCGTAAGTCACAGGTATGGCCATTTATCCTTTGTGTATTTTGTCAGGTCTTCCTTATAATGCAGGAACTGCTGTCATGGAATTTTGCAGCTAGTTGAATTATCACAGTATTTAAACTGTTAGCATTCCTCTTTGGAGCATATGTTTATAATCTTGATTGAAATGGGACTGTCACCTTCTTTTATAAAATTGTTTATTGGACTTTAGACATTAATAGAGAAAAATTGAATTTATCTTAAAGTAAACATGAAATATATCTCTGATGTGTTGGTCGTATGATTTTTCTTTTCCCCCTATTTACTTTGACAAGGTAAAGTAAATATTATTTTCATGAAATAATTAAAAATTGTGCATTAATTATGTTTAATTATCCTTTTTTCAATGACCTCAGGCTTTTGTTCTGAGGTTTAGACTCAATAGAAGAACATATTGTAGCCAAGCATGGCCGCACACACCTGTAATCCCAGCAGTCAGGAGGCTGAGGCACTAGGATTGCCATGGGTTTGAGGCCAGCCTGAACTATGTAGCAAGACCCTCTCTACAAAAAAGAAAAGTAAAACCATACTGAAATCATAATTGCATTCTGAGTACTACTTCCTCTACTATAACTTTACGTAAGACCTTTTTCTTTGAAAATAGAAAAGAATCCAGATGTGCACCATTTCTCAATTCTACTACTTTCGGCATTTTCCTTATCTGTAAACTTGAACATCTGCAGAATTTACGGATTTGTTTGGGTGAAAATGAAGTAATGTGTATAAAGCACCTCACTGGGTTGGTCCAGTGTAGTAGACCCTTGGAAATTAGTGATTGATTTGTTTAGTAGTTGTTATTAGTGGATGCTTAGTTATGGGTTTCAGGGGCATTATTTCTTGGGGTGCAGTGAACCAGTTCTGAATTCTACCCTCCTGTACTGTATTTGTCATGTTCTTAGACTGAATTAACTGCCATGAAGAATAAAGTCTGTTTGTGGGTTGGGTGGGGGAGGGCTCATGGACTTTTGTATGCATGTCCTTTCAGGGTTCCTGGATGTGTACTGCAGTGTGAAGGATGAGGCTTTGTGGCGTGTTCTATATTGTCATCCGTAGTGACCAAACTGATTTGGAATGTTGTTTTGTTATAAACTTTGAAAAGTGTTATTTTCTGTATAGGGAATTTTGATCTGAATAAATTGCTTATTATCCTTTAAGAATTTCTAGAGTGAGAGGAACTGTCAATTGGTATAAATTATACCCAGCACAATACTTTCTTTCATGGACATGGGGAGGAGGCAGTAGCAAGATAACCACTTCTGGGGTGGAGCCAGGAGCTGTTGTGTGACTCACGGGATCCATCGTAGCCCTGGCTGTGGAGGCGGTCCCATTGGGAGTTAGGGCATGGAGGCAGGCAGTGGGACAGCCTGGTACTGAGCCTGAATATATAATTTAAATGGCTTTTTAAAAGCCAACAGCTAAGCAGCTCTTGAAAGAGGCAAGAATCCATTGAGATAGCTATAGATTGTCACCCCAGTTTTCTGGTGTGAGCACTTCTCCAGTGAACCCTTTTCCTGTTCCCTTCTCCACTCCAGCTGATGCCTGTCTGCTTGATACCTGACCACCCTTGGAACCTAATTAGTAACATCTCTCAAAGTGTACCTGAAACAGGTTGTGGCATGTGTCTCTCCCCACTCACCTGCAGACTCCTTCCTGATGGTGACATGTGCCTTTTATAGTGCGGATTCCGGGAGCTTAGGTTGGCTCTTAGTAAGTGTTAGACACAGGTCTCCATATTTGTGGGAAACAACTCGATATTAACCAGTACAATATGTCTTTCCACTTCGACAAGTCGTTAGTAATAAACTTCTAGAGGCGCTGTTACCATCCCTCACCACCCAGTAGCCCCGGCCTTCTTTCTTGTCTGCCTGTGCTAAGTCTCAATTTTTTATTTTTAAATCTCTTCATGAAATGTTTTAAAAAGTATTTTTCATTTTAGGTAGTAATAATTAATATTTAAAAATTCAAAGAAAGGTGAGAAATGTGAACCAGAGCTGAAGTTTTAGAATTGGCCACTGCGAAATAAATGTATTGTTTTTTATTTGAAATGATAAAATGTTTGTAAATATTGTCCTCATTTAAAAATACCAGAGATCACATTAATTTTGGTAAAATTCTAGGTTTTTTTCCAAATGAATACAAAACCTAAAAGTACTAGGAATATTAGGTAAAGCTTATGGGAAGACAGAGTTGTATTATAATTTTCAGGTTGTCATGAGAAGTGTATATTTTATTGTGTCATATAGTTTTTATAGTGAATTATAAAACATATAGGGGTTGACCTTATTGTCCTTGTTATAAAAGATTTTATTGTGATTTAAAATCAAAAGTTTTTAAGTAGACTCCTTCTTAACCTCTCCTGTACTTCCATTAAATCGTAATGGGTTTATTGAAAGTTAATGTGTATAGGAAAATACTCATGTCATTGACATTTTTTGGGGGGAAAACTTCCTTTTGAGACAGTGGCAGAGGAGGTCACTTGCGCCAAGAACTGATGGGCTTAAGAGTTCAGCGAAGGCGGGTGTGCTGGTGTGTGCCCATGTTCCCAGCTGCTTAGGATCTGAGGCAAGTGGATGTGAAGTTCAAGGCCAAGTTGAACAACTTAGCAAGGTGGTCTTAAGAAAACATTACTGTCGATCATGACTAAATTATGAAAGTTTTATATTGCCCAACCTTCTCACTGTTACTTTTGTTCTAAACTGGGCCTATGATTTGGTTATTTTCTTGTTCATTAATAATAGTATCCCTAAGTAGGCATGATTTTTACACTTAACGATGTATGGGAAACTTACATTTAAGTGTCTGAAAAGCTTACATTTGTGTTTAGTTTGCATACATATGAAATCATGTATATGTATACTGGGTTGTTATATAAAATATATTGTAAAGACATTTTTAAATGTGTTTCTTTTTATTATGGTGAAAAGTGTGGAAAACATTGCTGTATTTTGTCCATTCCATCCTTTAAATCTGAGGAGCATCCATTGCTTCTTTGATCCCTAGAAATGCTACCTACTGTCCTGCCTTTATGACCTTGACTCCAAAGTGAAGTGTTTTCTACCCAGAAATCAGGTAGTATTTTCCCACAATACATCGTAGCAAAGGACATACAACGAGGCAGTTTTTTTGTTTTGTTTTGTTTTTTTATGCTAGTCTTGCTCGCAAACCTCTGGGTACAATAAAACACTTTGGTGGCTCTTTGTTATTTGTGTTTTTGTTTTTTATTTTTCCGGTACCGGGAATCGAACTCACAACCTTGCGCTTGTCAGGCAGGTGCTGTGCTGCTGAGCTAAATCCCCAGCCCCTCTCTGTTAATTTGTAAGTATTGTTTATGATGTGCTAACTTGGTACCAAGATGTGATTTACCCACCAAGAGAATTTGGATTATTTAATACTAGTACATAATAAAAGTACTTATCAGATATTCATGTGGGCACATACAGAGGCATAATTGTATTCTTGTAATGCACAATATAAATACTAATATTGTTTTGGAGAATCAGCATGGTTTGCTGAAGCCAGAATTTGGAAAAATGCATTGTAGTATGTTTTTATCTGTGGGACTTACTGGCAAGTGTGATTGAGAGATTCTGAATACTGTAGTTGTTTACTTCACTTTTGATTTTTGGCTTACATATTTGAGTCTTTTTTCTATAATCACTGAATTATTGTTCTTGTAAGATCTATGGTAAACCATAATTATTTTATGAAAGTTATTTTAATCATTATATTTGCTTTCAAAGATAAATTTTAAAACAATTTCCTTCCACTAAAGATGGGTTAAAAAGTATTTAAGCAGAGAATAGTAGAATAAATATTTGTGTGCCCATTCTGCTATTCTCTGTAAATATTTCAATGTGTATTTCTAACAAAGACCTCACTTTTTAGACAGGTAAAGAAAAATCTTAATCATTTTGAAAAAGGTACTGGAATTTTGAACACTAAAATTGTCAATAGGCTGTTAAGAGTGATATAAAGGAAAAGCAAGGTCTTTTGAATGGAATAAATGGAAAAAAACCAAATAATCTGACAAGCATTTGTACCAAAAAACAATTAAAATGAAAAAAATCAATCAGTAGCTTTTAAAGCACTCAGTGAAAAAAGGCAGAAATGGACTTTTTGAGCAGCCAGTGTGTGTCTGCATTCCAGACAGGCCAGGAGGGGTAGGAAGTCAAGTGCATTTCTTTCCATTTGAGATAGCAGTTCTGTTTTGAAACTCTGAAGAAAAGTCAAAGTTGTGTACGAGGACTACCAATTACAGTATTCACTCTGATACTATATATTGCAGGGAAGAATTAAACCTATTGATCAGTCTGATTAAATGAAGATAGTATTTTTATAAAATGTTTTGTAACCACTAGAAATTACACAATATATAGTAATTCCAATTGTATATAATGCCTAAAGTATATTGAAGGACTTGGGAAAAAGAAAACCCTGATGTATGGATTAATATTAGGTGTGTTAAAATTTTGAAAACTTTTTATTTCTTCATTAGTTTCTTGGGAAATTGTTGCAAATTTTGTTTTCTATCAGCACGTGTGATAGAAGTTAGTAACACTTATTAAGGATGCTTGCTATATGTCAAACACTATTTTGGTATTTTTCATCTTCTACATTTAACTCTTAGGGTATCCCTAAGAGATTTTAATATCCTTGTTGTGGAAGTGAGGAAACAGGCACAGGAATTAAGTGCCTTAATAATTTGAACTCTTTCAGAGTTGATTTGCTTTTAGATATAATTTTTTATCTCTAAGAATTAGAATGATACTATAGCTATTGCTTTATTTTCCTCTTTGTAGTTAAAAGGGCTTTATACGGTATATTGTCAAGAAACAGTTTTGTTTTTGGTTTTTTGAGACAGGGTCTTGCTGTGTAATTCAGGCTGGCCTTGAACTCACTACGTCATCTGGGCTGGGCTGGCCTTGAACACACACAGCGATCCTTCTCTGCTGCAGCCTCTCAAGTGCTGCGATAACAAGCGTGTGCCACCTCCAGCCCTAAGAATTGATGGATAACATTTCATTACGAATGCATCATATTTTTTTCCAACTGGCTCTTTGTTTTTGTTCTTTGCCTTTTACTGAAATATTCGTCTCACAGATACAACAGTACAGTTAAACATCTTTGCATATAAATCTGAGCATTTCTGATTGTCTTTCTAAAATTAGCTCAGAGAAGTGGCATTATTCATTGAAAGATTATAAACATTTTAAAGGCTTTTGATACAAGTTTTGAGGCTGCAGGTGGTGTATCATCATTCTTCCTTAAATTCAAAGAAACTGCTTTGGATTGTTAAGTTTGGGCTCGCATGTGTTTAGGGATGGGTGACTGCAGATTTAGAAATAGGTCATCTAAATCATGAGTGGGTATTTGTGCTTTCATACTTTCTTATAAAAATCAGGTTTCTCTAACCTTGCTGAGAAAAAGGAGCACAAACTCTGGAGATTAAATTGTGGCTATTTACTTGCTTTATGACATTAGTAACTACTTTCTTCTTTTTTGACTTGAAAATTTGGGTTAGCCTAAAAACACTTTCATTGAAAATTGTTTAAAATATATAAAATTTGCTATTAAATTATATCAGCCGGGGATGTAGCTCAGTGGCATAAGCACTTGCCTGGTAAGTCTGAGGTCATGAGTTCAACTCCTGGTACCAAAAAATAAATAAATAAATAAAAATTATATATATTTTCCCTTATTTTGATCTTATTGGATGTCTAGATCATAATTAGGTAGAATAGTTTTCATTGTATAATTTTTTTAAACTTATAGACAAATGATATGTGGTGTTGATTAGAAACTTTTAGGACCCTTGAAAGTGTTTCAGATGCTGGATTTTTAAATAAAAAAGACATTTTTAAAATGGGTCACCTTACTGTTTTGTGACAAACAGGAACCAAAAATTGTTGGTTAATTCATTGATACTACCTGTTAAATAATTGAGGTGTTATTGTGTGTTTCTCTGGAACATATCTTCTTCCAGAGTCTGTGGGTAACTTCTACAAAGACTGTAATGATAGATTTGGAATGGAAGAGGGCATTTTAACTTATGGGGTTCCAGTGAATAATTTATAATACCAGAAAGAGAAAGTGTCATTATTCAGCTAGGAAAGAGCTTAGAGCCAGTTATTTTGGAAAGCTCAAGATTGATAAAGGATAATTTGACAGTGCAGAAATTTCTGAGAGCTATGAATGGAATAAATTTTTAAAGTCTATTGGAATTTGAAGGTTGTGCTGCTATCTACTGTGAGTAGAAGAAGTAGAAAGTAAGTAAAAGGATATCCATCAAGAAGTTTTAATTCATAATTAATGATTGATTAGAAATGTTTCTCGGGGCTGGGGATTTAGCTCAGCGGCAAAAGCGCCTGCCTGGCAAGCGCAAGGTCATGAGTTCGGTTCCCGGTACCGGAGAAAAACCAAAAAAAAAAAAAAAAAATGTTTCTCACTGCAGAATTAGGTTAAGTGTACGTTTTGTGAGAAAAAAATCATAATTTTTTTTAGATTTGCAAGGAAATGACCCTACAAAGCTTAAATTGCACTGGAATGTAAGCTACACAAAGCTAGGGGTTTTTGTTTTATTTACTGTTTTGTCACTGGTTCCTGACTGATAGTTCTCTTCAATGGGTATTTGTTGAATGTATAATTTTATAAATTTATCTGGGGTATAGTTAGGGTAATAGATTTTTGGAAGTTAGGGGTACACTGCAGATTTCAGACATGGAGGTACAGCCCAGCTTGATGCCTTGCTGGGTTATTCTGTGTTTATCCCGAAATGTTTTCCTGACATTTAAGTGTATGTGAGGAGGCAGAGTGAACAGCATTCAGATGGAACATTTTTGGACCAAGTTCATTTTTTCTGTACCAGTGTAGAAATATAGTAGGAAAATTACTCTAGGAATACATGCTCTTCCATAATGAAACGTTTACGGAAAACTCCCTCCCTGTAATTGTGAATGGAAAATTTCTGGATTGCTTTCTTTAGATCAAGTAGTATGACAGTAACTGCTATTCTTGATGAAAATGTAAAATCAACAAAATGTTGACAAATTTACCTGCGGAGAACGTTGCTTTGTCAGCAGGAGATGTAGATTCCTGTAGTGGAGCCCAATTATTCTAGCTCAGTATCATTACACAGCATTTTTAGCAGGTCATGTAATATACTTTGTGATTACATTAGTCAGCATAATGTGTGTCCCTATTCTTTCACATTGAAATTTAGGAGAATGTTACAGACTAAAAGAAGATTAAACTATAAATCCACTTTGAAAATTATAAAACTTACTGTACTTCTAAAATAATTAAAGAAAAAGTGAATTACTTGAAGGTTGAAGTGTGAGACAAACATTATTAGTTTTAAAATCATGAATTTTCTTCGGTAATTTCAGAGATAACCATAAATTATTTATCTTATCTGGATTATAAATTATTATCTTATCTGGATTTTACCAGTCTGACTAAAAAATTTGCATTATTGCTTATAGTCTATACTTGATTTTTTTTTACATGTGATTATTTGTGAGTATATTTTTCATATGTATACAATTGCTGATAGATTAAAAAATTACTGTGTTTTGTGGTTTCCATAATTATTTTGGTATCCCAGATAGGTATGATTTGTTTTTTCTTTATTTTTTTCTTTTTGAGACACGGTCTTGATATGTAGTTCTTCAGGCTGGTCTTCAGCTCACTATGTAGCCCAGGCTGACCTTGAATTCACCATAATCCTCCTGCCCCAGCCTCTTGAGTGCTGGGATTACAGACATGTGCCACCATGGCCAGTTAGGTTTTGTGATCCTTTTAAGTATATTTGAAAACTGTTGTACAACCTGATGTGGTGACAGAAGCCTGCAGTACCAGCACTTGGAAGACTGAAGAAGAGGGATCTTCAGTTGAGATCCTGTCTTAAAAAAAAATCTGTTGCATTTTTCTTGTCAAAGGCTGTCAGGAATTTACACTGATTTGGCTTTTATGTAATTTTAGGAGGCTCTGCAAAATTACCAAATACTTTCAGTAGAAGAGCAGAAATTGGCCATCATAAATTCCATGTCTTGCAATGTAGTTTCTCTTTTTAGTTGGAATATGATGAATTTCAAGGTTACCACCCACTTAGGTATTCAAATATAATATGTAATACATTTTGAACTCTATAAAGTTTCAGTTGGGACTTTTGAAATAATTTTCCCTAATCCTTTTATCCTTAGGTACTCCTTTTATAATATCCTGTGGAAATATTATCATTCCCACCAATTTTTCTCTCAAAACTCAATGAGCAGGGCCTCCAGTGCTTTATGAACTAGACTTTTTATTAATTATGTGATAATTAAGTTCTTTAATGTTGAGTACAAATCTGTCTTGTGCTAGTCACCGTAACTTTCTTGTTTTCAAATTCTGAAGTATTCCAAGCATACAGACAAGTATTGAGAATATTATAATGAACACTACTGATAACATTTCTTGTATTTGTATATCAGTGTATTTCAAAAACACATGCATCTAATGTCTTACTAAAATTAAAATAATTAAATTTATGGTGCTTCTCTTTAATTATTCTAAAAATTCTTTACAAAAAAGGAAATGACATTACTGTATGTTACCTGAATGCTCATCCAACTTTCTCTTTTACATCCTGGGCTAAAGTAAAACCGGACCCTCATTTACTCTCAGGTCCTCCCAAGCCCCAGAGTTGGGCCTCTGTTCTCTTTCTTTATTGCACACAAAATCGTGATCATTACTAAGCAGGTGAAAAGACTTTGGGCTTCAAATCTTCTGCTGTCTGACTGTTCACATTTTTCTTTTTAGTGTTGTCAGATGCCAGCAGATGTCCTTGTTTATTTGACCCTTTTCTTCGTAAGTTAGAATAGCATCGATCATGTGTACAACATGACCACATAGAGTCAACCTGACTTTTACTTAACCAGCTCAAAAGTAGGATGATAAAAGTAGTTGTGTTCTCCAAATCAGTCAACTGAAATGAAAATGAAAATGAATGCCCCTCATGTTAAATCAAATGTATGAAGAGAAGATTAAAAAATGATTGACATTCAAGAAAGCAGATAAAAAAAAAATCCAAAAACAAAACTCATGGAAAATAAGCAAAACTTCCTCCAAAACCCAGGTGTGCTAACAACAATTATAATCTATACAGAAAGCTACAGAAGTATAAATCAGTTATTTTCCATGGTAAACAAAAGACATAATTATTTAGTCAAAAATGAAAAGTTCCAAATAAATAGGTTGTGTATCTATCTACTCAAGAAGTTTTGGAAAATTCTGGGCAGACTCCGAGAAGTATTAAAATGAGATAGTTCTATGACAGTGTTACCAGAAGAATGAACACAGAAAACAGCAGGGCACTGGACTTGCAGTGTCTGAACAGAAGATTACTCAAGTCAGGCAACTAGTCAGTCCTTGTTGCAGTATCCCCCAGACTATTTTGAACTCTAGTGAGTGGTTTTGTTTCTTGTCCTGCCAGTATACAGTGAAGATGTTTCGGCTTGTACCTAGATGTCCCCCTAAAGCCTCATGCAGTCATGGGTGGGGCTCTTTCAGAGGTGACTGGATCTAGAGTATGTGATGCTGAGATTGATTCATCATTCAATGCTAGGATCAAGGGCACTTGAATTAAGGGTGTCAGTGCTACCTGACATGACTATCCTGGATAGGATACCAGGGATAGAAAGATCTGTGATGTCCCTCGTTTTCGTACCTTCTGCAATTCCTGTCTGCCATGCTACCCTACTTTGGAGCCAGCTGATTATGGAATGGAGCTTCTACAAACTGTAACCTAAATAAACCTTTCCTCCCTTAACTTGTGGGTGTTGGATATTTTGTCTGAGCAACAAGAAAAGTAACTAAGACAGAAGAATAGTTTAAATCTCATTAAATATTATTTAATACATGACAGTTCCTATAAGAAGTGGCATGTTCTTTGTGATATGTACTTTTTTTGCTTGTGGGGGAAAAGATTCTATGAACCTAAGATAAATATCAAAAATTTGTTAATTGATGAAAAAATATTTAATGAGGCAGTAAAAATTTAATTAAATCTGAATAATGTTGATTATGAACCAGTGCAAGTATATTAGTGTTTTGCTCATATGTACTAGATTTCTAGCTTTGAAGATTTGGCTGTACTCAGGATTTAGTTGACCAAGCCTCTGAGTAAATGAAGTATTATTTTTATATATAACTTGTCTAAAGGAATTTCATTCTTTTTTTTTTTTGCACCAGGAATTGAACTCATGACCTCAGACTTACCAGGCAAGCACCTATGCTGCTGAGCTATATCCCCGGCCCTATCTAAAGGAATTTCAAATTAAGAGTTTTTAGTACAAAGTTAATGTTTCAGAAACATTCAACAACCTTTTTTGTTGCATTGGATATTAAATTTATTAAACAGGAAAAAACTATTAAGAAAGTGGTTATGGTTTAAATATGGACAATTTGAGTTTTAATGCTACATTACTTTTCAAAAATGCCACTAACTTTAATGATAGGAAAACGTGGCATGTAAACAAGTATAGATATATACAGTAGTCCATGAACCCCTCTCAGAGTTGTTGAGAATCTGAAAAATATGCATTCCGAATAGATGGCATGAACATTACGCTTAGTAGGTAGGTGTATGAATTATATTGCAAATCTATATTTAGTGAATAAAGTAATGTTTAAATGTATTGTTGAATAAGGTATTGCTGTATGAATTCAGTCATTGGCTAGTGAAAAATATTAGAAAGAAAGGGAGAAAGATATCTATAGATTCTGAGAGAGTAAAGGGGCAGAGTTACAATTGTCTGTATGGGTTTTGTTTAGATTTGGATTGGAGCAAACCATTGAAAAGACACTTACAAGAGACTTGAGCAAATTTAAGCACTGATCGGTAGTTAATATTACAGAAAAATCAATATATTGTAGGTATTATAGTGGAATTGGCTTATGTTGAAAAAGTAAGTCTTTGTCTTAGATGCATACTGATTTAGGTAAAGATAAAATGATTCGATGTTTGGTGTTTGCTTCAGAATAATCCACAGTGTTAGGGTGTGATTTGCTATGAGTTAATTGTTGAAACTGGGAATAATGAGGTATTATACTATGTAATTTTGTATTAGCTTTAAATTTTCTGTAGGAAAAATTCAGAAGAAATGTAACACATCATTGAAAGAGTATAACTGTAGCACTAAGTGATGCTAGTATGGAGTCAGAAGTCAGGATGAATATGAGGAACACAAAGATGTACTTCCTGCAAATGTACCGGGCGTGTAAATAGTGTATTTTTTTTTTTCAGAGCTGAAGCCATTTATTTGAATCTTGGATGATTAACATCTAAATGCTGAATTCTCAAAACTGCTCAAGAGTCATACAGTCAGGATTAATGATCCACATTACCACCAAGAAGTTACTGTTTCAAGTGACACGGTAAGATTACAATAAATATTCTTAAGGCCAAGTGGTGACTAGGGCTGAAAAGATTCTTGAATGCTGTATTTTAACCTCCAGCTTCTAGTATAACTTCATGATTGTATCATAGCTATTAACTTGTTAAGAGTAGGGTTTTGTTTTGGCTTATAGTGTTCGCAGTTTTGGTCTGTGAATGATTGGCCCCACTGCTTTCGGCCTATAGTGAGGTAGCACATCATGGTGGGAGTGTGCTGGCCTGGGTCCCACAGTCCCCCTTAGGGGCATACCCCAGTGACCTAACTACTTTCCACTAGGCTCTGACTCTCAAGCTTCTACAACCTCCCAGTAGCCTCAAGCTGGTATCAAGCCTTTAACACATGAGCCTTTGTGCAGCAAGCTCAACGTTATGATAAACGGCTAATAAATATCAACACGTAAACAAATACCATAAAGTGGCTTTTTCTCCTCATAGGTTCAGCTAGTAGTGGATACAGTCTTGTCACTGGAATTCTATGCTTTCCTTCTCACCTGTGTTTCAGGGTAGATTCAGAGGAAGCAGATGCTGAAAAGTCATGTAGCATCCAGGATGTTTATTAGGGATCAACACCTATAAAGACTAAGGTGGAATACAGAGCAGTTTAGGCAGAGGAAACTGAACTACAGTACAGGTTCAACAAAACTTTGGCCAACTCTATACAGTATGGTAGCTGTGGGAGTTTATTTCCCTTCTTAAACAGTAAGATTCGTAGAGATGGAGACTCAGTTTAAGAGTCTTTGTATTTTTAACAGATCATTATAGAAGTTATTCAGCAAATATTTGTTGAGCAAAGAAAAATCTTTTGTGATCTCTCCTATAACATCTAATCTTTGCTCCCTTTGCCAGAACTCCTTCCTTTCTTTAGCTGAAAGTAGTTTTTAACAATGAGGTCAGTAGCAACATAGATGCTTGTCTAGTGTATCATGAACCATCATGAAGGCAAAGTCGCCTCCCTGATTAGCATGTTATATACCGCTGTGTTTCTGGGCTTTGTAGATAAGACCTCCAGAGGACTTGCAAACAAAAAACCTAAGATGTAAAGAACATGAGAGTCTATGCAGAGAGAGAACCTGAAAACAGTGATTACTTTTAGCCATATTAATGAGTGTAGTTCTAATGAGTTTTGGATATTAATTTTAATCCTTTTATGTCTGTGAGTTAAGAGAGCTACGCTTCTTAGAAGCATTTTTTAAAAGTCAGTGTTTCCCCCCCCATCAGATATAGTCCTGCTTGAGAGTAAGAAATGTAAATCATTCTATGGTCTCGATATTGCTGTTAACACCCATTATACTTCCTTGTTTTTTGACACCTTTTACCTAGACAGAATTTGTACTGGTTCTTTATCTCTAAAACTCGATAGTGTATTAGTGCTTTATTGTAAAGGATCTTCAAGAGAGTATTTTAAAAAATGGGTGGTATAGGGGCTGGGGATTTAGCTCAGCGGCACAGCACCTGCTTGGCAAGTGCAAGGTCGTGAGTTCGGTTCCCGGTACCAGAAAAAAAAAACAAAAAAAAGTGGTATAGGGAATAGTTTTTTGGTACCAGGAGTCAAACTCAGGACCTCAAGCTTGCCAGGCAGGCGCTGTGCTGCTGAGCTGTGTCCCTGGCCCTGTACAGAATAGTTGACTTGGTAAGTAATGTGGTAGAAGAATAATGAGCCAGACATTTACTTGTTTTTCTCTTATAATCATTTTTTCCTGATACCTACAGAGGCCATTTCTGCTTCATCTTAAGAAATGTTATGTAAATAATTTTCTTCATGTTGCATATTGTAGTAATGAGATTGTGCCTGTGTGACCATTAGGAGTATCTAGTTTTTGAAATTACGATTTAATTACGATTCCTTGCAGTGTTTGCTCCTTCTGTTCCCTTCTTCTCTTTATTTCCTTGTTGCTCACTTAGCAGCCCCACCAAAGGCAGGCAAAGGAAGGGCAACTTCAGCGCTCAGAACGCTTGGACTGTTTTGTCATAGGGTCAGTTAGTTTTGCTATTTAAAAACTTTAGTGGAATACACAGTTATTTTGAAAATAAATTATGTAATATTGACTACTACATGTACCGAATTGAAATGTTTATACTTTCAAGTCTTCAACTTTATATTCTGAGATCCACCTATTTTAATTATCTATAATTATTTTGTAATGTATGCCAGGGTTTCCAGCGTTATTATTCATAACTGTGACTGATCATAATAAAGAAACTTTGGTTTGAGCACATGAGCCTGTGTTTAAGAGTACATTGGAAAGTTTGTAATATAAAATTTTCATGTCCTTTTCATGTTCTGTAGAGTTGTTCTTGAGATCCTTAAGTAATTTTCAGAGTGATAAAAATTATCTTTTGAGTACAAGTTACTATTTCACACCTCAGTCCAAAGTAAATTTGTCTTTGTCACACTGAAGGTTTTTCAGAGTGTAAATGTTAAACTAGATGGATGCTAAACATTTTATGGTCTTATTGCTGTTAACACCCACTGTACAAGTATGTTTCTATATGGAGTGCAGTTTCCTAGTCTAGAGCTGTGTGGTTCCTTATCAGCAGGAACAGTACTTGTCCTAAAAATCAGCTTCTAAACAGCTGGCAGTTGACTTACTGGGCTTTAGCCCCACCTAAATTCACATGACGTCTCTTTGCTCTTTCACACAAATAGCATACCTTAACTTCTCATCAAGGAAGTCGGTTCAGTACCTTTCTGTGTGCTTCTGGGTCTAGGAATGTAGAACAACCTTGACATGGATTTTTTAAAGAGAGTTGTTCCTCCTATTCTTTCTGGAGATACGACTTTGGAGATTGGAGATAGTATTCAGGAAAATTCCCCAAGGTTACTTAAGATGAAGCGCTTTAGTTTGCTTTCATCAGAGAAGACAGTGGATGAACCAGCTGGAGCTGGTTTGCATCACAGTCAGGACCCACACAGACATCTGCGACGACGAGGTAAAATAAATCTGCATTGCTTTGACCCTTGCAAAAGGCATTTTAGCAAAGTGAAATTATTTTTACAAGTATGAATTGTAGTAAGTGTGAATTCTTACATTGAAAATCAGTTGAAGTATTAAGAGTGTTTAGTAAAGTTAACTATGTCGTGGCCTAAATTTTTAAATATTAAAATTGTTGGCTGGAGTTTAGAGGAAGAGCTTAAATGTGCTGTAAGTCCAGATAGAGCTGTTAAGGAAGCTGACAGTTCTGATGTCTTAGAGACACTTCGGTGGTAACTATTAGAGAACACTTGCTCGGCAGGTGGTGCAAACCTTTAACCCCAGGAGTTCAGGAGGCTGAGACAGGAGGATGATTTAGCCAGACATTGCCTCAGAAAAAGTTCCCTGGGGATGCAGTGCAGCCATCCTGGGTGTACTCTTCGGTACTTAAAAAACACCACCAACAAGAATCCTGTTATTGTTAAAGCATGCACTGTATAAATAAAAATGATTCTGAGTTTTGTCTGTCACTATAGAAACTACTTAAATTTTGTTTAAAAATATGTTCTTTGTTTTACTCTAAAGATAGAAAATAGTTGGGGCAAATTATTAAAGAGTCTTAGAGAGGCTGGGAGTGTGACTTAGGAATAAAACACTTTCTAGAGTGTGAGAAGCCTGGAGTTCAACCCCTAAAGAAACTCAAAACTAGAACATAAAGGGTCTCTGACTGTAATATAATTATTTTTTATCATAGTACTTTTGTTATAAAAAATCAAATTTACAAATACTGTAGTAACTAGCAAATATAAGTGCTGTTTTTAAATTTCTGATTAAATATTTTAAACTGTTAAAATATCCTTATGAGAATATTCTTATTCTCATGAATATTCTTTTCTTCTTTTTCTTTTTCTTTTTCTTTTTCTTTTTCTTTTTGTTTTTGTTTTGTCCTTTTGAGACAGGGTCTCACTATGCAGTTCAGGCTGACCCTGAGCTCACTTTGCAGCCCAGGGTGGTCTCAGACTCCCAACAATTCTTCTGCCTCAGCCTCCCAAGTGCTGGGATTATAGGCATGCTCCATCACACCTGGCTATGAATATTTTTATTCTTATGAATATTCATTCTCTTATTTTTAGTATAGTAACTAGCAAATATAAGTATTAAGTTTTAAAATTTTTGATTAAAAATTTTAAAATGTTAAAATAGTTTTATAAAATAGTCTTATATTTTAGGGAGTAGGTAGGTGCTCATATAAATTAGTGCAATATTTGATTTTTTGTAAACATGCAAATTTGGTTTGTATTACAACTGTTCTCTATGCATATTTTAAGTTTACATGTAAACATTCATATACACATTCTTACTGGAGTTTTAAAAATGAGGTGTAGTGTCCAAATGGCTCTGATACTTGCCTTTTCATTTGTTACAACATAAGCAGCTTTCTGTCTCATTTAAAGCATACTTCACTGTATGGATACAATGATTTATTCACTGAACTTCTATTCATGAACATTTAGAATGACTAACTTTTGATTATTAAAATATTTATGTAATTAATACTCATTTCTCTGTCACTTTATACTTCTGGATAATTGCTTCTAGTATAAATTTCTATGTACATTTAAAACTTTGATAAATAACTGCTCCCTTACCTTTAAAACAGTTCTCGTATTACCTCATATTCTTTTTAGTACTATTTTGTGTCAGTTTTCAACGTAGAGTTGTATTTATGAGCAGCAATAATTTCTGCCAGAAGTTATCAAAAATGTGGAAAATAAAGGAGGTTTTCCTCTTTTGCTTGTTTTGTTTTGTTCTTTGAGACAGTGTCTCGCTCCGTAGTTGAGGCTGGCCTTGAAGTTGCCTGGATCTTCATGCTCTCTAGGTGTGCACCGTCATGCCCAGTCAGTTTTTTAAGTTTTAAAAAGAAATCTATATTACTATATACAGTATACTGGTTTTAAAAGTTGTCTTTCTGATTTTCACTCATTTGAGTGGGGAAGTGAAGGTGAGGCTACCCCTCCACCCCAGTTAAAATCTGTGAACAGTAAGCATAGTTTTGTGTACAACAGTGTATATAGACATGAACAAAAATCTGAATATATAATAGTGCAGTTATGTTATTAAAATTTAGTGTTCCTTTCACTTTTGGTCTTGTATCATTTAGTTGTATCTCCGCCTATCTGACTAGACTAGTGTTTAAATGTAAATATGCCATGCCCATTTATATGACTCATTTATTTCTAAACTTGCTGTTTCTTTTTCTAAGATTATGTTAAACTCATTTGAATGTAGAATACCTGTTACAAAATGTAATAATTAGGTCTCTTAATTTATATTGATTTGCAAATAATGACTGAAGTTAATGACTAAGAATTTGCCTAGGTTGTATCTTTTTACTAAGCAAGGTCGAAAGAGTAAAATAAGGCAACCCTAAAGGAATCTCTTATATGTTGAAATTTCTGAGCCTGCATGTTCTTTGTGAATAACTCTTGCCCAGTTTTTCTCTTGAAAAATAAAATTTAATTTTAGGGCATGAATATAAAAATTAAAGAATATGTGGAGAGATTTTATTTTATTTTATTTTATTTCTTTATTTTTTTGGTATTGGGAATTGAACTCAGGACCTTGCACTTGCAGGCAGGTGTTTGTGCCACTGAGCTATATGCCTGGCTGAGATTTGATTTTAAAATATCTGGTCCTCTCTTATATGAAAAAGTCAAATTATAAATAAAGAAAAAAAATACAGTAAAAGATAATAAGAAGTAGGGAGATAGATTCTCTCAAAGGGGAGGGGATCAGGAGATGAAATGAGGAGGGAAGGAAGGGAAAGGAAATGACAAAAGAAATTAAGATGTGTCATGTACGTATACCAAGTCTACATAATGAATATAAATGTTATGTACTGCAGATATTTACTAATAAAATTTTAAAGTGTCTGTTCCTTAAATTTCTGCTAACTGATGAAAGCCTTCCTCTTGAATGTTGGCGTTTGATACTATACTAGTACAGTATATAAGCATAGAACCCACATGCTTCTTATAAGTAAACAGGAAGTACGGTTCATTTATGGTACTAGGGTGGAGATAATGCAGGACTTCAGCCAGAAGTCATGAAAATATGACTAGAGCAGTTCCCCTAAGGGGTGTTGTGGCTTCATTCATTTAATGAATGAAATTGAGAATATGGGGAGATTTCATGTAAATAAACAAGCGGGGGAGGGAGAGGGAGAGACTGGTACGGAACCTCATAGGCTTGTATCTGAATCAGTTTGTTCTCAACTTTTGTAATTGTTAATTCAGTATTTAAAATTTTTTCCTAAGAAGTGTTAGAGATGATTTTAAATGTAGATTAACAGTTATACTTTTGTGAGAGGTTTGTTTAAGAACAAGTTCAGCTTAGAAAATGGAGAAACTTACTTTTAACTGCAGCATTATTTAGGAATGCTTATGATTTTTTTAGCAAAAATATATGCAAACCTAATGTATTAGCCAAGGGGGTCAATTTAAAGAACATTTTGAGGATTCCTTTTGGTTTTGAACTTTCCTTAATTTTTTTTGGTACTGGGAATCAAACTCAGGGTCTTGGACTTGCCAGGCAGTGCATTTGTGCTGCTGAGCTATATCCCCAGCCCTCTTTAAATGTTAAGTAGCTTAATGTTTAAAAATTTTTGTAGACATTCTCAAACAAGCCACTGGATTTACCAGTATTCTCTATTTCTTTGCAACATCGATGGATGCATGCCTTGTAGTCTACTACACACAGCTGGACTCGCAGCCACTGTCTCTCCCATCAGGTTGGGTTGTGGGCCTCCTCAGAGTTGGCTGTATTTTTAACTAAACCTGTTTATGCTAATTATATGTGTTATTATGATTATGTAATTGAATTATATGTTACATAATTTGGTGCAGTATAAGATGAAAAGAAAGAGTTGTTTTGGTGTAAAAAAAGTTGAGTGGTTTGGTTAGATTCCATAAAGATGAATTCCTTAAAAAACTGTGTTTGAATTAAACATAGGTCAGAGAAATGTGCAAGATTGGAAAGATTTCACCCTGGGATACCTTCTGGAACTAAAAATCATAGCTGATATATATGGGTTTGTTTAGGCAAGAGAGACAGGGATACTGAACAAATCCCCATTAAAAGACAAGGCCTTGGCACTGTATCAAAATGGTGGTGATTACACGTAAATTTTATTTATGAACTTAAAGCTTGACAGACCTCTTGATCTTTTTCTTGTGATTCCTACTTGAATGGAGACTTTAAATGAAATGATTAGAGAACAGTTGTACTTTAGAATGAAGGCACTTTATTGTATGTAACTGTATAATATTGCAATATTGTGAAATTAGTAAATCATTTATTTGCCTTGCTACTTCCTTAATGTTAGAACAGTCACACAGTGTGTTAGGTAATCTTGTTCATGAGGTGCTTAAATGCCCAGGGACCGGGGATGCAGCTTGGTGGTAGCAGTGGTAGAGCCCTTCCCTAGGGTGTGCAAGACCCTGGGTTCTACCCCCAGCGTTCAGTGAAGAAAAAGAAGACCAGCCAGGCGTGGTGGTGGCACATACCTGTAACCCTGGCACTTGGGAGGCTGAAGCAGAAGGAACACTTGAATTGTAGGCCAGCCTGGGCTACATAGTGAGATCAAGGCCAGTCTAAACTATACAGTGAGACCCTGTCTCAAAAAACAAAACCAAAATAGACGGATTTCACAGATAAATATTAGTAGAATTAGAACATCAGATATTTATCTTCAGGCATAAAAATTTGTGGGGAAAATGCCCTTTTCTTATTAAGAATGTACTGCAGTATTATTTTCTTACTATTGGAGAACAGCAGATGATAGAAACATCCTAATAATCAGGTGTGTGTTTCTTCAGATTTCTGCTGTGACAGCTGCAGAGTCATTATAACTCCAGGATTGGGTAATTGTTCATTCTGTTTAGAGTCAAGCATAAGTGTTAATATGACAAAAACATATTAGGACGTTGATTCTTATGATCCACCAGGAACAGTGACATGTTGAACAGAGTAAGTGTGTGTGTCGATATTTAGGGTGAAAAACGGATGAGCAACTTCCATGTTCAAAGGGGCACTGCTGTCTTTTTTGTTTTACTAATAACTAAAATGATAACATTTGTCTGTTATTTAGTGCATGCCAGACCTCTTTCCCTTGTGAAATTACAACATCAGCGGAACATGGAATTGCTGTTTTCAATGTGTTTCATGGTTTGACATATAATAGTTGCTTAGCAAATAAAGGTTAAATTTGTGAATGTTGCATAAGTCTCTTTACACAAGCCTGTGAGATAAGTTGTTATTCAAAATTTTAGAAGTTCAAGGAAGCATAAGCCAATGATTTTTTTTTTTTTTTGGTTTTTTTCCGGTACTGGGAATTGAACTCACGACCTTGCGCTTGCCAGGCAGGCACTGTGCCGCTGAGCTAAATCCCCAGGCCCCAATAAGCCAATGATTAGAGATTTCTTTTAAAACCAAATGGTATAGCTATGCCGTTATTTGAAAGTCAAGCTTTTGTTCCTTCTGCTTTATCTCATTATAGCGTTGTTTGATGTTTTTGAATCTTTAAGTATAATTTTAAAGAAGAATTCTACCTAGTTTTTTGTTGTTGTTGTTGTTGTTGTTTTTGTTTTTTTTTTTTTAGAGACCATATCCCATTTTGGCTACTTCCATTTTAACTACTCTATATATTTCAATAGGAAGAAACTTTAATTTCAGTATGTATTAAGCATTACTCTTTGAGACCCTGTCTTTCACTTTAATGAATAGCTGATTTTTTTAATAACACTCTATAAGATAAGCTGATTAAGTCAATAGCTGTTTGAATGACTTTTACAAAGCCATGAGTCATGCATCTTGAGGTATTGTTTCCATTTCATTATAAAGCATTTAATGATTACATGAAATATAAATGTTTACATGATGTGTTTGTGAATCACCTTTCTGCTACTACAACAAATACCTGAGGTAGTCAACTTAAAAGGAAAAAGGTTTATTTTGCATACAGTTGTATAGGCTTTAGTCCACTTTCCTGTTGTGTTGCTTTGTGTATGTGGCAGGGGAGAATTGCTCACCTCATGGTCAGGAAGCAACACACACACACACACACACACACACACACACACACGCGCGCGCGCGCGCCACAAAAAACAGAAGAGAACTGGTCCCACAGTGTCCTTCAGTGGCACATCCCCAACAACATGAAGACCTCCCACTAGGCCCCACCTCTTAAAGGTTCTACCACCACCTAATAGTGCTATGTGCCTTTTGGAGAACCTCCCAGTTTAAAGCTGTAGCAAAAAATATACTGGTACACTGTACTTCTTGAGGTATTGAGCATAGCTGGCCAGTAGGGATGAATCAAAAGTTAGCAGTAATATTAAACATCCAAATGCTTTGGTATGGTATTTGAAAATCATCTGTTTTTCTTTCCATCCATCCATGACGGTCAGGCACTCTGTCTGTCTGTCTGTCTGCAGTACTAGGAATTGAACCCAGGCTTTTGTAGTAAGCTATATTACCAGCCCTTTTGATTTTTATTTTTAAACTTTGAGACAGGAACTTACTAAATTGCGCAGTTGCCCGTGCTGGGCTCGAATTTGTGATCATCTTCCTTCTGCCTCCTAGAATGTTGTCTATATTTGAGTAAAGAAAGGGGACTATTCACTGTTATGAACTGGATTTTCTTAATAAGTGAGTTTTGATTTTAGTTTTGTTTTTGCAGTCATTGCTCTTACTGATTAAATTGTCTTAGTTCAAAGAGTTTTTTCTTTCATGAAAAAATAATCAAACTTTCATAATAAGAATAATAGTTATTGCAGTGGGTATCGTTATCTTCAAAGTAGTCAACTAAAATGAATAGACATTTCTCAGAAAGACAAATGGCCAGTAAGTATGTGAAAAAATACTCATTATCACTGCCATCAGAGAAATGCAAATTAAAATTACACTGAGATACCATCTGATCTCAGCAAGAATGGCTGTCATCAAAAACATCTAATAACAAATGCTGAGGAGGACATATGCACATGTGCGTGTGTCTGTGTGTAACTACTACATTGTTGGTGGGAATGTAAACTAGGACAACCACTGTGGAAATCAGTGTGAAAATAACTCAGAAAACTAGAAAAGAGCTTTTCGTTTGGTACCCCTAACACTGAGTAGAGGAATAGCATGCTGTGTCTCTTTCTTTTTGGAAGGAAATCAGATAGATAAAAAGTGATTCTCTTCATCAAAGACCCAACTCTTAATAGGAAATTTAGAGTTGTCCCTGGGAGAGAATTGAGATGAGTGTTCCTTTTGACACTTCAAATGCTCGTAGTTTTGACAAACTGAAGGACATGGAGAATCCTTTGGAATTCTAATGTGGTAAAAGGTTGTTGGGCAGGACAATGTCCCGGAAGAGCCTGAGTTCTAAATAATGGAACTTCTAGCCTGACCCACATGGGCCCTTCCACTCATCAGGTAGGTGCAGGAGGCAATGCAGGGGTTCTTCTTGCTCATACAAATGGGATTTGGAAGTGTTGGGCTTTTGTAGTGTCATGATGTAAAATAGTTTCCCTTGAGAGAGCCTTTGTAGTACTTGTCAGGCTATAATCGTTGGAGGGTAGACGTGAAGTCTTTTCAGGGTGTGTTATTTGTCCCTTCTCTGTATCTCTACATCTCCTGAGAATTCTCCTGTTGAATGAGGCTTGCCAGGAAGGCCAGTCGCCATTGTAGGAGGCAGTGAGGTGGTGAGGAAGGAGTGGACGGGGGCTGAGCTCTCCCAGTGGCTGGTTGGCTGTGTGTCCTTGGACTAAACCTCACCTGCCAATTTGAATAATGGCTTCTTTCTAATATTGTTTTCAAGATTATAAGAAAAAAAATAACAAAATTGACACATCGTTCAATAAAGAGTAGCTGAAATTACTAGAAAAACTTCTGAATTCTTGATTTGGATGTAGGTGAATCAATTGATTTAAAAATCTATCCTTGGAGCCTTCCATCATAGAGCATATTCTAGGAATTTGGATTTAGGTTTTTTAAGTACATGAGTTCAGAAAATGTAGCATGCAATAGTATAGCTACATGGCACTTCAGGGGGCTTGAATTGCGGGCATGTCTTTGATTGTCCTCATTCACAGTGTGACCTTTTTTAGGTAGCCATTTCTAAACGGTTGTGTGATTCGAAGCAGAGAATTTGTTTTGCAGTACTGGAGAGTGAATCTCAGGTCTTTGCTCTGATCTGCATCCTCAGCCATTTTTAAGAAATTATTGTTTTGAGGCAAGGTCTTGCTACTTAGGGTGGGCTGGAACTTAGAATCTGCCTGCCTCAGCTTCCCAGAGTGCTGGGGTTACAATTTTGTGCCACTATGCCTAGCTACAGAGGTTTTTTTCAAAAGTTAGTACAGCTGTATTACTTTAGCAGCTTCTCTTGACAGTTTTCATGGTTAGTTTGATTACTTCATGAGATGGTTCTTTTTACACTGTGTGCCTAGGCTACATGTTGTCTACTTTCAAAAACAGGCATTTAACTACAGGCATTCCTCATTTAACTACCTGAGCTTTTTATTCCTGCTAGTAGATCGTTAAATGAATTGGTCACTAAATGAGGAATTATATGCAGTCCATTTGTACATTACACTATTCAGAATGAAGAAATGGTCAAAGAACACTCCAACTTGATACCTTTATTTGTATCGGCATAACTCTTACATGCAGTACTGTCTTGTATAACAACTATAGTACTGTACTATGCAGTACAGTTAGCAAAATTATAGTACTATATAAACAAGGTATACTATACAAAAAAGATATTGAGGCTCTATATGCAAGATTTGTAGAACGTACTCCCCCCTGCAAAAAAAAAAAAAAAAGGTTGTAAGTCCCTGAGTTGAAGCAGTGCACTTTTGTTGTTAAACAGATAGGTTATTATCTGAGGAATAGCTGTATGGTTAGAGTTAATGTAAAGCTCTTTATTGCTGTACCTTTTAGGAAGGCCTTGTAAGAAACTTAATTGAGGTAAAGATACATTAGTATTCTTTACTAAGGGGCCTGGCATTGCTTCCTATCTGTCCCACTTACCCTGTCATTTCTGAGTTACGGGGCTGACATTTATCCAGTGTGGAATGGATAAATGGTGTGTTGGCAGTGGGTGTTAAAATAACAGTCACGTGCTACATGACAACATTGTGGTCAACGACAGATTGTACCTATGGCGGTGCTACCATAAGCTATCACCTAATGATGTCATAGCCACCATCGCTCCCGAACATATATACATCCCATGATGTCTGCACAGGGGCACAGACTCCTCATGAGGCAGCTCTCAGAATGGATCACCATTCTAAATCAGTGCAGAACTGTGCTACAGTTCCTCCAGCCGGTTGATCTTTAACCACTGCATCTATTGTGGTCAATGACAGATTGTACCTATGGCAGTGCTACCATAAGCTATCACCTAATGATATCTATTGTTCCTGATGCTTCAGTCCTCCTGCTCCTACCCATTATCCTCTTGGAATAGCCCAGATTTGTGAGCCAAAGGGCAAGACCTGCCCAGGCCCCAGATCCACTCAGAGCTTTGTGAGCTCTGCCTCTTCAGGCTCCACAGCTTCCTGGTGGCTTGCTGTTTGGAAGATCACCCCTGCTGCTTTCTCATCTAACACGCGAAAAAGAAAGCATTGAATCTAAGGTGAAGTAATTGAAACAAAAGAGAAGAAGAAAAGACTATAAGTATTAAATAAACATTAGTTAAAATTCTGAAATAATAAAAGTACATAGAGATGAATAAAACAATAGAAATACGTATATCAGGAGATATAGTAGCAGGGTGTGGTGGTACAAGCCTGTAGTCCAGTTACTCTGGAGGCTGAAGTGGAAGAATTGCTTGAGCTCAGCCATTTGAGGCCAGCCTGGGCGGCACAGTGAGACCTGGTCTCAAAAAATAAAAAGTAAAACAACCCAGAAAACAGAAAAAGAGATACTAAATAAAATGTGGTTAAAAGAACAGCAGAAGAGTTAAGTAATGCTAAATATAAGTTTAAAATGTAACTGAAAGAATCTACTAGAAAGATTAAACCAAAATAAAGTGTACTATACAGGGAATTCAGGAAGCAAAGTACCAGTCCAAGAGTGAGCTCCACCCAGGTTCAAATAGTGGCCTGGGTTGAAGCAACTATAGACAGTTACAGCTTCTAATTCTGGTGGCTCCTGAAACGGGAATTCTTCAGGAAGTGTAGAAGTCTTTTGTGTGACAGTCCTGGGGCAGATACTTTCCCTTACCCTGTCAGCCCAGTCGATCTTCTTCTTTGTCAGAAGTCTCATTTTCTCAGCCTCTGTTACTCCATTTAATATAAATGTACTGTTTCTTTTATCACCTTGTGAGTTTTTTGAGGATTGAGTTGGCCAGACTTATTTGGGTAGTCCCAGAGCTTCGCTCAGTGACAGGTGGTTGGTTAGGAAGCAGTCAGTAAATGTTGATAAAAATTTGTGTTTTCTGGCCTTTGGCCTTGTCTTTTATACGGCAGAGCAAGTTTTTACTTGTTAGCAAGCGCTGCTGTGATATTTAGCTGCCATATTTAGCCCAGTGACTTTTCCTTCAAAACCATCTAGCAAAACCAGCCTTCTGTTAGCTTCAAAACAAAACGAAATAAAACTCAAAAAGACATTACAAATTGAGCAACAATGATCTAGAGCAGAGCTCAGCACGCTTTTCTGTAAAGGGCTGGGAGGTAAATACTGTGGGCTTTGCAGACCACTAGTCTCCATCACAAGTACAGTACTCAGCTGTAGCTTTGTAGAGCAAAACAAACAGATAACGGCCCAGATCTGTGTGGTCAAAGTCAGAAGATAGTAGTGGGGTTGTGGTGGTGCACACTCGTAGCTCCTGCTACTCAGGAGGCTGAGGTAGGAAGGTTGCTTGAGCTGAGGTGTTTGAGGCCAGGCCAGCCTGAACAGCACAGCAAGACACTGGTCTCTATAATAATAATAATAATAAACCCCAGAAACCAGAAAACAAGAGATGCTAAAGAAAATGATGCCTAAGATAGAATATACAAAAGAATTTTGCCAACATCAGAGAGCTACATATAGGTAGTTTACTGGGGAAACAGACTGGAAATTTTGAAGAAGAGGTTCAGCATCAAACTTACTTGTGTTTTCCATAATTTGCCTTGGAAAAGTGTTTAATCTAGAGTCGGTATTCAATAAATGTTAATTTGATTTGAGATCCAACTATATCATTTATCCTCCTAGGGCTTCAGTTGTGTACTATAAAATATAAGAGATTATGATAAGTGACCATAAAGTCTGTATAGTTAAAAAAAAAAAAAAACCTTGTGACCCTATGACTGTTTTCCAAGGCCAGATGGCTTATTCTTTAAAGATAACAACTGTATTGTGGCTTGCCACATTTCCTTTATGCCCTCAGTATTCTTGTGCAGAGTTCTAAAGTGATTGCTTTTATTAATCATTTTGTTTTATGGACCTTTTCACAGTGGAACTCATTGTCTACTAGGCTGTAACTATGCCTTCCACCTAACCTACCCCATCCTGTCACATATATGGATACAGTACGCACTTTTATCATTTTTTAAGCATATGACTTATTGAATGTACTCATTTCTCTCTTTTCTTTTAATTAGCTATGGAGTTAACCCAGACAATCTCAGATGATTCTTTATAGATGGATGTCAGTCAAGATGAAGATTAATCCATTGCCTTTCTTTTTTCCCATTTCTTCAAGTTTGTTTTTTTAATTCTTTAACAAAGCCAGCATTCCATCATTGACTTATTTAAGCAGTAGTCCAAAATTTACATATTACAGTTGTAAATTACGCTTTATCTACATTCTTGTTCTCTCACTTGAGCTTTTTTGGTGGATGTTTGTTTCAAAAGAGTGATTTAAGGTTAAGTAGGTCCTCGCTGATCTCTTATACTATCCTCAAGAGAAAGTATAAGCTGGTATATATTTCTAGACTACTTGATGAAGAAACTTTAAAAATAACTCTAGAAAGTTCTATGTAAGACATATAAAAATGTCTTCATATTTCTTAGGCTTTTGGGTTTTCCCATTCTCTACTTTTAAATATATAAGGACACCAGACCTGATCTGAGCAAGATAAGAGATATTTCTATATTAGTATGTTTTAAAGTTATTCTTCTTAGACTTTCATGTGCTTAGGAATCACTAGGGCATCGTATTTAAAAATGAATCTAATTTACTAGGTTTAGAGTAAGGCTTTAATGAGTATTGAGATTATGAAGTTGGGCTCTTCCAGGCTGTGTTTAATGTAGTGCATGGTGACTAACTCTAACCCGCATAAGCATTTTTCTGTGTCTTCATTTGCCTGCTTAGTGGCACTGGACAGCTTCTTCATTTTCTCCAACTGTGATTTTTGTGTGTACGTTTGATTGTCTCTGCATTTTGGTGGCTTTTCTTTCCCTCCTTTAGATTCTTCCTTTTATGTCTTATGATAGCCTCTCTGAATCAACACTTGGTTTAAAAACAGGAGTTAATGCCAAAGGCACCTGTAATGATAAAAACCCCAGTTGATTGGAAATGCAGCGTACTGCTGATGCCTCAGGACAAGAGCAGAAGTGCAAGTGCTGGCTGAATGTGCTGTGAGCCCTTGCTCTGTCTGGAGCGCTTCCTGCGAAGGTGCTGACCGGGCCGTATGCCTGGCAGCCGGGGTGCAGCAGCGTCTCGGCAGGGCTGCTCACAGTGCTGCTCCCTGCTTGAAGCAGCCCTGCTGTTGGCAGTCAGTCTGCGTCCACCCTGCTCAGGTACACAGACTTTTCTTTATTTTTGTCCCCAGTAAGAATGATTAATTTTGATGCAGATCCGCTTTTCTGCTTGAAACATCTATGTAACACATGTTGACAGTGAAATTATGTTAATATTAATAATTCTAGTTTCTTCTGGGGCAAAAAGTATGGACATTGGGTGTGTTATACATATGAAAATCTTATAACTAGGGGTTTTTAAAAATTGAAATCCTAAAATGCAGATTTTTATGAGCAGGATCTTCAAAAATTATTGTTTTGAGCAATTAAAAGTTTCTGTCTAAGTTTTTAGGAGCTCAAGAATGAATTTCAAATATATTCAGAAAAGATTTTTCTTTCAATAAATAATATCTTAGTATGTTGACATGAAAGCAAATTGGTCTGGTTTGTGAGGGCAAAGAAGAACATATTAGTATAGGTTCTGGACTATTTCATTGATAGCAAAGAAAGCAATTTCTTCCTTTTTTTTTTTATTTTTTTATTTTTTTATTTTTTTTGGTTTTTCTCCGGTACCGGGAACCGAACTCACGACCTTGCGCTTGCAAGGCAGGCGCTTTGCCGCTGAGCTAAATCCCCAGCCCCGCAATTTCTTCTTAATGTGTGAAAAATAAAAAAGAATTGAAATCAAAGTTGAGAACAAGTTGGGCTATTAATAAACGCCTGTGTCAGGGACACAGCGGTAATTGTACCTTATGGCATACACAGGTGATATAACTGCTGTGTATCGACGTAGGTATCCACTCCACGTGACAGAGCATGAGTTAAATGCTTCTTTACTGGTTTATGTTGCCAATTGGGGAGTATGGTATATTGATGTAGTCTTCGGCATTTGTAAGAAACTTATTTTTATTAGAAATCTATTTATGGCTATGATTAGAAGCTTGATTTATCTTTCTAATGTGATCAGTTACTTTTGGACATGGCCTGAAACTTTTCTATTCAGAATTCAAGTTCAACTGCTTTAAAACAGATTCCACTCATAACTCAGTCATTCACTTTGTTTGCCTTTCATAGTGCTTTATGTATTTGGGTTCTCGTATCTTTGTTTTGTTTTTCATCTGTGCAGCTGAATCTGTTGATTTGTGGTTATTGTCTGCTTGCAGATACCTTCTCCCCAACCTCATGAATAACGAGGGTGCCTGGAGAGCTTTGCGTGGCTGGTGTGTGCTTGTTTCCGGCTGTGTCTGTGCCCTCTCGCCTCTTGTCCTGAAACCCCTTTGCAGAGTGATGGCAAGCCTCTCGGTGCCCAGACCGCAACCCAAGACCCACTTACTTACTGCAGAGTGCCAGCACTTCAATAAAACCTGAATACTGAGGTTTTCGTTTAGAAAAAACAACTCGTACAGTAACATCTTTTGTCTTAAAAGAAAAAAACAAGTAACGCATGTGTCATAGGTTTGCTGCCACTCTCCTGGTAGTCTGGGTTTACGTAGCCAAGACTTGCCTCCTGTCACCTATACCTGCTCTGCCACTTAGTCTCCACCGTCTTCCCAGTCTCCCAGCCTAGGGGTCACTTTTGAATAATTAAGCTTATTTCCTAATCCTGTTAGTCACTACATATATTAAGATATATCTAGTAGGGAAATTGGAATCTGTGTCCTTACCCCCACTCGTACGATCTTTTCTCTTACTGTTATCCGTGTGCTTTCTAGTCTCAGCAGTTTCCACAGTCCTTTGACTCGCACTCACTACCTGTGCCACCTGACCAAAAAGGTGGCCTTTCTGATCTCATTCATGCTCAGAACGCTTCTCTGCCATTCTTCTATCTACTTCTGTGTTTCTTGGAATCTGTGAGTATTTCAGGGTCTCTTTGAGACACCCTACACCCCAGGCAGGTGGAAGAGTCTCCAGTGGAGGACCTGTGTACTTTTACCGTGCTCAGGGAGAATTTCTTCTGTTTTCCTGTTTGAGATCAAGCATAAAGGCCCATTCATGCTTGAGAAGAGCAGTCACTGCTGAAGAGATGTTAGATTTGGTTTTGTCCCTGGAGTAGTGTGTTCTGACCACCCTATCTTAGTGGTCCCTGTGGTTTCACTTAAGGCCTTCAAAGCACTTAATCATAATTTGTAATTTTGTGCGTGCTTTTTATATAAGATCTCTCTCCCTCTCTTTCTCTGTCCCATACACACAACACATTTTTTATCTCCCATCATTGGATTCTAACCTTGCCAAAGGCATAAGGATCTATGTCGTTCACTAAGTTATCCTAGGGTGTACCCTATCTTTTGCATACTGTCTTTTGTATTTAGTGTGGTTGTTGATACGGTTGGGTTTGAATCTGTCTTGCTGTTTGTTTCCCATTTTCCCCATCTGTTTTGTTTCCTGTCCCCTTCCTTTACCTGTTTTTAGATTAACTGTATATTTTCTAATATTCTAATCTATAATAGGCTTATTATATATCTCTCTCTGAAGAGTAATTCTGGGTTTATAAAATGTTACAGCTTCTCAGTAATAGGATAACATTTTACATACAGTGTAAGAACCTGATACCTTATGTCTCTGTTCATCATCTGTGTTGTTTCTGTAGTCAGATGTTTTATTTCTATATATATATTTAATTTAAAAAATTTATTTTGGTTTTATGAAGTAGGGTCTTACTAGGTAGTCCAGGCCAGCCTTGAGCTCACTGTGTAGCCAAAGGTGGCCTCAGACCTCTGATTCTTCTACCTCAGTCTCCCTAGTGCTGGGATTACAGGGAAGCACTGCCACACTCAATTTTCTACATGTAGCATAAACTGAAAAGTACACTGTTAACCATTTTTGCTTTTGTTCATTAACCTACCTAGGTTTCTCTCATCTCTCCCTGTCTGTCTGTCTTTCTCTGTGTCTCTCTCTGTCTCTGTCTCTGTCTCTCTCTCAATGCTGGGGATTAAACCCTAGGGCCTTATGAGTGCAAGGCAAGTGCCCTACTACCAAGCTACATCCCTACACTGTAAATCAATGTTTTTGTTTTTGTTTTTAAATAAGATTGCACTATGTAGTTCAGGCTGTTCTTTAGCTATATAGCCTAGGCTGACCTCAAACTCACAGCAATCCTCCTGCCTCAGCCTCCCAAGTTCTGGGATTACAGTCATCATGTCTGGTTTGTAATTAATTTTTTGCTTCTCTCTCTCTCTCTCCCTCCCTCTCTCTCTCTCTCTCTCTCTCTCTCTCTGTGTGTGTCTCTCTCTCTCTGTCTTAGACAATGTCTCGCTGTGTAGTTGAGGCTGAGCTTGAACGCACTATGTAGCTCAGGCTGACTTCGAACTGATAGTAATCTTCCTGCCTCAGCCTCCTTAGGGCTGGGGCTGTAGAAGTGCACCACCATGCCCAGCGTTGTAAATTAACTTTTAAAGAACATTTGAAGTGAAAAATACTGGCACTCAATTTGATTGTGTTGATTCATGTTTTCATCTTTTATGATTTTCTTTCTACTTGAAGAACTTTAACATATTTTTGTAGTGCAGGTCTACTGGTGAGAAATTCTTTCTGCTGTTGTCTGCTTCCTAAAAGTTTTTTTTTTTTTTTTTTTTTTTTTTGGTTTTTCTCCGGTACCGGGAACTGAACTCACGACCTTGCACTTGCCAGGCAGGCGCTTTGCCGCTGAGCTAAATCCCCAGACCCTCCTAAAAGTTTTTATTTTGCTTTTTTTGAAAGATATTTTCACTGGATATAAAATTCTGGGTCAGCAGTTTTCTATTTTAAGCCTTTCGATGATGTCATTCCAAGTTTTGCCTTATATATTTCGATGAGAGATTTGTTCCCTGTAAGTAATCAATCATTTTTTAGACTCCTTTTTATGATTTTTTTTTTTATCCCTGGGTTTAGCAATTTATTACGTGTCTTGACATGACTGCACAGAGGTACACGTGTTCTTGAGATTTTTGGATCTGTAGATTAACAGCCAATCAATTTTAGAAAATTTTATCATTGTTTCTTCTTTTTATGTGGTATTTTCTGTTCACTCCATCTGAGATTTCACTTCTAATATGTTAGACCCAGTGGTATTCCATGAGTCATTAAGACTATTCATTTTATTATTATCACATTATTGGCTTATAGTTTGTGCTTCATTTTGGAGAGTTGCTATCTCTCTCTCTGTGTCTGTCTCTCTGTCTCTCAATGCTGGGGATTAAACCCTAGGGCCTTATGAGTGCAAGGCAAGTGCCCTACTACCAAGCTACATCCCTACACTGTAAATTAATGGTGGGTTTTTTTTTTTAAATAAGATTGCAAGTTTACTGATTTTTTTTTCCAAGTATTCCAAGTTTACTGATTTTTTTTTTTTTTTTTTTTTGGTAAGAGCCGGTACCGGGAACCAAACTCACGACCTTGCGCTTGCCAGGCAGGCGCTTTTTTTTTTTTTTTTTGGTAAGAGTCTAATCTTCTGTTGGTCTCACTTAGTGAATTTTTTATTTTAGATGCATTAATCCTCTGTTATCCATGTCCTCCATTTTCTTCAGATTCAGTTATCTGCAGTCAATCCTGATCTGAAAATAGTGGAAAATTCAGAAATAAGCAGTGCCTAAATTTGAAATGATACGCTCTTCTGAGCACCATGATGAGGCTTTGCTCCATCCTGCTCCATTCTCTCAGGACGTGAATCATCCCCGTGTCCAGTGTTCCCATGCACACGTCCCACCTGTTACTCCCTTAGAAGCCATCCTAAGTCATTAGCGTAGCCACTGCAGGGTCAAAGTGCTTGTTCAGGCGACCCACCCAGTGCCCTTATGCTGTGTTGGAATGCCCAAGTCACTCACCTCACTTCATCTCATCATGTTGGCATGATGGTTTTGCATAGTATCACAAGAAGAAAGGTGAGTACAGTGAGATGTTTGAGAGAGCGAGACAGGAGATGACATTGACATTGTCACAGTATGTTGTTGTAATTATTCTGCTGCATCGTTGTTAGTGTTATTGCATCTAATTTGTGAGTGAAACTTCATCATAGATATGTTTATATAGGAAAAAACATAGTATATATAGGGTTTAGTACTATCTGCTATTTCAGGTATCCATCCACTAGAGGTCTTAGAATATATCCCCTGTGAAAAAGAGAGGGTTTACTGCAGTATATGATATTTTCCTCTCAAAGTTCTATACAAATCTTTTTATGTCTTATGTTTTTTTCCTCATTGTGCTTATTTTTTCCTTTAAATCCTTGAACTTGTTCATAATTGTCTTTTAAAGAACCTGTGTTCGAATTCTGTCATTTATTATTTCTAGATTAAATTTATGATTTTTGTGGGTTACATTATCTTTTTTGTGGATACACCTAATAGTTTTAAGTTAGGTTTTGGACATTGTGAATTATTGGGTGCTGGGTTTTGTTAGTGCCTTTCTCTTTCTGAAACATAGTTCCTTACAGATCAGCTTGACTCTTGAAGCTTATTTTAGAGGATTATTTTGGAGCCTTGAAGCTACTTTAAGGAGGGTTTAAGGAGCCTTTAGCCCATTATAAGTACAGCCCTTCTGGAGTATCCAGTGTGCCCCGCATATTCAGTGGGGGCCTCTGTGATTTGTGGGTTTTCATGGGATCTTCTCCCTGCCCTGGAAAGTTACTCGAGGCACTGAAAATGCCTCTAGGCAGAAAGTTGAAGGATTGCTGTGCTCTTGTTTGTTTCCCTTCTCTCAGGAATCACACACCCCTGCCTGTTGTCTGAATACCCTGAGTCTTATAGTGTGTACACAGTCGTAGTTATTATAGTAGGAAAGCGAGTCCAAATCCAGTTAAGCTTTCAGGCCAGAAGCCAAAGTCTGGAATGAAAGAAGTGTATGTCCTTTATATAGATCTCTCTCTCCCTCTCTCTCTCTCTCTCTCTCTCTCTCCTTCTCTCTCTCTCTCTCTCTCTCTCTCTCTCACACACACACACAGTGTTTTCTTTTGGAATACTTCTAAATTTATAGAACAATGACAAGGTTAGTAAAAAAATATATGTATACCTCACATTTAGTGTCAACTGTTACCATCCTACCTTTTCATGAGGCATTTTGCTTCATTATTCACAAGTAAGGAACCAATATTGATACATTATTACTAACAAAAACTCATACTTTATTTGGAGTTCCTTAGTTTTTAATCTTTTTTCCTATTTCTGTTCCATGGTCTAATCCATAATACCACCTGACATTTACTTGTTGTCTCCCCTTAGATTTTTTTAGAATGTAAATAGTGTCTCAGAATTTCCTTGTTTTTAATGAATTTGATGTTGAGTACTGTTTGTGTACTTAGTGTGCCCTTGCGCATGCTATGCCTGTTCCATACCACTGAGCTGTGCTCCCAGCCCCTGCTGGGGTGTTTTGTAGGCTGTACTTCAGTTTGGATTTGGCTGATCCTCCCGCCCCTCCCCGAACCAACCCCTCTCCTCCCCTTTTCCACCCTTCTCCTCCCATCCCTTTTTGTGGTTAGACTGAGCTTATATTTTTGGGGGGAAGCAGAATATAGGTAAAGTGCCATAATCATCACATTTTATCAAGAATGAGTTCTATTGACATGACATCATTGGGAATGTTAAACATGATCTTCTGGCTGAGATACTGTTTGTCAAATTTCTCCATAATAAAATCCTTTTCTCCTGTGCCTTATATTTCACAGCAGCACATTATAATAGGGCATGTGAGATGTTACCTGCCCAGGGTTCTTATCTGGGCTGATCATACAGATAACCCCTGCCTGGCCTATACCCAAATTTTAGACTCTAGAAGGAATGCCGGTGCTAGGCACAAGCCATATTACACGTACAAACATTATAGGGATTGTAAATGGCACTTACTGGCCCTAGGAGTAGTGGGAACCTCTCAGAACCTAAGTTCTCCCATAGTATCCAGAGGTCAACCTCATAAGGTGGCCCATCAGAGGATAGCGGTCAGGCGTGCAGGGTTCTCTTTTCTATACATTGGTGCAATTTGTCTCTTCTCTTTTTTTATGTATGCAGTCATTTACTTACATCAGTGTTTTAGTCCATTTTATGTTGGTGTAACTGACTACCGCAGACCATGTGGATATTTAATTCTGTACTTAGGGTTATATTCCCAAATTGTATATTTTTTTATTGCTCAGATTGCTTCAGCTTTGGCCATTGAGAGCTCTTTGAGTTGGGCTGCCTGTCCCTGTGACACACAGCATTGCTTTGTGTTTGGAGTCTTTCCCTTCTTTCTGGTAGTCCAAGATGCTCCAGACGTTTTCTTCTGTATTTCCTGTCTCAGCCCTGGAACCAGCCATTTCTCCAAGGAGTCCTGCTTCCCTTTGGCAATGACAGTTTAAAGGGTTAAACATTCACTGTGGAAAATTTGGGGAATATAGGAAAAAAACAAGTAAATACACCCAGAAGTAGGTGTTAACTCGTGTTCTAATTACTACTAACATTCTGTTGTATTATTTAACGAGGGATTTTGCAACTTTTTTGTTTGAATTGCATGTGTAATAGGCCTGTTAGCACCTTTTCTTTAACTTGAAGCTTCTCAGCCTCTTTTCCAGTGAGCTCCAGAGAAGATGAGGACCTTTTGAAGGGACTGAAGTCTGTAGGGACTGTAGAAAACTCTAGGAATGATAGGGTATTTGATATTTGTGTAGAAAAAAGTGCTAACTTTAATTTTTTTTTCCATGTGTGCTAGTTTTGGATACCAGTTGAATAATTTTTGAGATATTTAAACAAGTTTGGGGCTGGGGATTTAGCTCAGTGGCAAAAGCGCCTGCCTGGCAAGCGCAAGGTCGCGAGTTCGGTTCCCGGTACCGGAAAAAAACCAAAAAAAAAAAAAAAAACAAGTTTTAATCTTATGAGTAGCCCATATATTTGTACTGTTTTCCTAAGAGTGAGTAAGTAATCGAAGAATTATATGTCCTTTTGGGTACCTAGAACATTAAATTTCAGTGCTTTTTTATTAAACCCGTTTTATTATATATCAGGAATATTTTGTTCAGATTCCATATAAAAATAGTTATATTTTGTAAGATTTACTGAGAATTTTTCCTGGTACACATTGTTTTGGTGTATGACAGTTTATCTTTGTCTACCTTCTACTTAAAAATGTAAAGCAACCTACTAATTCCATGAATCCTTAAAATGTCAGCGAATACAGCTAAGAGTGACATGGAAAATTGACAGAAAGAGAGAAACCGACTTTCTCAACCTTGAAGGCAAGACAGCTTGTTTACCGTCATTGCACCCAGCCCCTTGTATCTGACAGGTGCCAGACCTCAGTAAATGCTGGTATATTGAAATTGTGAATTTCTTAAAGCTGTCTTGAAGTATCATTTAAAAAGCATTCTTGAATATATTCTAAAAGGTGAGGAGGGTAGTTGAAGGAAATTGTCCAAATTAGGCTTTTTTGCTTTGTTAAGAGTATGCCATCAAGTGGGGATGTGGTGGCACAGGCCTGTAATCCCAGCACTCAGAAGCTGAGGCAAGAGGATTGCCATGAGTTTGAGGCCAGGTTGAACTACATAGCAAGACCTTATCTCAAAAAAATAAAATATGCCATCAGGTAACTTTTTGTGATTTTTAAAAAAATGATACTAAGGGGCTGGGGATTTAGCTCAGCGGCAAAGCGCCTGCCTGCCTGGCAAGTGCAAGGTCGTGAGTTCGGTTCCCGGTACCGGAGAAAAACCAAAAAAAATAAAAAAAAAAAAAAAAAAAAATGATACTAAAAATGTGTATAATACAACTTTGAGAAATCTGGATTTATAGAAAGAATAAAATAGAAAGCTGATCTTTGGTCTTTGGATAAATTTGCAGTAGGTTTAGGCGATGTCTTGTTTTCTGAAGTTAATTGGCAATTTAAAGATACAGTGCTCATTTTAAGAGTGATGGTGATATCATTTGTGTTACTTAAAAACCGGATTAGTAATTGAGGGATTAAGAAAGAAATTAGAACACAGTGGAACTCTTCTGTGGTCTTGTGAAAGGATTCTTGGATATGCGTGTAGTTTTCTTAGTTACTACTTTAGGGATTTGCATAATAAAAGTTTGAGAACAGTTAGAAGGGAAATACTCCATTAGCTTTTGCTATGATGTGTATGATGAGTAGTTGAAATAATAACACTGTTGAGCCAGGCTGTGTTCACAAGGACGAATTGAATTATTCTACATATAAATAGACAATGCCATTTTTCATCTCAATAGGGATAGAAAGAATATGGGAAAATATTTGGGTGTATGTCTACCATCTTGTCTTTTGGTTCAGTCTGAGCCTTCGCATTTAGTGGTATAGTTCGTTTGTGTCTAGATTACCATATTTTCTGAATTTTTAAACAGCTTTTTAATGAAGAAAAGATTGTGCTGTGAAATCACTTTGGGGAATACTTCAGAAAGAAAAAGTAAACTGGTTCCTGTAAAGCTCAGGTTTGTGGATGTGGACATAATTCATCACTGTATCAAAATGGACTGGAGTAGGTAGGCTTTGGACTGCAGAATGTGCATTATCCATCTCACATCCAAAGACGTCTGTGTGCCCTTATTCCAGGAGAAAGCCTGGCCAGAACTGACCCTGAGATGTCTCTGATGAAGAAGCTATATGCAGAAAAGAAGGTTGTGGGATTAGCATTCTATGTATCACTGGTGTGATGTTACCTATTGGGTGTGTTTGGAGGTAGGAATGGCCTAGACTTATACCAGATTTCTTGGACCTCTGGGAAAAACAGTTTCAAATGACCCCCACCTCCACTCCATACCACTGCAACTGAGTATGTATGTCTTAATGACTGTGGTTATCTTTTTTCTTAGTGTGTGGTACTCATGCATGAAGGTATGTTAGTTTGTCTTCTAATGCAGTGCCTGACCTTTTGGCTGTGAGTAAATTTATTCAGTGATGATTTTGGTCACTGCATCTCCTTATTCTTAGTTGTACTTAAAGGACACAGTAGTACAGATGGATCACTGCAAATGTACTGTCAGGTAGAAACATAAGCAATTCTAAACACATGCCCCGGTGACCTCTAGGGTGGCAGTAAGCAGAGGTCAGAACATTTTTCTTTTGACACTGGCAAAATCAATTATTTGTCTGTTTTGGTTGTGGATTTTTTTTTTTTTTTTTACCATTTTGAAGAGAGGCTTTTAACAGTATCTATTTTTATTTTATAGTAATTTCTGCAGAATAAAGTTTCACAAATATGTAGCGAGCTAGAGGAATTCTCACTGCTTACTGACATTTTGACTGTTAAGACTTTGGGGGGAATTGGGTGTTGTATTAGAAAAAGAAGACCCTGCTGTTAAAAGCAATCCTGGTATTACAGTAGAGTTAACCCTTTTGAATAAGCTGCATGCAGCAGGAAAGAACTTTGCCTGAGCTGAGCAGTTTTGGAGCTGATTGAGGCTCAGCCAGTGTTCATGACATCATTTTTGCATTCCATTAGCCAGCGTTATCACCAGCGGGTAAGTGAGTTGGTGGACTCTGTGTCATTGTAAGCATGCTGGGAAAAATCACTGCTTACTGCCAGAGGGTGGGGAGAGTTTACTACTAAAACACCCGGAGAAACTGACACTGGAGTAGAAGAAATAGCACTGTTAGTTTTTGAGCAGTAGGGTCAGCTATTAAAGAAAGGGATTTAAAGATCTCATGCTAGATCCCAATTCATTTGCAAGTTTTTATTTCTAAGGTCCATAGCTGGTGAGAAAAGTTGGCATCCAGGGGCAGAGCCTGTACCCCTGTCTGTCTACGTGCGGTAGTGAGGACAGTGAGAGCAGCCGGAGGCTCTGCTCCTCAGCACTGATCACAGGAACATAAACAGAGGCTAATTTTGGCCATGTGTAGGTCTGCATAAAGAAAGGTGAGGGTGTCCTTCAGGGCACTTACAATAAACTTGTAAGCCGTTACTCAACTGGAGAGTTCATCTGCATTCAGCAGTGCTTCCACTATAGCTGTGCGTCACTGGGAACTGCATGGTAATGAAGCCAGGCACTCAGGGCCAGCACTCCACTGCCTGTGAGAGAGGGGACAGCGGCTCTGAGAGACAGAGCCACAGAACTGCTGCTGCCGCTGCCGTCACCGCAGCTGCTGCTATTGCAGCTGGTCGAGATACAATGTTGAGTCTACAGGATTCTGTGTTTTTTGAAATTAGCATAAAGTCCTTGTTAAAGTCTTGGAGCAGCAGCTGTAAGTACATGTTCCTGAACGGGAGGAATACTGAGGTGTGATTATCATTGCCATTCCTTGCATGCTTTCACTTTAGACCCATCTGGATGGAACGAAAGCTGTTGAAAATGGTGTGAAGAGTATGGTCGTGGACAGCCATCAGCAAGACAGATAGGAAATCTCAGCGTGGACACATTTGGGCAGTTGAATATTGGTAGTCAGATTTTCTTCCATTGAAATTTACCAGCCTTGGTTTTCTTATTTGTTTATGTTATTCTGGCAAAGTTTCTCGTAATTGGTCGAAAATGAGGGAAAAAGAAGGTGACAAATAGATTGGAGTTTCTGCAGGGTTATCAGATACCAGTACTATTCCGCAGTTCTTTTAGTATAAAACATTTATTTGAAGTAATATCAGCTGCCCTAGGACATTAGGCAACTTAATATAATGACAATAACTTTCCTCTATTCTTATAACTGAAGTTACAATGAGAAATTTTTTTTTTTTTCTTTTGGTCTTTCTGAGACAGGGTTTCACAATGCAATTCAGGCTGGCCTTGAACTCACTTTTTAGCCTGGGCTAGCCTCAAAGTCACAGCAATCCTGCCTCAGCCTCCCAAGTGCTAGGATTACAGGCATGTGCCATCATGCCTGGCTATAATGAATAATTTTGATATGTAGCAAATTTTCTGATAAAGAGCACTCAGGACAATATACTTAAATTTCAAAGTTCAGTGAAATCAATAAAACAAATACCATTGCGCTATTATCCTGCCCATAGCTCCCTTCTTAATGTGTGGATTTGGAGGAATATTGATTTATTCAGTGTTTCCATTAATTTGAAATGGGACTTTCTCTCTGAAGATCTGAAAACACTTATAAAAATTATTTATTAACACAGTCTGTTTACATTTTTGCCAGAATTCTCATAATAATATGATACCATATTAATGAATTAAGCAAACTCAGGTTCTGTTTTGTTTTTCCCAAAGAAAATTGAAGTACAGGAAAATTATGACTTTTCCAAGGTCGTGTAGCGACAAAGAACTGGGAGTAGAACCCAGTTGCTCTTGCTCCCAACTGTGCTGCTTGTGCTTGAGCAAAGTAATGAATAAAATATGAGAGAGAAAATGTAAATTTTTTTCAGCTTAACTCTTTATGAAAATATTTACTTAATATAGTTTTGTTTTATAAGCAAATGATACAAAAGACTAACTGTTGACACGAGAAGCTCTGAAGATAAAGCCTTATTGAATATAATTTGAAACTTACATAATGCTAAATATACTACTATTATAGTCTCTGTATTACTTTGATTTTTGATCTGTAGTTCTTCCATGTGGGAATATTATCATGCCACATGGCAGAAAATTACATTTTAGGAAAGTTTCTTAGTATATATAGTTAAAATATTGAGAATTATTTTTATTGACTAACTTGTTACTTTTACTAGTTAAAGGAAGCTAGCAACATAGACTATAATTTTGCTAAAATAAAGTTACTAAGTTTTCTCTCCCCTTCTCCTTCCCTGTCCTTCCATCCTCACATGTACTTTTTTATAAAACAGACAGTAGTACATAGTGAGAATGAAGCTATAATTAATAGGTTCTTATGAAAGAACAGTCTATTCTTCCATAGCAGCTTGTCTTGGAATGTTTTAGTTCGCTTAGGCACTTAGAAACTCGTGCTTACAGTTTTGTGATGATGTAAATATTTTTACATGTGGCTGCATGGGCCTTATAACTGGCCACAGCCAAATCTCATTTAATCAGGTCTCTGAATCCAGGAGTGAAACAAAAGCAGACGTTTCTAACGTCTTTGGTTTCAGCTGTTAGTGGTGTACTGATTCAGTCTGTGGGTACCGCATTGTCCTCCGGCATTGATGATATGCATGTATCACTTGAAGATATGTTTATAATTCTAAAGCAGCAGGTTGATCCTGAAAATAAATTGCCAGTGTCAGTAAGGCTATAACCATGTCTGCCCTAGCCCTGGACAATGGGAGAACGTTTGTATTTCACCAGCATCTGTGAATGTCTTTTTAAAGTTTGTTTAGCCATATTGAATTAGAGAAAGGAGGAGGTATATTAAGATATTAAGACCCTAAAAAAGATGATAATTAGCTATCTCTTTGTAGGTATTTTTTATTACACTAACAACTTTTGAAACATATATTGTGAACATATACTGTGCTGCAACAGATAGGAAATCTGAGATACGATCTTTGCTTGCTGTCTGTGAGCTTATGCAGGGAGACACAGTATACCTGAAAGGTGGTAGTGAGTTAAACAAGAGCTGATGCATATGCATTAGTGCTTACCAGATGACTGTTACACAAGAAAAGAGCAAGGAGTACAGACAGGAGGAATCACATCAGATACAAGGTTCAGAGGGGAGTTAGAGGGAAAGGGATGTTTTGAGTTCAGTTTTGCTCAAACCAAAAGATAGGATGTTCCCATGGTGGTAGACAGTACTGATATCCAGACTCCCTGAGCCAGAAGCCAGAGCTTGGTCAGTACTCCTTTCACCCACCTCTTTAAGTCACTAAACAGAACTCTCCATTCCATCTCCAAAGTTCCCTTCTTCTCTCCCATCTTTGGTTGCCGTACCCGCTGCCTTAGTTTAGGCTTCTCTTCATGATCATCTGGATTATTGCCATTGCATCCTTTTGTAACATTTGCACCTTTCAGTTACTGCTGAAGTTTCCTTTTAAACACCCAGCCTGAACGTCCTGGCCCCACCTCTCTTCACAGTCTTCCTATTCCCTATGAAAGAAACCTTTTCCTCCTGTAACCCTTGTTCATTTTGTCCATTTCTTCTTGCCATACTTGCTCTGGTTGTGGAGCGTGCTGTGCCTGCATATTTGCTTCTTCCTTTCCCTGTTACGCACTTCCAAACCTTGTCTGTTCCACAAGGAGTTCTTATTCATCTCTAAGACTCATCCTTCCAGCCAGCCAGATGGCTAATGTTTTATCTGTTCTCTGCTTCACTGTGAACATGGTATCATTACCAGTATCACCCTCAAGTATAAGCTCCTTGAGGGAATAGGTCAGTTGTCCTTTGCTCCTCTCTGTATGCTTAGTGGTTAGTTAAACTCTAGTAAATGTGCAGGCAAACTAAGATATCAGGGAGGGACGCGGTGATTTTTGTTGGAATGAATTTATAATAGAAAAAATGGTAGAAGGGTAAATATATGACCCTCTTTTATTTGATTACTAATATACTTACGATGTCTCTCGAAATAATTCCTAAAGCGAAAATACATAAAAGGATACTTCAGTGATTTAAATTTTTTTCCATTAAATTCTTACTTAAAGAATTTCTTAAAATTCTACTGAAAGAATTTCTTCAGAAGAATAGAGAAAAGTCTGATTAATAGTCTTTATAAAGAAGGAGATGGAAAATATTTTTTGTTAAATAAATTATGTATGGTATTTCAAACGTTACCTCTACCCTCCTGAAGAAAAAAAGAAAAAGGAAAATTTTAGGGTTTTGTTATTGAACCTACCTTAACAGCAATGTGTTATGATGGTTCTTCATCATTAATTATAATAATGTTTCTTGTTTATAAGATGCATTTGCATTATTTGTATTATTGTTAACATCCTACTTTGTATATCACTTACCCGAGGCCCTTTGAGTTCAGGGCCTGCTTAGCTGGCAGAATGTTGATGCACTGCTGCTAAAGTTTGATTATCGCTGAGTTTCTTTCTTTCAGTCACAACAATGAAGTGACATTCATACGGCCTAAATTCAGGATTTTGTCGTTGTGCCAACAGTTTTAGGCATTACTTCTTTTAAAAATTGAATCAGGAACATTCTGTTAAGCCAGCTGTGTAGTGTGGATGTTATCATTTAAAGATTGGCTTAGTTCCCTAAAATTGGTAAGACAAAGCAAGATTCAGTACTGAGATGTGCCCAACTGCTATCTGCAATGTTAATTAAGCCCATAGATGCATGTGCTATCCACGTAATACCTCTGGCAAACACACTGATTTGCAGAATTTATTTTGCTTATATAATTTTACATGACAACTAGCATTTCAAAAGATGCAGTTTTATCACAGAGATAGTATAGATAAATTGACCAGTTTGAACCACAGTTATTTATTTATTTATTTATTTATTTTAAAGAGACAAACCACAGTTCCATAAATTAAAGTATGAATAAGATACAGTACCTTGAGGAACTGAATTTGCAGAGATTACTTGTAGTTTTTAATACTCTAAGGTGTTTTTCCTGGATTTCAAAAATAGTAAAGCCAATACCCACACTCAGCAAAGACAATATATTCATCTGAGTTACAGTCCTATTCTGTTATTTGATTGAAATAAAGCTTACTGTTTTATTTTGGAGGGCTTCTGGACCAGGTATGGTGTTAAGTACTGTGTGCGCACACGCCTTTGTGTGTGCACTCACATTGTGTGCACATGCATTCATTAAATCTCATGTAATCATCATGAAAATCTTATGAGAAATGCTACCTGTTTCTAAAAACAGCTTTACGGTAATGCAGTTCACATACAGTGGTACCTCGATTCACACATCCTGTGACCAGAATCTTGGAAAGAATAAAGTTTAGGAAGCAGGGTACCCCTGTACTATAAAATCCATCCTGTTCAGGTCTTTAGTTCGCTGGTTCTTCGTGTATTGACAAAGTTGTACAGCCATCGCTATTGGGTAGAACATTTTTGTTACCACAAAAGGAATCTGCATACGCTTTAACCTGTCAGTGTGGATCTGCCTACTCTAGACACTATACTTCATGTGAATAGAATCATACAATGGGTGTTCTTTTGTAACTTTTATTTATTATATTTCTAAGGTTTATGCATAGTAGAGCATGTTTGGGCATTTCATTACTTTTTTTTTTTCCTGTGGCACTGAGAATCGAACTCATGAACTTGCACTTGCCAGGCAGATGCTTGTGCCACTGAACTATATCCCCGGCCCTCATTACTTTTTATAATTTAATAATGTTCCACTGCATGAATATATCACATTTTGTTTATTCTAAGTTGACAATTTTCTGTTTCTATAGAGGATTAAATTGGGGCCTAGATAAACTAACGAACTCAATGAACACTCCTCTGACTCCCCTTAACACCCCCCCACACCTAAACTCTTTAACCAATTTCCTTTAATTTTTTATATTTTAAGTAAGGACTGTCTTGACTAAGGGGTATCTAAGCAAAGTCTAAAGTAAGAAATAGCTAACTGTTGGCAAAAGGGTAGTGAGCAGAAGAAATGTCCAGTGCTAGAGGCTCAGGAATAGGCCGGGTTTGGGAGAGCAGACAGCTTCGGAGAGAGTGATGGGAATGAGGTAGTTGAGTTAGGCAGAGGCTGCACCATGCAAGCTCCATTGATGAACTTACAGTTGAATGCACTGTTAGGAGACAGGGCCCAGCTGGACAAAGCAGATCATTGTAGGGGTACCTTCGATGAGTATGTTTTGTCTCTGGCCTCGTCTTCTCTCCCTGGCTCCCACTTTATCAGCTTCCTGGCTATGCTCTGAGGTCAGCAGCTTTTCTCTGCCATACCCTTCCACTGTGATGTTTCTGTGTCATCGCACACCTAAGAGCAATGGAACTGGCCACCTGCAGACTGACACCTCTGAGACCATGAGCCAAAATAAGTCCTTCCTTCTTTACATTCGTTATGTGTCAGGTATTTTTGTCATAGCAACAGAAAGCTGACTAACGCAGTCTTAATCCTATGGGGAACCTTGATGGGAATTTGTGACAGTGACTGGGATAACTTTATTGGATTTCTGTCTTTGATGAGGTGGGGATAGGAAACTGGTAAGGGAGATACCATGGCTGGAGATGTTAGGATGCTGTTTCAGTAGACCAGATGTGAGATGAAGATTGGACAGAGTAGTGCTTTATTTAGTGAACAAGTATGCAGTGGCTAGTACCTAGTAGGTTTAAAAGTTCCTTAAGAGTTTTACAGAGTGTTAGCTCTTCAAATCATGAATATGAGAAATTTTTAAGAGGTAGGAACAGTGAACCTTGGGTTAGACATAGGAGGTGAAGGAGATTTTTAACTAGGTTATTGTAAAATGAGTTTTAAAGGGGAATTTACATTCTCATTGACATTAATTTCAGGAATATTTCTGTTGAGAGTTAATGTTGGTCATAGTGGAAAAGAATCACATATTGCTTGTTGTCCAAATACTCTCTCATTCCTTCAGAGAAATCTGTTTTAGGATGTGGACCCTAGACAAGGAAGCCAACTCAGTATGCTTTTAAGGGTGGAACTTTTAGGCTGGTCTCTAAAGTTGTATTTCCTCGTTCCAGGTGTTACTGAACTTAGGAATCATGAGCTCATGTTACCCTTTTATTTATTTTAACTCCTTAAAACTAGATATATCTCATTTAACAAAAGACATTTCCTTTTCAAGACTAAAACTGTGTCGTGATAAGTATACATGTTATCTAACTCATTAATTTGCTTTAAACTTTTAAATTGATAAATATTAGAATGAAAATGTATAGTTTAAAAATGAGATTCAAAATCAGAAAAGACTAATACAGATGGTCACAATATTCGTAGGTGACTGAGAGCAGGGGAAAAGTTCAGCATAATACCTAGGCTACATTCTGAGTATCTGTGTAGTGACCCTGATGTCATGACCCTCCCCTGTTTATTGTCTTCCCAGCAGGTGTATATAAATTCAGTGTCTCATCAGACTGTGGGTCCTGCCCTATGCTGAGATGCAGTTTGAGAGAGACCCAATTCGCTAATACAGATGACTCAGCATCAGTCCAACCTCATTACCAATTTTGATCTGACTTTGTCTTTGATATCTCGTGTGTGGGGAACTATTTTAGTTACTGGTGTTTCTTCCTTGTGGAGCCTTATTTTGTCCAATTCTTTGGTATTCATTTTCCTCCAAATATGAAACCTGCTTTGCTCTTGAAGAGAATGAAGTGCTCTTTAAAAACAAAAACAGCCTTGACAAGGATGAAGTCTTGATGTATTTGCTGTTACATCTTTTCATGGATTAGTACGTTAAGTAGGGTACCTGATACGTATCTGAACTGTTGCAGGCACTGCCACTGTCTACATCCTGAATCATTGAGTTCTGATCTGTTCCACTGTTGGTTAAACTCTTAAGATATTTTTTTCCCCTTTGAAATAACCATGTTTGCTATCTCATTGTCACATCGTAAGAGAGTTTCATAAAAAGTGAATGAGTTAATGTCCACTAACATGGACATTGTAACAATGTAACAGGAAATGCAGTCTTACACTAAATACACTAAATGAGTACTTTTTTATTTAAAATGTTTCACATAAAATTTTGGAACGATGTGTGAATGAGTCATTTTTAGGGAGACTGAAAGAAAAGAAAAAGATCATTCCAATAAAACAGCTTTAGAAATGTCTTTGAAGATAAGGTTATTGATGTGCTTTTTCGCGGTGTGCCATGGTTTTGATGTGCAGATCCTGCTGTGGTTGGAATGGAATGGAAGGTATTCAGGACCTGATACTTCAGGACATTTGATCTGCTAAGAGGGAGGGAGACCTCTGAAGGAAGATTTTGGGGGGAGAGTGCATTTAGTATTAATAGATGCTGAACCTAAAATTTAGCTAGGCAGAAGAAAAAAGTAATGGATTACTTTAAGAAGTGATAGAATTTTATTACTAGACTAATTAGAGAATGTAAAGCAGAAAGAACAATGAATAATGGTTTTAAAGTTTGTATCATTGAAGTCTCACCCTTAGAAATGATGCATACGTAGTGAAAGGCAGAGGAACGGTAAGATGTGTGGTTTGTAGCATGCACATGAGTGAAGTAAAGTGATGGATACCCTGGGAGAACAACCGCTTTATCAAGACTTCTAATATAAATAGGGAGATTCATATTTGACTTTTTAAAATGAGATTTTAAAATTATTTCATTGAGCTTTTACTTCGCTTGCTAGGACTCTGCCCCTTAACGTATGTCTTCTTAAATTTCTCTGTGCTGCTCATTGGTTATCATGGTAATAGGTTTCCTCATTTATAGTGCTTTTGAAACTTTTACTGATCAAAATTAATTTTAAATAATACATTGCATGGAGCCAGTTGTTCCATTTTAAGAGACTAGTGTAAGGCGGTGGTCCTTATTAGAATCACTTTGGACAGTTTCCAGAAGCATACAGATGCCTGGACTCCATTCCAGAGATTTTGATTGTGATGCAAGGTATTGTCAAGGATAACTGGCAAAGTTCAGGATCAAGTCAGAAATCTTGGCTTTGCTGAGCATGGATATGAAATCTCGTTCAAGAAGTAGAATCAGAATAAACAGTATGACAGATTTTTAGAAGTTTGCCAGCTTACTAATTTACAGTGAGAAATATGCCAAGTGGACCTTCATGGCACAGCTGGCCCACAGTACTTTGCTGTCCTTGTGAAGTAAGCTCATAGCAAAGCTTAATTCTAATTAGAAGGTTGCATGGAACCCTGACCATTAGGGGGGTGCCCTGCGACCGGGAGCAGAATGCTTACGCTTTTGTTCAGAATACCTCCTCCACGGGATTGTATTTAGATGGGCATTATATTCCCACCAGCAAAGTATTGTGTCCCATTTCCTGTGTAGCCAGTAGATATAATTATTCTTGTTAATATTTGCCAGTCTGGTGTATATAAATTGAAATCTGCTAAGTTAGTTTGCATTTTCTGAGTGGCAGTAAGTTTGAGCACTTTTCACGTTGGTTGCTTTTCTAGATTTGTTTGTAAGTGAATTGCCTATTTATATCTTTTGCCAGTTTTTCTGTATGATGTTGTCTTTTTCATATTACTTTGTAAGAGCTTGTTGAATCTTTTGTCATCTAAGCTGTAAATACTTTACCAGCTTTGTCTTTTCTTGTTTATGTTGTCATTAACCCTAAGTATTTTGAACTTTTGTATTCCATTGTATACATTTATGCTTTAAAAATTCTTAGCATTTTTAAAAAGTAACTTTGGTGGCATGTCTTGGGTGTTTATTCCTCCAGGTATGCTCTAATATAGTTTTGTCCAATATAGGCAAATTTGTACGTCCAATACAAATGAAATTCTTTGAGAATTGGCACTTAAGATAAGTCCTCCTATCTATGAATATGTTTCCCCATGCATTCAGACCTTCTTCTTTGTCCTTTAAGAAGTACTTTATAGTTTCTTTCCTGTAAGGATTATGCTTCTCATATTAAATTTATCCCCACATGGGCCAGGGATCTAGCTCAGCGGCACAAGTGCCTTCCTGGCAAGTACAAGGTCCTAAGTTTGATTCCTGGTACCAAAAAAAAAAAAAAAAAAAATTTATCCCCACCTAGTTTATATTTGTGAATGGAAAACTTTTTATTCATTTTTACTTCTAGGCAGTTTCTCTAGGTTGGTATTTGAATAATAAGGCAAGAAACAGCATCTTTGTTTAGTTTTTGTTTTTAATAATAGAAATAGGTTTGATGTTTTAAAACCTGTTTTAGATTTTCATCAGTATAATAAAATATCTAACTAATATATTTATAGTGACAAAAGGTTTATTTTGGCTTATGAATGTAGAGGTTCCAGACCATGATTGGGTGGACCCAAGGCCTCTGGGGTATGTCCAAGATGGAAACCACCGGGAGTGTATCACAGAACAGAACTGCTGACTTCCAGGCCAAGAAGCAAGGGAAGAAAGAGAAGGAGTTGTGGGGAGTGACCCACAATCCCCAGTAACTGAAAGACTTTCAACAAGGTCTCTCCTCTTCAAAGTTCAGCATATCTCCCAGTAGTGAGGAACAAGCCTTTAATACATGAGCTTTGGGGGACATTTAACATCTAAACTATAGTGTTCTGCCCCAGCCTTTAAAAATTTATGTCCATATTAGAAGGTAAGATACATTCAGTCCATCATATAAGAGTCTTGAAAGTTTTAACCATTCCAGCATTGGAATGCCTGAACGTTAGAGGAATTTATGCCCTGCGACAGGGACCAGAATACTCATGTTTTTGTTCAGAATACCTTCTCCACTGGATTGTATTTAGATGGGCATTATATTTCCATCAGCAAAATGTTGTGTATCATTTTCTATATATCTTAGCCCCAAATAGATATAAAGACCAAGTCCAAATTCTCCTCTGGCGTGTAAGGCAAATGGTTGTGAGCCCCTAAAAAAAACAAAAACAAACAACAAGCCCTTGATGCACTTTGCACATTGCTGACATCTGTATCATCTTGGTGTCTCTTTTGTTCCTTGACTTTATTCCCATAACTCCAGGCATTGCTATGTCAGAGGATATTGATGGACCCAGTAGCACCCTACCTAACCTCTCAGATTTCCTTTGAAATCTGGTGGAAGCAGCCTTGACCCCATCATTCTTGTATTCTTTGTGTCCCCAAACCAGCATCATATGGATGATTCCACGCCCAGTGCAAACTGTACGGGGATCTCCATAAAACATGGCAGCTAAACACAGAGACAAATCCTGGGGCAGCCCTCTCTTCTGAAATGATTCTGCCCAGGAAAATAGAAAAACAATTGTATTTGTATCCATGTCTATGTTGGCAATGACTTTGGTGATTTTGGGAATGCCTTTGAGGTTCCTTTCCTACTTCTTGGTGCAGAGCACTTGGTTTGTGTTTATCTGCACCAGCAGTTGTACCTCGGCTGTACCTTAATGCATGTTGCTTTTCTAGCCAACATCTGAAGTTTCCAAATATTTTCACTCTGCTCTATTTTCCTCCCTATTCTCACTGATACTGACTCAAAGCAGGCAGTGGTCCTGTTTTAGTTTGGATCTAGACCATCCCCTCAATGTCGCGTGTGTGGAAGGTGATTGGATCTTTGGGGCACTGTGCTCACCAGTGGGTGCATCCATTGATGGGTTCAGTAGCTGAATGTGCTGTCAGGTGGTGGGGCCTGGTTGGAGGAAGTCACTGGGTGTGGCTTGGAAGTGTCTTCTTGTCCCCAGCTCTTCCCTTTGCTCCCAGCTTCCTGGCTGCCATGGGTTGAACACCTCTCCTGTGCCATGCTCTCCTGTCATGCTGTTTCTGTTTTGGAGTGAACCAACCACAGATTGGCCCCTCTGAAACCTGCGAGTCAAAATAAACCTCTCCTCCTTCAAATTGTGGGTATCAGGCATTTTGTCTCTGGCAGTGGTATAGCAACTAAATACAGTACATTACCACTGTAATATACTGCGGTAGCCTGAAGGTTATGTTGCCTTAAAACCTCCTCTGCTAATAAAGTAGTCCATCATCTTTACGCTTAAACTCCAAAAAGTATCACGCTGGCCTCAAACTTGCAGCAAGCCTTCTGCTTCAGCTTCCCATGTGCTGGGATTATAGGCATGTACCATCACGCCTGGCTTTAGGCTTTTTCTAATTTGCCATCCATACACTCAGATTTCTCCCATAACTAATTCCAGAGGCTCCTCTACACCATCAGGTATGTAGTAATGACCAACCCACTGCCAGTACCAGTTTTCTGTCACTGTAACAAAATACCTGGGGCTATCAATTTATAAAGACAAAAAGTTTATTTACCACGTGGCTTTCAAGGGTCCAGTCCACAATTGTGCAGACCCCCTCTTTTAGGCCTCTGGTCAGAGTGCTGGATGTCAATGGTGGAGAACATGTGGATGTCCTACAAGGCCAGGAAGTGACAAGGAAGAAGAAGAGGCCAGGGTCCCAAAGTCCCCATTAGGTACACATACCCAGTAATCTCAGGACCTCCCACAAGAGCCTCTTCCTAAAGGTCCAGTGTACCGTCCAGTGTTGGCACCCTAGGGAGCAAGCCTTGTAACACACAGCCTTTCAACCTCCAAACTACATCATAACTTTCTCCCGATATTTGCTGCTGGTATCCAGGAAATATTTTCTTGTTTGTGACTATCAGATACCTTTCAGTCTGCAGTTATATTTCTTTGTCTGCCAATTAAATGTGGGTCAGACTATTACAATATTTTAAGGAGTAACCCAGGAGAGATGGAAGGAAAATCAGCCAGCCCGCTTCAGACCTCTGGGAGTCAGCCTCCTGTTAGGATGTTAGACAGAAGAAGAAGTTCCTTGCTTTCTCCCAACACCTCAGCCCCTGCACGCTCCTCCCCTGCCGCATGCCTGTTCAGACTCCGTACCACTACTTAGGAGTCAGACAGTGGCTGTGTATCCATGGACAGTTGTCAGCCTTCCCCAGGCCTTGGCGCCAGTTCCGTTTGCTGGATAAGGGCCTGCAGGATTCTGGGGTTCGGCTTCTCGCTTCAGTGCTGTCCTCTGCCCACCAGCCGGCTCATGTCTTACGAGAGGAAGTATGCCATAATCACTTTTTCATGGGAGGGAAGTGTAGAAAACAAAAATGAAAACAACTTTCTTAAGACCCAATCCAAAAATGGGCAGCTGAGATGAATACACACTTCTCAGATAAAGAAATACAAATGGCAAATAAGTACGTGAGAAAATGTTCAACATCATGAATCATTCGAGAAATGCAAATTAAAACAACTTTGAGGTTCCACCTCACCCCAGTAAGAATGGCTAGCATTAAGAAGTCCACCAATAACAAATGCTGCCATACTGTGGAGAAATAGGAACCCTTGTCCACTGCTGGTGGGAATTCAGACTGGTGAAACCACTGTGGAAATCAGTTTGGAGATTCCTCAACAAACTAGGTCTAGAGGTCCCATTCAAGCCAGCTATTCCCCTTCTGGCTATTTTCCCAGAAGATCTGAAAACATCCTATCACAGCGATATATGTATACCCATGTTCATAGCAGCGCAACTTGTAATTGCTAAATTGTGGAAGCAACCCAATTGTCCATCCACTGAGGATTGGATAAAAAAAATTGTGGTACTTTCACATAATGGAATATTACTCAGCTGTAAAGAAAGATAAACTGGAGGCTTTTATAGGTAAAGGGTCACAACTGGAGACCATACTCATAAGTGAAATAAATCAGACCTGCATGTGTAAGCATCATATTGTCTCACTAGTAAGACCTGAAAGAGTGAATAAAAACTAGGAGGTAAGATAGACATTGTGAAACGAAAGGAAAATGCTCAGAAGTAAAGGGCAACTGGGGTTAGGAAAGGAGAGGGAAAGAAGGGGAAATTATGTAAGTATGTATATACAGGATAGCTAACATAGTTGTAGTACTGTCTTGTATTACTCTACAGAAAGGAACAGTTAATGATTACTTGTTTGATCAATCTTGTGTGTCTGTATTTGTTTTCCTGAGAAACCACTTTGAAGATATCAATAAGTAATACAGTAACCATGGTTAATTTCCTACAACTTTGTCTGTAACTCTGTTTTGTTTATAGTGTTCCTATGCTATTTTGTAAATGGATATCTATTTGTTAATATGTTTTCCTTCTTTTATTTTTTAAAATAAAAAAACAACTTCCTTATTACTTCTGATCTATACCCATTGATGATGTATAATTCAGCTTACTCCTTTGCTAGGAGGAAAGCAAAAGAGGTTAAATAATTTGACCAAGATTAGAATGATAATAAGTAGTAAAAATAAGCCTTGGGCCCCTGTCTGCGGACTCCCATGTCCATGCTTATTTGAAAAACGCCATGTTCTCTGAAGGTTTGGAAAAGTTTCTTATCTGAGCTTCTGGAGGTTACCAAAAGAATAACCGCCACCCAGGGATTCTCTAGCTGAGTGAATAATGGATTATTTAGATGATAATAGATGATAGATCATTTTTCTTGAGCTTTATAATAAGTGATATTTCTGAAGTAAACTTCAAGTAAAAAGCATTGAACACATGCCCAGAGGTCATAGGACTTCTATGTTTAGAAACTGTTTTTAGTGGGAATAGTTTAGGTTAGGATAAACATTTTAGAACATCTGTTCAAAGACCAAGTAAAAGTTTTAATGTTTCTGTCCATTACAATTGAACCAGAAGCAAAAACATGGAACTGAATAGCAAGGGAGAGTAATTTCATTCACACAAAGTAGAAGCAAAGGATTTAGGAACAGAATGAGTACTCGATAAGAGGGTCTATGAAGGAGAGAATGTATTTTTCTTTGGGTGCACAAGAGAAGGTGAGTTAATGGAGGAAAGCCACTTTGGAGACAGGGTATCTTAACATAAGATGCCCATTTTGTTCAGATGAATGTTTAGAGATAAGCATAAGCTTGGAAGCATAAGTGATTGGTAATAGCTGCTGATGTTCAGTAATTCAGAACATTTTTGCTATTCGATGAAAAGACCCATTATAAAATAATAACTAAAAGTACTGTACCAGCACAGAAACAGATTGTTAGTGAGCAGAGCAGAAAGACCAGAAAACATATTTAAGTATGGATTTAGTTTATGATATTGAGTAAAACCAGTGAGAGAATTTCAGTACATGAACCCAGATGACTTGGTTAAATATTAGGGAAAAATAAAATATTTACCACAGTGGCCCAAATAAACTTTGGGTAACAGATCTTGAATAAATAAAACTATACATCTTTATTTAGTCAAAGTAGAAGAACCTTTTCTCTTTTTTAGTCCCTTTTTCAAATGAATGAGAAAATGCAACCAAAATATTGGGTTTGGTAAATCCTTACCCTAAACAAACACTATGTACAGAATCTGGACCATTACAGAGAAAGTTTTACAGTTCTGGAGGAAATAAAAATTACTGATATGAACATTTTTGGAAACTAGAACCTGAGTTTACATTCCAGTGCTAAATTACCATGTGACAAGTGACATTAATTTGAAGTCAGTTTCCTCCTCATATCATGCATCAATCCACTTTACCAAGGGTGTTACTTACCAGTTGTTATGCCATTGATAGCTTGAAGTAAGCCATGGTGGGAGTATTTACAAGATGGATATTGGCAAGTGCTGCAAATCAGGACACTTTTTAAAGAGAACCATTGACCAGTATAGGAACCATTTACCAGTATGTCGGAAGTTCATGGTGCTTGTTTTGCTTTTCACCAAGATGAAGGTGAAAAGGAGTAGGCTTGAAAGTTTATAATTAAAAATGAAATTTTAAAAATATAAATTAGTTTATATGATAGACTAAAAGGAAAAACAGTGTTAGGGAATAACAGCAGATTTGGACTTTGAGGCCAAAAGGGTAGGCTTGCCTTAGAGCCCATTTTCTCAAGTGACTCTTTTATATTGTACCACTTAATATACATTATCGGGTTAATAATATTCCTTAGTTATTGCAGGCTAATCAGGTCTGCAATCTGCTGAACGAGTGTACAGCAAAGGCTAAATAAAAAGAGGCACATGGAATGAGTTCAGGGCTCCAGGAAGATCAAAGCCCCCTCACAGAATTCGAGATTCTCTAGGAGTTGAGAACCTGACCTTCTCTGGGTGGCCCATATTTATTTAGTTAGCAAAAGAAGGGAGGGGAGTACTTCAAGAAGGGCAAAACCACTCCAGGACTTCTCCAAGTAAAGTATTAAGTTAATCCACCCAGGCTACAGCCTTTATGTCGTTGAGGTTGAAGCCAGGTGTCCTTGGCTGTGATCTTGTATTATCGTTTGAGGCCTCCTGGGTCCAGCCGCCATTACAGGCCTCAGTAGGGATCAGTGACTCCCTTACTAGTAAGTAAGGTTCACTTACTATGTATGAGTCCACTGCCCATCTCCAGACAAGGAACCTGGGCCTTGGATAGACTCACAAATAGACATGGAAAGTCAGTTGGTTCATTTAAGTCCTGCTCAGGGCTGCTTTGTAGTAGTCTCCATCAATACATGATACTTGTATTTCTTTTTTCTCTTCACATACAGTTGCTTTCAAATGTGCAGTTTTCCTTTGCATAGTTAGTTGAAAGCTATACCAGTCCAACTGGCCTCAAAGTCCAAATTTGCTGTTATTCCCTAATACTGTTTTTTCCTTTTAGTCTATCATATAAACTAATTTATATTTTGAAATTTTATTTTTAATTATAAACTTCCTTTTTTTATATTGAAGAATCTAATTTTAATATTTTAAGAGATCATATTGTTTAGTTATTTAAAACATGGCCATAATATTTATACTGTAGTCCTGATAACACCTTGGCTTTTCTGCACATAAATATAAATACAAAGTAGCATTGTTGTCTCTTTTTTATTTTAAAAATTAAAAAAACCAACAAAACAATAATGAAGTATTTTTTTTAAACTCTTTCTTATATGAACACTTCTTCCAAATACATCATTGCTTAAGCTTGAGTACTTATTTGCTTTGATTCTTCCCAGGCACTTGGTTCTAGCTGATAGGGATGGGAAAGGCTGCATAGTCTTCTCTTTCTTTTTCCTTTCCTGAAAATCAATTCATGTTATTTTAAAGTATTTTCAGGTTTACAGAAAAATTGAGTAGAAAATGCAATATGAATACTCTCTCTCTCTCTCTCTCTCTCTCACAAATTACCCTATGATTATTGAGGTGTACTTGTTACCACTGATGAAACAATACTGATGTTATAGTCTATAGTATATTAGGGTTCACTCTTCACGTTACACAATCTGTAGGCTTTGACAAATGTGTGATAATCTCTGCAATAATAATATCCCAGAGGAAAATAGTCTCACTGTACTCAGAAGCCACTTTGCCCCCTCTTGCCTCCAGCCTGGTAACCACAGACCTTGTTGTCTGCATAGTTGTGAATTTTCCTGAATGTCTCATGGAAGAATCATGCGGTATGTAGGCTTTTCTCATGGGCTTCATTCATTTAGTGATAAGCATTTAAACATTCCTCCGTCTTTTCTAGGTTTGATAGCTAATTTCGTTTTAGTGCTGGTTGATATTCTCTTGTCTGGATGTATCCAACCACCTACTAAAGGACATGTAGGTTGTTCCTATGTTTTGGCAGTTGAGTAAAGTTGCTGCAAACGTGCAGATTTTTGTGTGGACATGTTTTGTGAAGACCAAGGAATAGGATTGCTGGATCATGTGGTAAAAAAGTAAGTTTAGTTTTATAAGAAACCACCAACCTGTCTTGCAAAGTAGCTATACCATAGCAGCAATGAAGGATCATTTCTTCACAGCCTCATTAAGATCTGGTATGAGGGTTTTGGAGTTTAGCTATTGTAGTAGACCTGTAGTGACATTACCTTGTTTGCAATTCCCTGAATACAGTTGAGACTGAGCATCTTTTCATATGCTTATTTGCCATCTGTTTGTCATGCTTGGTGAGATGTCTATTCAAAACTTGTACCCATTTTTAAAGTTGTTTTTCTTACTGAGATTTCAGGAGTTCTTCATGTATTTTGAATACTATCATTTATTAGATATATTTCTTGCAAAAATTTTCTCCCAATCTGTGACTTGTCTTTTCATTCTCTTAACATTATGTTTTGAAGAGCTAAAGCTTTTATTTTAATAAATCCCAATTCATCAATTTTTCTTTAATGGGTAAAGGTTTTGGTATTTATGTAAAAAAGTTATCACTAAAATCAAGATCACCTGATTGTCTCATCTTATAGGAGCTTTATAGTTTTGCATTTTACGTTTAGATCTGTTCTAAGTCTAATTCATTTTTGTGATAGGTAAATATTCTGTCTAGATTTGTTTTCTTTTTGATTGGTTTTGTTTTGTTTTCTTCTGGTGCCAGGAATCAAACTCATGACCTTACGCTTGCCAGGCAGGCGCTGTGCCGCTGAGCTAAATCCCCAGCCCCTAGATTTGTTTTGTAAACGTGGCTGTCTAATGGTTCCAATGCCACTTGTTGGAAAGTTTTCTTTTCTTCATTGAATTGCCTTTGCTCCCTCACCAAAGATCTGTTGACTGTATTTGTATGGGTCTGTTTCTAGGCTATTCTGTTCCATTGATCTGTTTGTTTGTTCTTTTGCCAATAACACAATGTCTTGATTACTTGTAGCTTTGTAATAAGTCTTGAAGCCAGGTAGTGTCAAACCTCTGACTTTATTCTTCTCCTTCAATATTGTGTTAGCTATTCTAGGTCATTTTCTTTTCCATACAAACTTTAGAATCACTTTGTTGGTATCCGTGAAATAAGTAGCTGGAGTGGTTTTAAACTAAGCATTCTGCATTTGTTTTTTTACGTTAGTTATGGTTCCAAGGCCATTTACCTTATAATTTTTCTTTTTGTCATCAAAACTTTTGTCATTAGCCTATATAAGTAATATTTATTAAAATAGTAAGCAGTCATGTGATACCTTGTTACATTTTGTCTTATATAAATTTATACTTAAATATTTGCATGTAATATACATGCATATATGTAAAAGTCTATGATGAGAGAGTAGTGATTTTTATTTCTTAAGACCTCTTTTTTGGGGCTGAGGAAGCTTGAGGCAGCTTTCATAGGTTCCCCTGAGTTCTTTTTAAACTATATCCACTTGCAGGAATCCCAAAAAATTTCCTTTTGTTGAGAACCTCACATATTTTGAGAGATACAATTGTTGAGAATATTTTGCATCAGAACCTAGTTGAGGTGGAGAGAAAATCTCCACAAAATAGACAAACAAAACCCAACACTAAGACCCCTTGCTAAAAAGTAATGGAACCCAACATGCCTCGTTTTAGGATTATAAATCTCTTGTTACTCATCTTGTCTCCTTACCTGAATTTAAATTTATTTTATGAGGATATAGGAGTTCTATGAACGTAAAGAAAAGGATAATTATTTTATTAAATATCCAAAATAAGTATTCTGTATAGAGAGTGAGCTACCTAAAAATACAGGTATTTATTTTTTAATTGTACTTTAAGAGAAAAAATAGAAATGCTAAACTTTTCAATATTTAGGTCCTGCTTTATTCCTAGTATGAGCAGTTAGAGTTAGCACATTTATATTTCAGGACCACTTAATATGATACTGGGTTTTTACTATTTGTAATTTAATGCCTGAATTGTGTTCCTAAGGAATACATTCTAACATTTACATCTTTACTTCCTCTAAGCTTACATAAATTTTTCAGAATTTTGTGAGAGCATTACTATTTAACATTATAAAATATTTAATTCAAGCAGTCAGGTGTCATCAAGTTAATGTAATTATCTGGAAACTAGCCACTGCCTTCTGCCTAAGGTGATCATCCTGGCTTCTCTCCTTTTAGCCAAATACAAGAGAAATCTGCATATCCTTGCCAAGGCTGAACAGAGTAGGGAGGAAAAACTTTGATAAAAGGAAAAAACATCTAATTTATTTTTAGAATACTAGTGAGGTTAAATATTTCTGTATTCATTAGCTTCTATTTTGTAACTTGTCTGTTCATATCTTTTGTCCTATTTTCAATTTGAGGGTGTTGGTCTTTTTCTAATTGGTTTTGTTAGAGCTTTGTGAATAGAAGTAAAATGGTTAGTTCTGTTCTTATGTGCTGCCAATATTTTTTCTTGGCTCCTAATTTTATTTTATCTTTTTAATACATACTCTTAGTGGGTTTTTTGAACTTAATGCTATATTGCAAACACTTTCCTGTATCACTCAACATTTTTTGATAGTATCATTTCAAATGTTTATATAGCGTTCTGTTAGCTGGATTATAAAAGGATTTTGTTTTACTTGCATGTTACTGAGATTAGACTGTTTTTATGACCTGAAATTTCAACCGATAAATCTGTTTATTGTTACTTTTTATATTAATAACTAGAACAAACATTTATTAAATACTTACCTACTAAGAAATATAATTGAAATAAGTTATTTTAGTTTATTTGATCAGAAACATTTATTTTTCTAAAATTTAAGCTTTTGAATTTGAAATATTTTTATCTTGGGTGATATCTCAGAAATAAAACCTTTCCTAAAAGTTTTGGCTTTATTGGGAAATATGTTGAAGTATACAATTATGATACCTAGGAATATTTGCTTAGGCTTATTTTTAAGGAAGTAAAAGACAAGTTATTTGAGATAGCATTTATAGTATTCCTACTGACCTAAAATAATTTCTAAAAAGTTTTTACGATCTCCTTTTCCACAGTGACATTTGTTAGCAGATTCCCTGTGTAATAATACACAATGTTGGGTCATGACACAGAGAAAACAAACAGGTCCTTGTTTGAAATAATGTGCACTGTGTTTGAAGGGCTGTGAATTTTTGTTTTGAATTGTTTTATTACACAGTTTTGGTTCTAGAATATAGTACATTATGTATTTTAACTTAATGTGATACAAAGGTACTTATTTCGGGTGTATAAGATTAACATTTTGCAATAATCTTTACAAATTTTTGTGTCTTCATATACTGTGTTGGGTAGGGTAGGTTTCTTCCACTTGACAGAAAAAGCTTTTCAATTTATGTGTTTAGAACAAATGGATTGTGCTTTCATTATATACACATACACAGGAACCCAGTGTTTGGATAATTGTGTTCTGCCTTCCCTTTTGAGGGTGGGATTATTGTAGGGCTGCTACCTGTTTATATAGAAAAGGCAGTATCTGGAGATGAGGTTGAGGTAGAGATGTGCAAATTTACAGATCCCTCATGAATATTCTAGTTATATGAGGCCAAAGGGGTAACGTGAGCTGAAATTACAAGATGGGAGGGTCTGTACTATGCATCAGACTGGAAGATGCAAGGGGCAGGATACAGCATAGGCTAGAAGTGCTGCCCAGCAGGTAGTAAGAGAACAGAAAGGCAAAGCTGTATAGTAAGTAGTGTGTGCTCTTTTCCTACCAAGCAGGATGCAGCTTACTATTTGCCAGACATGGTGTCATCCCTATCTTGAGTAGATGGCACTTTGAGGGATTCAAATAAAAATCTCATGAGTCATCATTAATTCTTTTTCCTCACTTTGATATCTAATCCACTAACACATGACAAGTCTCAGGTCCTGTTAGCTTAAGCTATGATCTTCTTACCTGGATTTCTGTAATCCTGTCCCTTATTCTGTTTGCCCTTATAAAATTCATCTCCAGAGGAGCTACATATATCCTTATGAAGAGAAGTTATATCCTGTCTCTCTCTACGTTAATACTTTCCAACGAGTTTTAATGGTATTTATAAATAAAATCTAATTTCTTTACAGAGTCCTGAAAGGTCCTCTGTGACTTGCATCCTGACTAACAATTCTGACCTCCTCTACCTTGTCCTCTATCCTGGACTTTTTGTTTCTTAAATGCATAAGTTCAGTCTAGCATTTTACCTTGCTGCCATGTTTTCATCACTTAGATCTGTGTTGAAGCTTAGCTTCAGTGAGGCCTGCTCTGAGCACTCTTTCCAGAGTACTGTCTTTGAATCATGTCTCATTTGTTCACATTCTGTTCCCTTCATTGCACTTGACCACCTGACTAGAGTCCATCCATTCGTTCAGTAAATACCTCTGTGCATCTCAAGTATTAGGAACTGTTCTAGGCGCTTGGGTCCATCCATGAGCAATAAGGACAGGAGAAGGTCCCTGTTGTCTTGGAACTCAGTGGAATAAAGAAACAGTACATAATAAAAATATGACTCCTTGTAGATATATGAGGCAGTATTTTACAAGGAGGCAGATGTAATAGTGGAAAATGGAGCATGGTAATAGAGACTGGGTGATCTGGACAGGGTTAGGGCCGTCTTACATTAAATGAGATGGTATTGGTAGGCCTCATTAAGCTGATTATAATGTAGTGTTCTTTTGTTTTTTTACTTTTAGCTTCAGCACCAGTCAGCAAAGCAGATAAGTACTGTGCTTCTTCCAACTTGCATTCCACTTGGGGAAAAAAGAATATCATCATGTCAAGCATTACGATTGACCCTGATGTCAAGCCTGGTGAATATGTCATCAAGAGCCTCTTTGCAGAATTTGCTGTTCAAGCTGAAAAGAAAATTGAAGTTGTAATGGCTGAACCTTTGGTAAGTAGAACTGACGTATAAATCTGAAATATTTTCTTGACTTTTGCATTAACCATTATAATACAGATTTTCCAAAAGAAATAATATAACTGAAAAAATATTAAGGGATAGGTTAGTAGCGATCCAGACAGTTGCAGTTACTTTAGAATCCACTTTGAAAAATTACTGCAAGTCATGATGCAAGAAATACAAATTTGATTAATGAGTTGTGAAAGCCAAATAAAACAGTGGGCAATAAAAGAAAATCTAGACTCTTCTACAAGTTGTCATTAAAATAGTAGCCAAACTTATAATCAACCAGTGGACCTTTTTTTTATGCTAATAGCATATGAGGCATAATTGGAGAATGTGAGGAACTCTGTGATTTGAGTCTACATTGAGGAGGAAGAAAGAGAAAGACTGAAAACAAATGTTAGGGCAGATTTTGAAGAGTTGTAAATACTACAATGGTAGATAACACAGCAGATGGACAGTAAGGGAAGAGATTGAAGGCAGTGGCTATTGAGCTGTTACTCAAGGTGGAATGAAAGTGATCTTGAACTAGAGTGTTAGAAGTGGAAGTTGTTTAAAAAAAAAAGAAGTAGAAGTTGTAGAAGAAAGTAAGAGGATAGACAAGAAATTTGACAATCAGTGAAACAGAAGTGGCATTTTGAATGAAAGTTAAAGGTTAAAGATGCTTTGGAGTGTTAGGAAAGATGGGACTGTGTTTATTTGGGCAAAGTACGCAGAGATATTCTTGGGCTTGAAAAAGTGAATATGGAAATTTTTAATGTGTATGGCTTGAGTTTGACTTCCTGGTAATCTAACCATGACAGATTGTTTGGTAATTGGAAACACTTTTTGACAACTCACAAGAGATCCAAGTAGAAATGTAGACTTTGGCATCATCTGTATTGAAGCCAAAAGAGCGGGTGGTGATATCAAGGGAAACAGAGTGTTGAATAGAAATATCATTGCCAAGCAATACAGGGAGGCAGAACACGGTGAGAAATTGTTTCTGGTTTTGGAAGTAAAGCAGTCCAGTCATTAGGAGAATATCTTTGCTTGTTGACTCAAGTTTGTTCAAGGAATTTTGAGGAAGTTAGGTTACTTGTTGGGTTTGAAGGGGATGGATATGTGATGTACCAGTGTAACAGTATTGGTTGGAAGGGCTTTGATGGTAATGAAGATGAAGACAGAGGATATAACAGCTGACACTGATTTATTACAGTAGGTGTTCACTGCCAATTTGAGACTCAGAGGGCTTGTTGCCTGTCTGAGGTCAAAGCTAGTAAGTGGAAGAGCGAGGAGTTAGGCACAATAATATTTTCTTCTGAACCTAAATGCATACTCTGTCTCTTCTTCCTCAGAAGGAAGTAGCAGAGGAGGGGAGGGAATGACTTAGGGAAGTTGGAGATGTTATTGTTGGGTGCTCTTAATTCTTTCATTGAAGCTGGGACTTAAAATTTCTAATTGCAGAGAGGAGATGCTTTCTTATCAAGCAAAAGAAACCACTCTGAGGAAAGCATCTATGAAATAATGTGTTCTGGGGTATAATACATAATAATAGGTAAAAATTTGTTGGCTAAATATCTGTTTCAAAACTGCACAAATTAATGTATTCAATTTAAACTATTTCATGGTTGCTTTCTACATAGCAAATTAATGATTATTTTTATACCAGTCGATATGTTTTTAGAGCTTGTGCATAGGATAAGGTTCTGTTTTAGAAAAGGGATTACAAAAGCTCACAGATTGGTGTTGATGATGATAAGCTTTAATTGTAATGTCCTTTATCTATGAAATGTTAATTTTCTTTATCAGTGGTCTCTGCATTATATGATAAGTTACTACACTAGCCTACTTAAGCAGCAATACAGTAAGAAAAAAATACATTAAAAATGTATTATGGAAAATTTCAAAGATATATAAAAGTAGACATAACAGATGCCCAGGACCTGTCACCAGCTCCAGCAATTTCACCTTGCATAGTACCTTTTTAAAACACTTCCTATTTTATGAACTATTTGATAGCAGTCCCATGTGATACAGTCCTATCAGTTCTCAAATATTATATATTTTTAAAGGAATTTTAATTTTAAGATATAAAGGTCTTGAGAGTGAAAGTATTAAAAGGAAATATGGATTACATTATCTAATTTGACCAAGTCTGTAAAATGGCAAATTTTATTTTATTTTATTTTTTTTTGGTTTTTCCCCGGTACCGGGAACCAAACTCACGACCTTGCGCTTGCTAGGCAGGCGCTTTTGCCATTGAGCTAAATCCCCAGCCCCCTAAATGGCAATTTTTTAAAAAAAAATCTTTTTCTTTGCTTTCGCTCAAGTGCCCTTGTCAGTGTCTGGCTGGGGCCCAGGCTCTGTCACCTGAGAGCATTGCAGGAGCTTCTGGCCAGGCGTGAGGAGTCCCATCACCTTCCATTTCCTTTTCTTCATTTACAACACAAACATCATCACCTTTCTGCTTTAAATATCTTGCTCACTTTTCTTTGCTATATAATCAAGTTCTTGTTAGGTCATTCCAGACACTTCATAGTCTTCCTGTAGTTTATATAATGTTTTATAATTCTCCTATCTTGATATAAGCTGTGATACTTAAAGTACCCTCTCTATATCCTTTTGTCCCAGTGTATGTGTTTTTATTTTTCTCTCAATCTGAAATATTTTCTGAAGTTCTACTCATCCTTCCAAACTTCCATTTGTTCCCTCTAACAAGTGGTCCCACCCTAAGCTAAATAAATCTACTCCCATACTAATGTGTATTTTCCTGTATCTATAGCTATCAGATAGTAACTTATACATATTGTATATCTGTATATACATACAGACTACATCGTATTATGGTTAATTTCCTTACCTGTCTATCTCCTCCAATGTGAATTTCTTAATGCCAGGAATTCAGTATCTCCTTTTTCTCCCTGTAGCACTGCCCAGGATGGTAGGCGCTTTGGAAAGGTACTCAGTAAGTTGTTTTTAAGTTGAGTTTAGCCTCAAGTAGCACTTCTGTGTGGCATGTAGCCTTTGTTCTTTTAATAAAACACAATGTTATTAATATAACCAGTTTTTAATAGTTCTCTCAGAACACTATGGTGCTGACTGTATTGCATCACTCATTTAATAGGTAATTTCAGAGGTATCTGCTGTGTAAACTGAGATTAATAAAATTATGGTTAATAGTGGTGAAGATTGTACACCTCAGGCCTGGCCAGAAGCTCCTGCAATGCTCTCAGGTGACAAAGCCTGCGCCTCAGCCAGACACTGACAAGGGCACTTGAGCGAAAGCAAAGAAAATTGATATCTGTCAAAAACCGGGTTAAGTAACCCTAAGTTACTGCAGGATGATCAGGCCTGCGATCTCCCAAGTGAGTGGACAGCGAAGGCTTAAATAAATCAGACAGTGGTAATGATTTTAGGGCACCAGGAGGGACTAATTCCTTTACAGCTTTAGTATTTTCTGAGTTAGCCAAAGACTGCTCTGGGCAGCCCGTATTTATGAAGTTTTTAAACAAAGGGAGAGGATACTCAAGAAAACTCGGGAATCTTGCAGGACCTTAGGAGAATTTTTCCAGGTAGTAAATTATGTCAAGCAGGAGAACTACCTTATCTTTAGGTTGGTATTTATTGTAGGAGTGTGGGGCCTGTAGCTGCAGTCTCTCTGTAGTAATTGCAGTTGGAGTCTTCAGCTGTGGCCTTAACTTGTCAGACAAGGTGCCTAAGCTTCAGACAACTCACAAGTAAATATGGAAAGCCAATTGGTTAATATTAAATCCTGCGCAGAGCTACTTTGTAGTGGTCCCCAACAGACACCCAAAGCTTGTTAGGTACAAGGGTGCTGGCATACTTCATGATCATCCAAGACAGTAGGGCACACAAAAACTTGAAGCACAGACTTCTGTAGAAAAGCCTACTGCTAAAGTAAAAGAACTGTTTTTTCTTATTCCCATATTAGAAACCATTACAAAAGGAGGTTAAGTAGGCCAGAAGAGCTGAGGATTAACCAAGCTTGAGTCTTAGCCACACTTTCATTCCATTTTCATTTTAGAAGAACAATTCTGAGAGGCAACCATTGATTAAAATTGCAGCTTGCAAACTATACAACCCAATACTTGAGGTTTCTTTCTAAAAGGAGATGGAACAATTTTGGGTAATAACACAAGCATATCCACGCTTACCTGTTAATCTTACAGATTGCCAGTCACTAGAAGAGAAGGCTTCAACACATCAGCTGTGATTTAAGTCACATGTGTTTGGTTTAGGCCCATAATTGTTTTTTACAATATTAAATATTTAAGTATCTTAAAAAGGGATTCTTCTCCCTTTATGACCAATTTGATCCAAACCTCATTTTCTTGTTAGCTTTGTCTATTTTTAACATGTCATATTTTCAGAATGGGACACTACCTAGCTCCCTGGCAGCTCAGTACACATGGAAGAGCCTTTTTGACTGTGATCATTGATGTATAATCTTCTGGGCCGTCAGTGTCAGATCTTTTCCTGAGGGCTGTCTAGTCAGAGTGCCCTGAGAAGGAACCTGCAGTGCCCAGTTTTTAGGTATGGCTGTTAACATAATGGGGAGCCCGAGGCAGACGATTACGGGGGTTTTTGATATTTAGTATGTAAATTTTACTTCCCTGTCTTAATCTCATCTTCACCTGTTGCCTCTCCTAATCAAGTGTCTGTCTGTTTTGCCCTTTCCTCTGTGGGCAAGGTGCAGGGACAAGTGGTTGAAGGGAATGGAAGGGAGAGGCTCCGTCTTACATAATCTTTTAAAAACCACCTTCAACGAGGCTTACTTCTCCTCACTCTAGCTGTCTTTTCAGAGTAGCTGTGTTCTCTCATCCTTCAGTCTTTCTGGAATCCCAGATCATGGACTGGGTTATCTTTCCTTCGCTCTGTGTGACAAGATCACCATTTTCTTGTGGTCATTTTCAAATGTAAGTTTCTGCAGTCATTTCTGTGGTCATCTGAAAGCTTAATCCCCACTCCACCGGTCTAACATAGTATGCATTCCCTTTGCGCTTTCATTACTGTCAGCTCCGCAAGGACAGGGATTGTTTTCAGTTCTGTTCAGGCTGTGTCTCTAGAGCCTAGAACAATGCACGTCACACTGTGCACCTAGTGATTTGGGTGAATGAGTGATGACTGAATGCATGGACCTCTGACTTTTCCTCTTGCCTACTTAAGATTCATCACTGCTTAGTGAGATGTTATGTTCTTCTGTCACTTTGTACCCCCTTCCCATTTTCTTTTTCTTTGTAGATTGAGCCCCTATAAAATTATTTTGCTATTTGTCTTAGTGGCGATTTAGGAGAGAATGTTGGCTATGTGTATGTTTACGCTGGCATCTTTAATGCAAATTATTGACAGATTTCAGTGTCACTGTTATCATGCTCTGAAATTTTTTCCAGTAGATTCTTCTGCCTTTTCCAGAAGCTGCATGTTATTGGCAGTCTGTGCACACATACCAGGTGTGGAGTCAAAGTAGGACATAAAGGGTTATAGCCTTAGACTCTTGATTAATTTTTTTATATTATGAAAATAGTAACCATTATGAAAAGCAGAAGTAGTTCTAAAGGTTACATAATAAAAATGTCTCTTCAGTGTTGGATCAAGATAATTACTGTCGGCAGGTTTTAGTCTACCATTTTTTCATGTCTACTGTTTATCTCTGTGGCACTTGCATTCATTTAAAAAAGCACAAATGAAAAAAAGCACAAATAAGGTATATTATTTTTTGAACCTAGATATTTTAATAATGTAAATTGGAGATTGTTCTATACCAGCCCATGTGAATTTGTTTCATTCTTCCTACCAGTTGAAAATAATTTCAATAAATGAAAGTTTCATAAGTTTATTTTTATGTATTAATTTCATAGATGCAGCCTTTTCTAGTTTTGGGCTTACTCAGATTTGGTGGTATTTTTTTAAATGCCACTGTAGACATTATTGTACATAAGTCTTAGCATTTGTGTATATGTGACTGTAGATGGTAATTTGTCTTTTTTGATAATGGTTTCAATAAAATGTAACTTTAAATGGCTTTTCTTATTACAATAATCATATATTGAAAGATAGTACAGGAGTCCCCTCTTTTCCATAGTTTTAGTTTTCTGAGGTCAACTTTGACCCAAAAACATTAAATGAAAAGTTCTAGGAATAAACAATTTGTAAGTTTTATAGAATTGTTATTATACTACACAGTATTATTATTATTTCTAATTTACTATTGCTTTTGTTGATGCCTCACTGTTCTTGTTACATAAATTAAACTTTATCACAAGCATTTATGGATGTATAGGAAGAAGATACAGTATCGTTGGTGCCGTCTGTGGTCTTAGGCACCTACCTGGGATCCCCATGAATCACGGCGGGGCCACTGTGCAGGATCCTGAGCACTGACTGGAGCCCTCTCCTCTGCCCTGCAGTCAGCCTGAGGGGTTAATACAAAGTCCTCGATTGAGAGTTTTTATTTAGTGCCACACATTTATTTCATTTATTGTATTGGTGATAAATGTGAGCATCCTTTTACATTCAAAAATCATTTCTGGGTCCTGTTACGGAAAAAATAGTTCACCCTCATTTCCTGCTTCAAGAGAAGCTCTGTGTGGATAACAAATCTTTAGAAACCTTTCAGAAGTATAGGTTTTTTGAGAAACAAAAAGTGTTAAATATAAGCCAGTAGTATTTTTGAAAATGTTATTGTTCTCTCATTCTTTCTTTCTTTCTTTATTTATTTGGGTGGGGGTTGAGACAGGGTCTTGCTATGTGGCTCAGGCTGGCCTTGAACTTGCAGTGATCCTCCTGCCTCTTCCAAGTGCTGGGATGACAGGTGTGTGCCACCATGCCCAGCATGTTCTTTTTTATTCTGTCTGCCCACTGAAAATCTTGAGAATTAATATTTACAGCACAAAGGGGGAGCAGATAAGTTGGGAAGAAACTGTTTATAGTATCCCTTAACCTCCTAATTAGACACTTCACATTAGGGTAATAAAGTCCCTTTCAAAACTCAGTATTTTTCAAACAGTTAGATAGTTTTATGGACTGTTCTACAGGACTTTCTACGGGAAGTACTCGCTCTTGGGTTAAATGTTAGAGCTGGTTAATTGGGCCCATATATTATCGTACAGAACCACACTGTAGGGCTGAGGATATAGTAGCTGAGTGGTACAGCACTTGTCAAGCATATGTGAGGTCCTGGGTTCAATCCACAATGTGCTGCCCATCACATCGCGTTGCTTGTGAATGGGGATAGTTGTGGATAAAAGACTTGTTCTGTAAGATAATTACCGAAGCAAGCTTAGCATGTGAGAGTTGCAGTGCTCAGGAGAGCACAAAAGCCTCAGAAACAAAAAAGCACAAGCCAAAAACCTCTCCTATTAGGAAATTAAAAGTGTTGTTAACTCAGGTGTTTTCCTGACCCATTTGAACTCCGTAGAAGCATGATTCTCTGACAAAGTGGGAATATTTATATTTCCATGGTAGATACATTTGCATTTTGTTTTTGTAAAGATTAGTAATAAACAAGAGAAGGGCTGGGCTCCATGGCACATCCCAGCTACTTAAGAGGCAGAAGGATTTTTAACTTTGAAGCTAACCTGGGCAGTGAGAACCTATCTTAAAATAAATAAGTAAAAGGGGGTGGAGATGTAAAAGGAGGTGGAGATGTAGTTCTGGTAGAGCGCTTGCCTAGCACAAGTGAGGCCCTGAGTTTAATATCCAGTATGGGGCAGGTAGGGGGAGAGGGAGAGAGGAGAGGAAGAGGGAGAAAAGAGAGAGAAAGAGAGTGGGGAGGGGAGGAAGGGAGGGGGAAGGGGGAGGGAGGGAGAGAGAAGAAAGACAGAAAAGAGAGAGATACAGAAAGAGAAAGACAAGAAGGGAGAAATGAGAAGGAAATATGAGCTCTACTGGACACAGAAGATACATAAGTATATGTTTCTAAATTTAGTGGACCGTCAGCTGATGGCGGTACCCATCCGTTGGAGTGGAAGGGCTGCCCTTCCCTAGTCTTCTGATTGAAATGCTAGCACCTTTCGGAAGCATGTCTCAGGCACACCTAGAAACAGTGCAGTACCATCAGGTCAAGTTGACACGCAGAAAATAACCCTCTCACTTAGGTAGGTTTTCACACTATATTCCCAGAGCATGTCATGTCTTTGCTTCACAATACTTAACTCAGTTTTTAATACTTACATGTTGGTATGATTAATTGGGTAATGCCTGTTGGGGCTTTTCTCCCTGTTCTGGGGTTTGAAACCAGGAGTAGGGAATCGCTGTACCCTGAGCTGCACCCCCAGTTCCTATCTTCCTTCTTAAATTCAGAGAAGGCAGGGCCTCTGTTGCCTTGCTCAGCATATCTCCAATGTGTAAAATATCTGATTCTCTAAAATCCCTTGGGATAAAATATATACAATGGGAATAAAGCAGGATAAGTGGAAGAGAAAATAACATTTCTTTGTGTTTTGAAGCATACAATACCAAATATAGCTACAACTATTATAGACTTCCCCTCTCCCCAGGGGACAAACATCATAATACATATTTTTATTAATCAACTAGTTCACATACTTATGTGATATATTCATCCACTTATATTTTAAGTTGTGAACTTTTAAAAATATTCAAACTACCACAGACCTAACAACTTTTTGTTGGTATCTTATCAGGTTTTTTACATACCAGTGACATAATTCTAAATATATAAAATGAATATTATTAAAAATTGCCTAACAAAAATAGGTATAGGCAATTTAACAAATGCCATTTAGTCTTTGGTGGATTAATTAGAAAAGCACCAAATTGGGAAAAATCAAAAGTGAAAATTAGTAAAAAAAAATAAAAGAATCATTTAATGAAGCAGAAAAGCAATAGAAGTATTGGCAAATAGGTTCAAGGTAAGGTTTGTTCTTGCAAAATTAGTGTAATAGCTAAAACGCATACATGACACCAAGTTAGGGATGATGAAAGGGCTAGGGAGGCAGTTCATCTGTGCAACACTTAATCTAGCAGGCTTGAGGCCTGGAGTTCAACCTCCAGCCCTCCAGAGGGGAAAGCAAAAGCCCAAAACTTGACTAAAAGGCAGTACAGGGCATTGAGTATGTGCTTGCCACAGGGCAGACTGCGTTGTTACTTTATTTGCAAGACGTCAGAACTTTGCAGGGGTCAAGAGTTCCAATACAGAACGCTCAGAGTGCCTTGTCCACAGTGCATAAAGTGCGAGGAGCCAGGTCGGCAGCAGTGCTGCACGGTACAAGTGAGGCAGAGTTTCGAGGATGCAAACTGCTTTCCTAAAGCAGTGGTCCAGGTGGTCCCCCAGATAGTGTGAGAACTGTCTATGTGCAGATAACCCCATCTCCTTTAACTGATACTGTGAATAGAGAAGAAAAAAACTTCCCTTCTCCCTTCTTTTTTCTTAAATTAAACTAGCATACTACTGATAGCAGCATTTGCTAGTCACTCTTTTTTTCACTTTGCCTTGCCCTTTCTCTCCCTTTTTCCCACCTCGTTCCTCCTTCCTTTCGTCCCTCCCTTCCTGTTTGGTTTTTTTGAGACAGGGTCTTGCTATATAGTCCAGGCTATCCTTGATCTCTCTATGTAGTCCAACCTGGCTTCAAACTCCAGCAATCCTCCTGCCTCAGCCACCCAAGGGCTGGGATTATCTGCTTGTGCTATCATACCAGCCTGTCACTGTCTTTTTTACAGATGAGAAACTGAATCACAGAGATCTCAAATCCTCTGCCTAGGGCCATTTGCCTAGGGTCATTAAACCAGCTGCCAACCCAGAGCCATCTGGACGCACAGACTGTGTTCCTGTATTTATATGAGGGTGCAATTCAGAGAGCACTTGTTTGAATGAAGTAGTGAACGAACACATACTGGTTACTGATGTGAATCTAACAGGACCTGTGTTGAACTTGAGGCTTTTCATCTAAGAACTGGTCACTTGAGCCTGTCAAAGAAGGAGGTTCTGTGACATGGTCACTGTCTATCTAGAGAGTGGCCATGAGGAATTAAATCCTACTGTGTGATCCCACAGGAGATTTACTTTTCTTTAAAACAACCTAATTGCAAACTAAACAAGAGCACAACCAACTTGCAAATCTAAACTGTTTGTCCAGTGGAAGATATCTAATATTGTGTATGTGTGTGTGTGTATACACACAAAATTTTTTTTTTAATTGTAGGAGAAGCTATTGTCCAGATCTCTTCAGAGGGGTGAAGATCTTCAGTTCGACCAGGTATATCAATTTTGGGGAAACACTGTTTCCTGGAAGGAAAATTTCTGCCCTAATGATTAAGTCTAATATTAAGAAACTCTTATTTATTTTGTTTAGTGATTCTGTATATGGGTTAAAAACTTTTAAGTTTTTATTAGTGCATGTTTGCAGTACATAATCATTGAATTCATTGTGGGAAGTTGGTACGTAGAATAAACTGAACTTTACTGATTTCAGTTCATTTAGCATTTTAAAACCTTTTACTTTTTATTGTTAATGTCTTTAATATACCATTTGAAATTTTTCTCATTGTTAATGTCTTTAATATACCATTTGAAATTTTTCTCAGAATGTTTCCAGTTATATACCACAGTATTTTCTTGTGAACCAATTCCTACAGTTTTTACATATTAACATTTTACCTTTTAACATTTATTTTATCCTATTGGGGTCCTCAAGACCTTTGCAAAGAATACCAATATCTTAAAAACTCATGTGGTGTTACTATGATGTTAATTCTTTCTCTTGCTGAGATTAAATGTTGGGTCAAGTGCTATTTTATCATAATTACTTTATTATTTGTTGATTATTTGAAATGATCAATAACCTAGATTAGCTTTCTTGCTATCTAGTATTTCTGAGTCAGTACAAAGAAATATTTTTAAGAAATAGAAATTAATATTTGTATTAGGCAGATTGATTAGAATTACTTGCTGGAGACTACCCAAAATTGTGCTGAGTCAGAATTACAGAGTTATGTGTTTACAATACCTGTATTTACATAGCTTTCTATGTGACAGCTCTCTGATGCATTTACTTAGATCAGTAAATAGCCATTGATCTAAGAGAAACCACAAATAGAAGCAAATTTTATACCACTACAAAAGTTACTTAGAACGTTCATATTTTGAATCCACTTCACTAATTAATATATGAGTACAATCGGGATTTGAAATCTGATTAAACAGCATTTGAAGGAAAATTTCTATTTTTTACCTTTGGAGGTGATTCGTAAAAACTATGAATGATCGTGTCTGATAAGTTGCTTTGTCCTCACAGAAAAAAGCTATGTGTGATGTAAAAATTGTTTAGTATATATTTGCAGTAGCAGATTATGTTTTATTGTTGCTTCTTTAGATACTAAATGGAATTTCTTTTGAATGATACTATTCATAATTAATAAAATGAAATTTTTTATAAAAACATGGCTAACTGGAATTAGAATCTTATTTTTACTTTAGTTGCCTATATTAGAACCTACTTATCTGTCAAATTATAGGAATTTATAATAAAAGAATGATTAAAAGAGAGTACCGATAATGAAAAAGAGAACATCGCAGAATCAAATAAACTATATTATTCTTTTGTATTTTCCTAAATGAAGTATATTTTGAAGTTATGTGCAAAATATAAAAACCAGGAAAATAAAATGTTTGCTTTCCAGAGATTTCAATTTTTCTTCATAAACACACTGTTTTTATAGTCATGGAACTGAAAGAGACATTGAGTGTTCCCACAACCTGCAAGTCACAGATCAGGGCATGTGTAACTGTGTGCTCATTTTCAAGTATTAATTCTGTGACCAGTGGGTTGAATCAGATACAAAAATTTTATGAAGAGAAAAAATTTTTCTTGGGATGTTCAAGACAAAGAGTGACATAGAGATTGCTAATGGTAGCTAGTCTAGGCACTTGGGTTTTTCATGAAATGAATTTATAGTGTTCATCTAGAATTCAGATAGTTTCCTAGATGCCTGAGATTTAGTAACAGAAGCTCATTACCTTTTTTTTTCCAGTGGAACTGGGGCCTTGCACATGCTAAGCATGTACTCTGCCACTGTGCTATGTAGCTCCAGCCCTACTACATTTGTCTTTATTCTGTCCATTTATATGTTGTAAGCTTTAAGAACTTGTTTAAAACATGTTTCTAACGTGTTAGTTCATAGATATCAGAGTTATTGTAATTCTTCTGTGTTGTAGTAACATATATAGTAAACTGGAGCCCTTTCCACAGTTCTAGCGTATAATGTAGTCTTTGTCCTATATGTCTGCATATATGTGGCAACATTTTAGAATCTTCTGTTCATAAAAGCACAGAGGAGTTGGCAAGAGCAGGAATAACTTGTGCTATTCCTAACATTTTTCCTAGATGTGTGTGTATATAAACAGGGGCGTTTATTAGTGGGCACATTTTTACAGCTGTGAGTGCCATGTGCAGGTGGGAGAAAGGTTGAAAGCCACTTCACTCAACTGAGTGGATTTGGATAGTTTAATAGTGGGTGAAACATAGCCAATTTTATTATTTGGGTCACCCCTGAGCTTTTATTTTAATTTTAGAATAAATTTATTACATAATAAATTTATTCATTTCCAAATGCTTGCTGATAAGAATTAGGCGTACTGCACTTGATGTATTTTACTTCCTGCTTATCTCTTGTGTTTCAGTTGATAAGCTCTATGAGCTCAGTAGCAGAGCACTGTCTCCCTTCCTTACTTCGCACCTTGTTTGACTGGTACAGACGCCAGAATGGAACCGAAGATGAATCTTATGAGTATAGGCCTCGATCTAGCACAAAGTCAAAGGGGTAAGGGGCTTGCTGTGTACCGTTTTACCTGAAATTGCAACACCTGAATGGAGTGGGTGACAGTGTTATCGACTGAAGATTGATATTGTTTGGTTTCTGAGCAAAGAGCATAGATTACTTTTTGTATGAAAGTGGAAGTATGGAACAGGCAAGTTTACACTTAAACTACAAGAAGGTACTAATTAAACTAGATGCTGCTCTGCAGTACCCATCACTGGGACTAGTAAAATGAAAATCAACCTCTGGAGCACTGTTTCCGTTTAGTGAGGGACTTTAGGTCATGGAAGCTGAGATAAAGATTTAAGGAAGGAAGAATCAAACATTTTGCGTTACGATGCTGAGACACTCTATGGCACTCATATCCTGAAACTTGTCTTTTCTGCCTTCAAATTTCTTGGAGAGGTCTTGGATTACATAGAATATCTGATGCATTTCAGGTGATTACTAATGGTTTGGTATTGGACTTTGATAGATGCCATTTGAATTTTCAACTTAGATTTGTGAGGAAGTAACTTCGTACTGTATTTTCACCTAAAAAAAAGATACTCTTTTCATTCATAATAAAAAAATGAATCAAATATAAAGCAATGCTGTTTTCTCAATGAAATTTAAAGTACTTTTCTTCCTCTTACTAATTATTCTAGATTAGGTTTGATTTATAGTAATGAAGTATATGTATAAACACCCAAACTATAAGAAGAAAGAATACATCGTACATAGTGCGTTATTTCAGAACTCCTATTCACAGTCATGTAGCTCACTATTCATAGTAAGAACACAGTAAGCAACATGAGCTACTAGCCTATAGCCATTTTAAAACCTCAAGAGTTTTTCTTTTTCTTTTCAGTTTTTATTTTGTATTAGTACATGTTTGCAGTACTAATTTGGAGTTCTTGTTTCAGAGATGAACAGCAACGTGAAAGAGATTATCTTCTGGAAAGGCGGGACTTAGCAGTAGATTTCATTTTTTGTTTAGTTTTAGTTGAAGTTCTAAAGCAGGTAAGCTCTTAAATCTACAAAATTTGTGTTTCTTATCCTTTGCCTGCTATGACTTCATGTCACAGTTTCTTTACTTAGGATGTTATGCCTAAAATTACAGCTCACATAAACTAAATCCTATAACTTAATTATATGTGTCTTTCAGTTGCCTGGGGCTTTCCTGCCTTGTGCCTATCTATACTCCCCATTCTTTTTACTTTCTGTGCCATCCAGGTATGAAATCTTGTTAGCAAAATGGAGCTGAATGGAAATTGTGTTAAGTATGAGCTTTTAGCTATAAATACACTCTGCCTGTCATTCAGCTACTTCAGTCCCTTTTACCGCCACTTAATTTCTCTTCATAACCCTGAAACCTGCATTCTAACATGTAATCATTGTGTAGTAAGAGTTGAAGAATGGGCGTGATTTGATAAAAGAAGATTGAATTGTCAAATGTCAATGGTTTTCAGACAAATGAGAGTACCCCAGATAATAAATGACTTATATTTCTTCATTCCACAAATATTAGAATACCTCCTGTGTAGTGGCATTGTTTTGGGCCCTGAGCTCATGAGGTTACATCTAAATTTTTTTTTCACTTGAATTCGATTGTTAGTAGGTAAATAGTATGTTAGATAATGTCTCATGTCCTTTTACTATTCAAAATCAATAAAAGGACACATACAAAAATTCCTATACAGGTTTTGAAAAGTGTGTGTTGTGTTTTAAGATTTTTAGTCTTTAAGAAGTTATAAATTATTCAAAGAACCAGGAACATTTTACAGTTTGAAAAAGGAAACTTTTTTAAAAAGTGTATTTTATATATGACATAGTTAGACAAGGAGTTTTGTTTTTGTTATATATAACTGGATATATGACTATAAATAACAAAATGTGAAAGCTAATTAATATTCCATTTTTGACAGTCATGAGACTATTTGAATTATATAATCATTTATATTGTTTTTTTATAATATATGAGGAAAGACAGTGATTTCATACTCTAAAACGTGCAAATAAAAATAATTTAAAGATGTAAAGGAATTAACGCAAATATTAAAATCACTTTAATTTATATAATTCCTTACGGTTTTTAGTAGGTGCATGAAACAAATTTTCTCAGGGAGTTGTGCTAACAATCCCAGTTTTCTTCCTGTGACTCTCAGTTTACCTGAGATGCTGACATCCTTAGACTGAAGAAACTGGGGCGGGAGGAGCTGGGGACCGGAAGTGGCAATGGACCATGAGTAGATTAGGCAACCGCTCCATACTTGATACATGGCATCTCTAGTATGCTGTGCATAGGTCGCTTGAATGCTTGTGCTAGTGACCTGTTCCTTTTTTTTTTTTTTTCTTTTTTCTTTTGCTTAGTTAAGTAGCATAAAATTTCTCCTTCGACTTGAGAAATTGCAGACTCCCCAGACAGACATCAGGGCCCTCCCTGATCCAGTTCTGCAATGGCCTTTTCTCCTTTGTTTCCCGTGACAGTTTCCTCATGGTCAATCTCTCCTCTCATCAAAAAGCCGTCCCTAATTACACTGGCTTTACAGCCTCAACTCACAGGCAAACTGTGGAGGTGTTCTCCTTTACTTCCCCCTCCTCCTTCCTGTCCTGTTCCCTCTCCATTCTCATACTAGTCAAGATGGTGGTGGTCCTCCCCTTCCTCCCCTTCCTCCTCCTCTTCTAGCTCCTCCTCTCCCCTCCCCTTCTTTCTCCCCTCCTCCAAAATCCAGATAGTTATTCTAGTAGAAGATATCAGGATCTATAAACTAAAGGACATTTTTTAGTAGGCTCTTTATCAGGTTCACTGAAAGGTCACTTGTGGTCTGCGTGGACTTGAAGTGTGAAATACTAATGCAGTGGCTCTGATAACTATTCTTCATCCTTGGTTCTGTCACCGTATCATTTCAACGAACCCTTTTTTCTTGTCCTTTCCTCTCCTTTACCCTTACCTTCATACCACACACCAGAGAAAATACAGGTCACCAGAAGCACAGCTGTGCTTCATCTAAAATCCTGTGCAGAGGTTTCCCCCACAGTTAAAGGCCAGACGTTTTTCAGCTTTTCTAAAACTAACAAAGCTGCAGAAAATGCAGTAAGAAATCAATAGAGCTTTCTGAACTATTGTGACAAACTAACCCAATTTTCTTCTATCAGAGTGATGTAGGGTTTAATAGACCCAGAGAATAATCAGTGTAGTATATCTTGAATTCAGTAGGACTTCTACTTTTGTCCTGCACAGTATACCTATATTAAAATGGAATTCAGCTGTTTTTGTTTTTTTGATGATAGGGCCCCAAGATATTGCTGTATTGCTACAGTGATGTTTCAGTATGAAGGAATAACTATTCCTTGTAGGTTAGTTCTTGACCTCATATATTATAGATTACTTGTTCCTTAGGTAGCTTGTTATGTCTTTAGCAGTATCTGCATGTTGAGAGCTGGTCAGTGTGTGTGAAGGACTCTTAGCTCCTTTGTGTCAGCCAACATTATTACGAACCCTGGGAGGTGGGCATGACAAGGCTTAGTATCTCAGCGTCTCCTGGCAGTGTGACACTAGCCAAGTTGTCACCCATTAACTGTTCCCTCTCTGTAACAAAGGGTGGTCATAGTATTATTCTTTACACTCATCAGAAGTAAATACGACAATGCCTTGTACATAGAAGGCATCCAGTAAATGTTACCTGTTGTCTCCATTTTACAGATGAAGTACTCTCAGTTGTAGTAACTTGTTGAACATTAGAAAGTATTTCATTTTTTGACTTCTATGTTTTCTCCCTTTAATAATAGAAAATATTCTTATTACTAAAATGAGAGAAAAAATCAAGTGAAAATGGCCAGTATCTTCAAAAATTCTAACCATCAGAAGTAGACAAAAGATTTACCTGTTTAGAAACAGTGAAATTGGGGCTGGGGATTTAGCTCAGCGGCACCTGCCTGGCAAGCATGACGTTGGGAGTTTGATTCCTGGTACCAGAAAAAAACCAAAACCAAATAAAATAAAATAAATAAATAAAATAAAAACAATGAAATTAGAGGTTGGGATATAGCTCAGTGGTCAAACGCTTCCATGGCATGTTTAAGGTCCTGAGTTCAATCCTGCACAATCAATTGTGCAGTAAATAGACTGGCAGACAGACAGATAGATAACGAGGATGAAATTAAATATTGTGATACACTATGGTAACAAATTTTACTCAAGCTGATAGAAAACTATTTTTTTCAAAAAAAATCATGAAAATAGAGTAATAATTGACTTAAATTATATTTTGTTGGTAGCAATGACTTTATGATAGTCTGTTTAAACAGCAGTATGACATTTAGAAAGTTTGAAGCAATTTCCTTTTTATATTAGATTTTAGACATATATTTATTCTTTGACATAAACAAGAGACTGGGAATCCTACCTAGCTCCTGAGCCATTTCCATGTCTTGGCTTAGTTTAACTAGTATTATTGTGACAGATCAGAAGTGATGATTTCTATTTTTGTGGAGTAGGACCTTAGCATTTTTAGATTCAGCATTTTAAATGATGGTAAGCAGCTCCAAAGCCTGTGAAGGGGGTGGGGCAGGTACTAGGCATTCTGCTGAGGTGTAAATTTTTGTTCTCCATTGTGTTGCAACCTAGTCATTCAGCTAATGAATGAACCTTGCTGACTCCCAGTATCCTTATCTTAACCTGATTTTGTTGTTCTTTTATGATGGGATAAGAGCATTAAATTTTGGAAGGTTGTGGCAGGAATCCACCTTGAAAAAAAACTTAAGTATTGTCTACTGTAAAATTAGAGTTACTTCTAAAATCACATCAGTCACAAGGTGTGAAAATTTCCTGATGCTGAAGATGAAAATACTACTGTATGAGTAGAACCTTTTCTCTTGAACTGAAATGAATTTTTTTCCCCTTCTTTTGGGAGTGGAGTTTGAGATTTTTGTTGTTGTTATTTAAATAAGGGAAGAAGTTCTGTGTGTCAGCTTCAGAAGATCCTGAGGTGGGTGCGGAGCTTGGGCTGTCCCTGTGTTCTTGCTCACTGTTCCCCTCACCCCTACCTTGCACCCTAGACCCCATCTTGGCTCTGTCCCCAACACTCAGGATGAGAATGTCCTGCTTGGAATAACCCTGCAGCACCTAGTTGGCTTTGGTCACAGTGCAGTGGTCCCCTGCCCCAGCACTGCCTGGAGCCCCTGCCCCTGGGAAGCAGGCGGTGGGGGTAGGGGGTGCTGGTCCCAGCACAGGAGGGGATTCACGTTCTCCAAACCAGCTCTGTGTACTGTGTGGTGACCTGCTATCCGCTGAAGCCATGAAACCTTTGAAACTGCTTTGCCACACGGACACCAAGCACCTTGCATTAAAAGGTACGCCTTTAGGGAAGGTTCATGCTTATATTGTTCGATCAGTTTTTCATGCCTATATACTATAATATGAGCAACTACTTTAAAGATAACAATACGCAATCCTGTTTTGAAATTTTATACCATTGTTTTTAGTGTTAATTTTCTTTAAAATAAAGCTTTGGAGTTTTTTAAAAGAAAAAATGTAAACACAAAGAATAGGAGCAATTATTGAAGGCCACTGCTTCATCAGATATGTCTGAACTGAGAACATCAGTCTTAGTCATTAACCACATTGCTAAAGATAAGAAGCACTTTACTTTTTTTTTTTTGGTCTTTTTGAGGCAGGGTCTCCCTATGCAGTGCAGGCTGGCCTTGAGTTCACCTTATAGCTCAGGGTGGTCTCGAACTCACGAAAATCCTGCTGCCTCAGCCTCCCGAGTGCTGGGATTACAGGTGTGCACCACCACGCCCAGCAAGAAGCTCTTTACTGTTTGGTAAGGAGTTGATCTTGTGTGCGGCTGACTTTTGTCATGAACTCTTTTAGGAGAGTGTGTTTGTTACTGTTCTCTCATTGCTGAGACAAAATACCTGATGCCCGGAGTTAAGGTAGGAAACGCTGATTTAGCTCACAGTTTGTGGAGGTTTTAGTCCATCTTCACTCTCCTGGCACCAAGGCAGAGTGGTGCCTAGCACAGAGCAGCAGTTCATCAATCCATCTGGTTATGGCAGTGGAAAACAGCAGCAAGAGCAAAAAGTGAAAAGAAGCAGCAAGCAAGCCTCTTCCCCTCTCTTTTATTATATGCAGGCTGCCCACCTTGCTATACCCAGTGCAGGGTGGGTATAGCACTTATACCCATAATCCCAGTGAATCATGAGTCAATCAGAAACTCTAGAAGCCTGCCCCATGACTGCATGAGGCTTTGGGGGACATCTAGACACAAACCATAACAGGCTGCAGCTCAAAAGGTGGCTGGCATATCTTCCTCTTTCAGCTGTCACCATAACCAGATGGATTGATGAAATACAGATGATATGGAGGCAAGTTGTTAGGCTTAATTAGTCAGTATGGCATGTAATCCAAGTTGACAAGTTACTGATGTTGACTAAAGCAACAATGCTTGTTTTAGTGCAGTGTATTTCTTAGGAGGATATGCACAAGGATATGTTGTATGCACTTGTGTTTCCAGCCAATACCATAGATGGAGGCAGAGCACACACTTGACTTATACACAGAAGTGAGGTAGCTTTCTAAAGGTAGATCCCTGGACAGAGTTTCTGATGATTGCTACTCCAAAGATTTCTCTTAGAAAACAGTCACCACTAGCATCCCATTTCAGTGGCTCAGAATGGGCTACAAAACTTGATAATTTGTGTGACATATTCATCCTGCTCAATAAACTCAGTCTTTTAGTTCAGGAGAAGGTGACACTTGTGTTCCAGTCAGCAGATAAAATGGGTGCATTCCACGCCCGACTGAAATTTGGGGAACGATGAGTGGACACTGGGGTTTCCCCTCCCTCTTTTGTCAGTGTATGTTTGTGATACGTAGTAAATACATTCATACGGGGAATTGGTGCGCACATGTATCGCACCCTCATCCTTTTCGCTTCCATGTCCTCTCTCCTGTCTCCCACTTCCCCATCTGCCTCCTGTCTCCAGACAGTTAACTGTTACAAACTTTAGCCTTTGTGTAACTATTGTACTTTATACTTAATATCCTTTTCCACGTAGCATACATTGCAAAATCCTAAAGTCAGTAAAGTTCCAAATCTGAAAATAAAGGGAGAAATGGAGACTTGAATACGTGGGCGCTGTAATAACGCTCATTCTTTAACTACAATCTTAGATGTTGTGCATTTTTCCTTTCAAAACTTCAGTCATTTGAATTCTGTTTCTCTCGTTCTTTGCTAGCTACACTATGATAAAATCCGAGGTTTTCTTTCCTTATCTGTTTTATTTCTTAAGTGCATTTTTATTTATCTCAAAACAGAACAGCTTTGTAAGGCTGTTGCAAGTAGTATAAATAATGTATATAGAATGTATAAATAGTTATTGGCACACAGATATGAAAACTGTTGATGATGGTGTTAGTAAAGAGCATATGGTTGTTCCTGAGTGTCCATTAGATGTCAGGCAAAACTGCTACAAATGTAGAATTCTTGAGAGAAGCTGTAGGGTTAGATTATCTTGTGTTCACACCTCTTTCCTAGAGCATACTAAACACCCCTGGGGGGGAAATTAATGCAGTAAAACCACAACATAGTACAGTAAGTGAGGTACAGAAAGTTAACGTAAAATGCAGAGTTGTGTTATTTCAGGGTCACTGTAATGTCTAGTATAGTTTATGTGATCAGCACCATGACTTCCGGGAAAACTTCTGAAGTCAGACTGTTCCATTCAAATGCGTTGCACTCCCTGGTTCAAAATTACTTCACAGTACCAGATGTCTGCTTCTGTTTTGTTGGGTTGTGTTTGTGTGTGTGTGTGTGTGTGGTGCTGTGGGTAGAACCCAGGGCCTTCCACATGTCAAGTAAGCGCTATATACCACTGAGCTGTATTCCCCAGCCCAAGAAAGAGAATTAGTCTTCATAGCATACAAGGAGGTAGTTGAGTTTTTACACCTTAGAACATTTTATAAAACAAATTTTCTTCAATTTGCAGTATTGGGGATTGAGCCTAGGACCTGGCCCTTGCTAGGTAAGCGCTCTACCACTGAACCACATCCCTAACCACTGCTCTGCTTTCAGTATCTATGTGGTAATAACGTGGCTGAACGTAATGTTCAGGACCAGAACAGTGATTCCAGTAATCCTGTTGCCTTGAGGCCTGTTTTGTTTGCCCAATCAGAGAACATCAGGCTCACAGAATACAAGGGTTACGTGGGTTTCCTACCCTTCCTCTTTCCTGGCTCAGTCACCATGATGCTCTCTAGTCACTTCATCTAATCCACATTTCTAGGAGGTGGAAAGGGTGAAGGATAGAGCCAATCTGTAGCTGTAACACACTAGAGTTTGCCTTCTCTCTCTGAGTATAAGATTTTAACCTAGAGAAAGCAGAAATGTACTCATGTTTACACAGTGAGTAAAGAGAAGATTTGGTAGGATTAGACTAATCCAAAATCCATAGGGTGTCTATATTATCATTATAATGAAAATTTTATTTGTTACCTAAGGTTTAATTATAGTTTATTTATGATAATTTGGAATGACTTTGTGGAACTCTAAGGGAACAGTTGGAGGTAATAGTTTGTTTGATCTTAATATGAGATGAATAGTGTGTTCCTAAAGAGAGGCATACAGGATAACAAGTGAAAGGTTGGCATGTCTTTACTTCATTGGCCAGCTAGTATTCTGTAATTTCCACATCAATAAAATATAATTGTTATTCTTTATTAATGATGAAATGTATTTGCCTATGTAGCTGTTTTTGGCAATGTAGCTCAGTACTAGACCACTTACAAGGCCCTGAATTCTAGCCCCAGCACTGAGGGTGGAGGTTATGAAGAAGTTTATTATAATTATGCAGACCAATTATGAAATTTCTTGTGAAGTATTCCTAATTGCTAGAGAAATTCTGGGTTTAAATTTTCAGCTTTAGCCCTGAGTAATGGTGGGGAATGCAGAAGTCACATAAAGGTTTTAAGTCTCTTCTTCCAGAATCTCCAAATTCTTGAACTTTACTAAGTAGAATAAATTCAAATTTTGACCTGTTACTAACATGAGCTTTTACAAGCTCAGCTTCTTTCTATAAATTGTTGAGTATGTTAGTCTTTCCTGGACCATCAGGGTACTTTGATAAGTTCTGTAAGACCTACAAAGGTTAAACAGGATCCTGGCTGCCTCTTTACTTACTCCCTGTTCTATTTTGTTACCAGGTAGCTCAGGGATTGCCTCCCAAATAGTGTACTTTCTCAGTTGGAGTCTAGGTCTATTTAGCACAGGCTGTTTCTAGAAAATGTGAGATGAATGCTCTTTCTGATCCTTCCCTGGTCAGCAACACATATGGAGTCATTGAGTCATAATGAAGCCATAACTTTTATGGAATAAAGACATGTGCTGCTTGGCACAGTATTTCAAAAATGGTACCAATGTTCCCCTCCATGTTGTGTCAGCTCAGTCCCTTTCTCATTGAGATAAATGTAAATGAATATTATTGCAGTTACTCATTGCATTTTTTAGATTATAGTTCGTTTACTCTTATTTCTCACTCATAATCACTTAAAAAATTCCTAATCATTATTCAGAGCTAAATTCAGTCTCCCTTTGATAGACTGCTGACTTACTTTTATAAGAAATAAATGATCAGCATATGAAAATGTAAATACAACTTACCGGAATCTGTGGGATGCAATGAAAGCAGTCCTCAGAGGGAAATTTATAGTGGTGAACTCACATACAAGGAAACAGAAAGAGATCAAATAAATAGCCTAATGCTGCTCCTCAGACTTCTAGAAAAAGTAGTAGTCAAGCCCAAAGCCCAAAGAAGGGAAGAGATTATAAAGATCTGGGCAGAAATTAATGCAATCAAGACAAAGAAAACCCTACAAAAAAATAAATGAATCAAAGAGTTGGTTCTTTGAAAGAATAAATAAAATTGATAAACCCCTAGCCAACCTTATCCAAAAAAGGAAGGAAAGAACTCAAATGCATGCAATAAGGAATGAAAAGGATGAAATTAC
>NW_004955447.1:19068851-19071211 GCF_000276665.1 Chinchilla lanigera
TTTTTTTTTTTTTTTTTTTTTTTTAATGTCTCATAGTTTTACCTTATTGATAGAATTCTACAGTCTATATTGTCAGATTTTTTTAAGAAAATGTGAAACTCCTCCTACATTTTTTTGCATTGGACTCCTGGTCTGCAGAACTAGATAAATTGCAATCCTGGTTAAAGACACACTGTCATCACTGATCTCTTCATGGTTTCCTATGTTTTTGTTTGTTTTACATGTAATATTTGTCAGCCCACTCCCATAGACTCTTGACAACTAGAATATTCATATAATTTAAGCCATAATTATGTGAATTTCTCATAGTTTGCTTCCTTGCCTCCACCTTACCATTATACTGATTTTTATGTTAATCATTCCTTTAACAGTAGAAAATATTTTTATGTATGTTTGAATTGGTAGGATATTATCCCTTCCTTGCTTTTGAGCTTTTCAAAAAATGTTACCATACTGTTTATTATCCTCTAAGACTTACTTGAAACGCCAAAGGATATTACTAAGATCAACCCATGAAATGTTGGCTGTGTTATTATTTCCTTAGGTATGTAGTTGCTAGTATGGACGGGGGGTGTTGCTGTGTCTCTTGAGTTGAATGACTGGAGCCCTCCAAATTATATTTGCAAAAAACAGATTAACAGGTAAAAAGATATTCTATATATGATATGGAGGCTTTTATAGAAAAAAAAATGAAGACTCAAGGGTTATACCCAAGTACTTGTACCATTTTAACAAAGTGTAATTGAGTCATAGAGAAGAGATAAAAGGGGTTAGGCTTCTACAGGTAGTGGATCATGGGTAGGAAAATGTATGGGGGAAATTAATGGAAGACAGGGTGGAAGGTAGGGCCTGTTTGTTCAGACCCACCTCCCTCCTGAGTCCCTCCCTCCAGTCCTATTCATCAGGGTCTTCCTGCAGATTCTGGAGAAGACCTGTACATGTGGTTCAGGTGAATTCCTCCAAAGTAAAACTGACACTCTGCCTTTAGGCAAAGGAGAGAGAAAGCTTTCTTACACTGGCCATTTCAAAATAATCCATATCCCAAAATAACATTCTAAGGTGGCATATGCTGATTCATTTCAAGATTGCACATTGTTTCACATTCTCGCTAGCAGTTTATACCAAGTGCACTCATTTACAGTATCTCTACTATTAGGTACTGTCAGACTTAATTTTTTCCATTGAATAAGTGTAAAATGATATTTTGGATGTTTTCATTCTCCTTATTACTAAGAAATTAACATTTCTTATCTGTATTCTTTTAGGAGTAAGTTCATAAATTGATTTAATTAGTTGACATAATATGAATATTCATAAAAATCTAATTAGCTTCTTGCTTACATGATTGAGATATATATAGATATATATATATTTTTTTTTAATTTCAGATTCCTGTTCATCCTGTACCTGATCCCTTAGTTCATGAAGTTTTAAACTTAGCTTTTAAGCACTTTAAACATAAGGAAGGGTAAGTAGCGTGCCAACCTGGGATTTTGTAAAACTAATTCTTAACACTATAAATTGGATTTATAAGAACAAGGAGTTTGAAATTCAAGGCAAATTAAAACCTAGACAGAAGAAAATTCATGCATTTATCCTATAAATGAGTATTCAGAAAAAAATGTATAATACTCTGATAAGGAATTTTTAATTAAGAAAGAACATTTGTAGAAAAATGCAATGAATGTTTTGTTTGTTCTATTATCTTAGATATTCAGGAACCAACACTGGGAATGTGCATATCATTGCAGATTTATATGCAGAAGTGATAGGAGTTCTTGCCCAATCAAAGTAAGTTCTATAAATCTTTGATTTCTGCCTTGCTTTGTGCTTTAGAATGCTTCAGTACTAACTGATACAGAAGACTGATCATTTTAGATACGCTGTTTTGCCACTGAGTTCTCAGAAAGCCTCATCCACCTGTGTCACTTACTGCTCTGCTCCTCATGGGCTCCTTGGGGTATCCATCCCTCAGTCGCACAGCTCGTTTTCATTTATTTGAGGTTTTCCATAAATGTCTGAATGAGGTAAGTCAGAAGTTGCCAAGAATAGTCAAGACATTTCCTTCTTCCCTATTTTTAATAATTCTCTGAGAAGCAGTTTTTAAAATCTTATCTTTAGAACTCTTTATAGAGCTAATAATTACTTTTATTACTTTCTAGTTAAGTGCTTTTATTTCTGAGATTGCAATGCAGTGTCTTCTAATGATCTTGTTTTAATACTAAACAGAGTATTGAATAGGAAGAGGGGAGAGACAGAGAGAGTGTCTTAGTTACTTTTCTCTTGTTGCTGGGACAAAATATCTGACGCCCAAAATTAAGGAAGGAAAGGTTTATTTTGCTTACAGTTTGTGGAGGTTT
>NW_004955447.1:19071311-19073630 GCF_000276665.1 Chinchilla lanigera
GATGGATTCACAGCAGAATTTTACGAGAAATTCAGACAAGATTTAATACCAACACTCCTCAAACTCTTCAATGAAATTGAAAAGGAAGCAGTTCTCCCTAACTCATTTCTGGAGGCAAGCATCATACTGATACCAAAGATACCAAAGAAAGACCCAACCAAGAAAGAAAACTACAGACCAGTCTCCCTAATGAGTATAGATGCAAAGATACTCAATAAAATACTAGCAAACAGAATGCAGCAAATAATCAAGAAAAACATACACCACGACCAAGTCAGATTCATTCCAGGAATGCAGGGATGGTTCAATATTCGCAAATCAATTAATGTTGTATACCATATCAATAGAGCCAAAGACCAAAAGCATATGATCATCTCAATAGATGCAGAAAAAGCTTTCAACAAAGTCCAACATGCATTCATGATAAAAACTCTACAGAAAATAGGAATAGATGGCCTTTACCTCAACCTGATCAAAGCCATCTATGACAATCCAACAGCCAATGTCACACTAGATGGACAAAAACTGAAAGCTTTTACTTCAAAATCAGGAACAAGACAAGGGTGTCCCCTGTCACCACTCCTGTTCACCCTAGTTCTGGAACCACTAGCCAGAGCAATTAGACAAGAGAGAGAAATAAAAGGAATAATGATAGGAAAGGAAGAAGTAAAACTATCACTATTTGCAGATGACACAATACTTTACATGGAAGACCCCAAAAACTCCTCAAGAAGACTCCTTGAATTAATCAACAAATTCAGCAGTGTAGCTGGATTCAAGGTCAACACCTGAAAATCAATAGCATTCCTATACACAAATAACAGACAGACTGAGAGAGAAATTAAGGAAACCATACCTTTCACAATAACATCCAATAAATTGAAATACTTAGGGATCAATCTAACAAAGGAAGTAAAAGATCTATTTGATGAAAACTACAGTACTTTGAAAAAAGAGATTGAAGAGGATTTCAATAAATGGAAAGATATCCCTTGCTCATGGATAGGAAGAACCAACATCGTGAAAATGGCCATACTCCCAAAACTGCTGTACAGATTCAATGCAATTCCCATTCAACTACCATTAGCATACCTCACAGATCTCAAGAAAACATGCCTTACATTCATCTGGAACCAGAAAAACCCCAGAATAGCAAAAGCAGTCCTGGGCAACAATGACAAGTCAGGTGGAATCACAATCCCTCACCTGAAATTATACTACAAAGCTCCTGTAATAAAATCAACATAGCACTGGCTACAAAACAGACTGGAAGATCAATGGAACGGACTGGAGGACACAGTCACAACCACAAACACACTCAGCCACCTACTCTTTGATAAAGGGGCCAAAAAATCTCCCTGGAAGAACGATAGCCTCTTTAATAAATGGTGCTGCAAAAATTGGCTTGCCACCTGCCATAGACTGAAAATAGACCCTTGTCTATCACCATGCACCAAACTCAAGTCAAAATGGATCACATCTCAATATAAAAACAGAAACACTAAATCTGCTGGAAGAGAAAGTAGGTAAAAATCTTGAAGACATAGGGGTAGGCAGAGAGTTCATGAACAAAAACCAAACTGCACAGGAAATACTTCAAAGAATGAACAACTGGGATCTCATCCTACTGAAAAGTTTCTGCACATCTAAAGAAATCACCAGCAGAGTAAAAAGAAAACCCACAAATTGGGAAAAACTTTTAGCTGGCTGTCCCTCAGACAGAGGGCTTTTATCTAGAACATATAAAGAATTAAAAAGCATCAGCCCCCTCCAATTCAAAGACCCAATCCAAAAATGGGCAGCTGAGATGAATACACACTTCTCAGATAAGGAAATACAAATGGCAAATAAGTACATGAGAAAATGTTCAACATCATGAGTCATTTGAGAAATGCAAATTAAAACAACTTTGAGATTCCATCTCACCCCAGTAAGAATGGCTAGCATTAAGAAGTCCACCAATAACAAATGCTGCCATACTGTGGAGAAATAGGAACTCTTCACTGCTTGTGGGAATGCAGACTGGTGAAACCACTGTGGAAATCAGTTTGGAGATTCCTCAACAAACTAGGTCTAGAGGTCCCATTCAACCCAGCTATTCCCTTTTGGGTATTTTCCCAGAAGATCTGAAAACATCCTATGACAACAATATATGTACACCCATGTTCATAGCAGTGCAACTTGTAATTGCTAAATTGTGGAAGCAACCGAATTGTCCATCCACTGAGAATTGGATAAAAAAAATTGTGGTACTTTCATATAATGGAATATTACTCAGCTGTAAAGAAAGATAAACTGGAGGCTTTTATAGGTAAATGG
>NW_004955447.1:19076530-19188314 GCF_000276665.1 Chinchilla lanigera
TCAAACTCTAAAAGCCTGCTCCATGGCCGCATGAGGCTTGGGGGGGGGGGGGTCGGACACATACAGACACAAACCATAACAGAGAGAAAGAAAGAAAGAAAGAAAAGGAAAGAGAGAGAGAGAGAGAGAAGGAAAGAGAAATGACAGAAAAGAGAAAGAAAGAGCTAGGATTAATTACTCCATTGTCATTAGGAGTTACATTCTTTTAAGTTGTGTTGGATCATCATTTAGTAGACAGAACAGTGTGTTTAGGACCTTACAGTCGATACAAAAGCTCTGGAGTTCTGTTGCTTCTGGTGGTAGGGATGAAATGAGAGGAGACATAAGGGGTGTGTTTGAAGGGAAGTGAAGGGATGAAATGAGAGGAGACATAAGGGGTGTGTTTGAATCTTGTCTGTAAGTTTTCTGTGATTGTAGTATCTAATGATTTTTTGAGGAATTTAGTAAGAAAACCCCCTTGAATTCTAACATTATTACAGTGGAAGTTCTTTATCCATTTTCTAAATATTTTCTTAATAAACTGCTAATGAGTAACTTGAGGCAAAATAGTATTTTGTAGGACTCAAGTCAAAGTAGATAAATTATACTTCTAACATTTGTCTATATTTTGTTGATATGTGGCTTTCGTTTTCCCTCACTGTAATCAGTGACCATCGAGCATACCTTACCTGCAGTGATTTTAACTCTCAGGCAGTGGTTTCCCTAACTAATATTAATAACAAATTTTTAGTCGTTTTATGATAGAAGGATAATTTTATTGATCATTGAACTATTAGATATCTTTCTCAAATATAAGCTAAGAAATACTTATCAGTCTTCACAGTTGTGATGACTTAAATCTAGGATTGGGTTACACACGTGAAAAGCCTCCTGTTTCTGTAGCTTATTCTCATTATGAGACTACTATACTCTCGTTTTCTCTTCAGTTTTTCTGCAGGGAAATGAGATATTAACTTTAAGAGATAGTTAGTATTCTTAGTTGGTTTATCTCTTTAATAAATTTATGGTCCCCAATCTGCTCGCTATGTAACTCTCAACACAGACTTTAAAAATTATCTTAAAGGTTGGAGGTAATCTGTTATTCATATAGGTATGTTTTATGAACAAACTACTTGTTTGTATTTTATTATGATTACTGATGGAAAAACGGTAATCGCACTGTATTGATTACATAAAAGGAATGAATAAATCTGATTATTTCTCCTTCATGAACTCCTGACTGTAAAGTCAACCAACAGCGAATTTAGTATAAGCACTTTACTTTCTCCTGTGTGCTTTTCTGGTCATTTTGATGAGGGCAGAGAAAAGAAGTGATATTTGGGCAACACGCATTTTTATTTCACCTTAAAGATCATGTAGGAAATGAGTGTTTTAATTCATATCAAATTTTGTCTCCCCGTATATTAAAGATTTCAGGCTGTAAGGAAGAAGTTTGTGACAGAATTAAAAGAACTGCGACAAAAGGAACAAAGCCCACATGTGGTACAAAGTGTCATCAGTTTAATAATGGGAATGAAATTTTTCCGGGTAAAAATGTATCCTGTGGAAGATTTTGAAGCATCTTTTCAGTTTATGCAGGTAACATATCTTCTCGGTGGTAGTAATTAGAATTAGCCCAACAGTAATTGTCCTTGTTCTTTATAACTCTTTAGAAGAAACAAAATTACATTAGTCCACAACATCATTATTAGTTTATTATTCCAAGTGTTAAATTCTTACAAGTTTGGAATTACTGTCATTATTGACATGAGGGTGCCCTGACTTTAGTTTTTGGTAAAATAGCCTGTTCACAAAATTCTGGTGCTACCACAAAGTTTTTAACCTTTCCTCTTTTTTCAATCCTTTTTCTTTTCTAGGAATGTGCTCAGTATTTCTTAGAAGTAAAAGATAAAGATATAAAACATGCACTTGCTGGTTTATTTGTGGAGATTCTTATCCCTGTAGCTGCTGTAAGTACATAGGATTTTATACCATTCTTATGTAGGAGCCATACAGCGTTCTACTTCAATTTCTTACGTGAAAACTTGCCAGGCAGTAAGCAGAGGCCATCAGAAGTTTCACTTCGGGGCTGGGGATTTAGCTCAGCAGCAAAGCGCGGCCTGGCAAGTGCAAGGTCGTGAGTTCGGTTCCCGGTACCGGAGGGGGGAAAAAAAAAGTTTCACTTCATTTGTTACTATGGGGGAACGACTTTGTTTTGTTGATTGATATGTAGTGTTTTGCATATCATTCCAAAAATTTGTTTGGTGGTCAGTTAAATCCAGTCCCCTTTACTGTAATCTTGGCTAGAAAAAGAAATGGATTACCTTTCTTTTTTTTCTTTTGGTTTTTTGAGACAGGGTCTCACTATGTAGTTCAGTGACGATCCTCCTGCCTCAGCCTCCCAAGTGCTGGAATTACAGGCATGTACCACCACACCCACTGAAATTAATTACATTCTTGTATTCAGATTTTATTCTACTTAAAATTTCAGAAAGTAAATTTATTTTCATATTGAGCAATTGAACTGTCTTGGATTTCTATTCTTTTTTTTCCCCTTTTTTGGTACAGTGGAATCCAAAGCCTTCACACTGAGCTACATCCCCAGCCTTTATTTTTTTTTTTTTTTTGAGACAGAATCTCACTATGTTGCCTAGGCTGGTCTTGAGATCTTCCCGCTCCTGCCTACTAGAATGTTGGGATTACAGGTGTGTGCCACCATGCCTGGCCTTGGCTTTCATTTTTAAACTGAACTGATTCATAGTATTCTATTCATTACTGTCAAGACAAAAATAAATAAATAAAAGTAGAATGCTTGGCATGATTTTTTTTAGCCTCTCTTGAATGTTTCCTTAGAGTTAAATACTTGATAATTTTTCTTTTTTTTTTTGTTTTTTTGAGACAGGGTCTCGCTATGCAGTTCAGGCTGGTCTTGAGCTCACTTTGTAGCCCAGGCTGATCTCGAACTCGCAAGGATCCTCCTGCCTCAGCCTCCCGAGTGCTGGGATTACAGGCATGCGCCACCACGCCCAGCCAACTTGATAATTTTTTGATGAGGACAAACAAACATCATGAACTAAAGTTTCCAAGTGGTCTGAGTGGTGCCACTCACCCTCTCATGCCAGTGTTAACCATGTACATTAGGCTTGTTGTATTAGAGAGCAAACAGGCTGTCAGTTTGTAAGGCCTCCTCAGTTGTATACTGCCATCCTTAGCAAACCTCCTTCCTTTTCTTTTCCTAGAAATGGTTTGCATTACCACTTAGTCATCTCCGATTGTTTTGTGTTCCCCTTGTAGCCTGAGAATCCTTTGTGGGGGGCAGGTATTTTACTAGATTGTTTTAATTTTTAAGGAAACTGATCAAAAGTAAGTGCTTGTAGAAAGCAGACCTCTTCATAGTAGCCCATTCTCACTGGCTTGCCATTCTTTCATACCATATTTTTGTGTCCAGATTTATTCAGTGTGCTAGGGCTGCCAGAATTCTGTCCTACAACCTGGGTTGCTTGACAACGAAACCCTGTTTCACAGTGATGGCAGCTAGCAGTTGAGGTCAGGGGACAGCAGCATGGCCCTTTCTGAGGGCTGTGCGGGAGACTTTGCTCCATGCCTCTTGCCTGGCTTCTTGTGGTTTACTGAAAGCCTGTGGCCTTCTTGGCTTGTCGAAGCAGCACCCTGATGCCTGCCGTTATTGGCACATGGTGCTCCCCATGTGTGCATGTCACGTTGGATGGAAGACCCCCTCACCCTGTGTTGACTAATGTGATCTACAGTGAATCTCTTCTCCCAAATGAGGGCACATTCTGAGGTACTCGCAGTCAGGGCTTCAGCATACAAACTTTGCAGGGACACAGTCCAGCCTGTCCCCCTGACCTCTGCATGGGCCCCTCCTGCCAGGGACACTGGGCCCCGCATGTAACCTCAGCCCTGCTCTTCGCCTGGCTGGTTTGTTTATCATATGTAGTGTATTCGTTCATCACATGTATTGAGTGTTCTCTGTGTGTCAGGGCCTCATCCATACCCAGGAAGTACAACAAACAAGACAGGGAGGACTTTCTGCTGTTGTAGAGCTTACTTCCAGTGCAGAAAACAGAAAATAAACTCGGATGTAAAATACATGGTATTTGTCAGACTGTGGCCCCACTGTGAAAATCTGTAAACAGAATTGTGGCAAAGGTAAAGATTACCAGAGAGTTGAAATATTAATCAGAGTGTGATTGGGGAAGACCACCATCTTTAAAAAGATGGTGCCAATCTGATAAAACCTAAAGGAACAAATGAGAAAGAGTTACTGCGTCTGGGGCTAGAGTACCTCAAACAGAAGGAACACGCACTGATGTCCTGAGGCAAGGCCATGGTTTTGAAGTGTTCTAAGCACAGCAAGGAAGCTGATATATCTTGTCCCACAGCCAGAGGCAGGGCAGTGATAGGTAGGACCAGAAGGATTAAGTAGGAGTCCGATGCAATATTAGGTTAAGAGTTGACTGGCTTTAGCATTGATGCTGCTTTATTGGGTAATAATATTCCTCAGTGATTGTGGGCTGATCAGGTCCGCAGTCTCCCAAAGGAGTATACAGCGAACACTGAATAAAAAGAGGCAAATGGAATGATTTCAGGGCTCCAGGAAGATCAAAGCCCTCACAGAATTCGAGATTCTCTCAGGGCTAAGACTGAGACCTTCTCTGGGTGACCTGTGTTTATTTGGTTATCAGAAGAAGGGAGGAGAATACTAAAAGGGTAGAATTACTCAAGGACTCCTCCAAGTAAGGTATTAAATTAATCCTTAATAAGGATTAAGTTAATCTACCCAGGAGTGAGAGGCCTGAACCTATAGTCTTTATCTAGTTGAGATCGGATCCAGGTGTCCTTGGCTGTGATCTTGTCTTATCCTTTGAGGTTTTCCAGCTTCATCTGCCATTACAGGTTTCAGTAGGGATTAGAGACTCACAGAGGTTCACTTACTGTGAGTCCATCACCCACTTCCAGACAAGTGGCCCAGGCTTTGGACAGATTCACAAGTAAACATAAAAAGCCCATTGCTTAATTTAAGTCTGGTTTGGAGTTGCTTCATAGTGGTCTGCATCACTGCTGCCTCATGGAGATACCCCAGAGCGACCCCTCTGAGTGCTCCAAAGGCCCAGAGAGCTTGCTGTCCCAGCACCTAGCAGACTGGACTCACCACCTGTTTGCTCACCAGTATCCATTTGTTCACACAAGACTGGGACCAGGTTTATCTTATTTGTTTAACCCTGGGTCACTTGGTAAATTATAATACTTCAATTCAGGTATCAGTGAATTATTAACTTATTTAAAAACTTATAGAAAGTGCTTGTAATCCTTCAAAGTTTAGTATTTGTAACCATTTCCTTTCTGTTTGTGCTACCTCTTCACCTAGGCTGTTAAAAATGAAGTGAATGTTCCCTGTTTGAAAAATTTTGTGGAGATGCTCTATCAGACTACTTTTGAACTGAGCTCCAGGAAGAAGCATTCTTTGGTACTGAGAAATATTTCAAACCTTTACAGTGTTTTAATTGGGAGTTTTAGTCATTGATTTGGGAATTTATTGGAGATTTTAGAGAATTGTAGAATCCTGCAAGTGCAGTACAAGGGCAGATTTTACATACGTATTTTCTCCTGCTCTATTTTAAACTATATTCTTGATTTTATTTTATTACCTCTGTATTTAAGAGGTTACTCAGAATTCCTTCTAAATATTTACCTTTCTTGGGGCTGGGGATTTAGCTCAGCTGCAAAAGCGCCTGCCTGGCAAGCGCAAGGTCGTGAGTTCAGTTCCCGGTACCGGAGAAAAACCAAAATAAGTAAATAAATAAATAAATAAATAAATAAATAAATATTTACCTTTCTTGACCAGGTGCTTTGTATTATATGAGAAAGGTTGAGTATAGTCCTACGTTAGAACTAAATTCCTTCATTTTACATTATAATAAATTGTATTCCAAAGCGCTGGATTTTGGGGGCCTTCTCCATCTGATGACATCTCTTCTATGCCGAGATTGAAGGCATCTTTTCCTACTTCACGTTACCCGCACAGTACTTTTGGAGAAAGCACAATTTGGCCTCGTATTTGACCGTCTAATCTAGAGATATAATAAATGTTGGTTATGCCAGGCATTGAGCTTAGTGCTTTGGATTTTTTAATCTTACTGTAAGCCTCACAACTTTATAGGATATCTGTGATGTCCATCTCTCACTTTAAATGTTTGGAAACAAGGGCTTGGAGCACTTGATGTAGCTCCTGAGTCACACACCTGGCAGGTAGGGAGCTGACTCTTCTGTCCTGTGATCTTCAGGCCTAGACTCATAACCACTGCTGGAGGAGGAGCGGAATGAGCCAGGGACTCATAGGAGCAGGTTCTCCTTCAGCGAGGTGACGGCCAAGGCAGTGTCCCTCTGCCATTCTTCGTTAGATTAGTCTGTGAGGTTATATTTCATATTAGAAATGGGGAAACTGCATAAAAAGCTTTCTTAGGTTCTTTGTTTATGAGAAAAGTAAAACAATTATTTGTAAGTCTGGTGCTTTTTCAGGAAACGTGTTAATTCTCTCTTTTTCCCTATCTCCTACAGGCTTTATATCCATTAATTACCTGCCTTTTATGTGTCAGTCAGAAACAGTTTTTTTTAAATAACTGGCATATTTTCCTACAGAACTGTTTGTCCCATTTAAAGGTAAGATGTGATTATATTTCTGTCCTGTGAATATTATAATATATATTCATTTAGGCATAAAAAATTTTCCTTAGCCATTGGTCTGTTTGAATAGTACTTGGCCACATTCTTTTCCATATTTTGACTTTACTTCTTCTCTGAGGAATAAGCGTTTAATTGAAATTATAGTTTGTCTTAATGCAAATGTGTACATTTTCAAGGATCATTGTTTACATTATTTTAGATCTAGCAGCATTAATAATTTTTTACAAATTATAAAAATAAAATTATAAAGTATTAATTTCACAAGACTCTCCATATATTGACTTTATCTTTTGAGAAAATTCAGTAATATGGCTCAAGACTGAATAATGTGAAAAATGCTTTGATAAGAAAACATCACTAAAAGCACATTCAATCTAATTATGCCCAACCAAATCAAAAGGTGCGCTACTGGTTCCACACAGATGTGAAAGCTCCTGAGCAGTTATGTCTTGAGTTAAGGGATACATGTTGCTAACACACTGGCACATCCACTGTCTTTGTCTCTTAGCATTGATAACAGAGCTGTGAAAGAGGTAAGATCATTTTCTCCCTAGGACGTTCGCTAGCAGGATGCTCTTTTCTTCTCCGGATAGGAATCAATGTCTGACACAGAAGGTGGGAACATTCCTCATCTGCATGTCATGTGAATGTTTGAACATTCCTTTGATATAATTAGATGAATCTGTGTGTCTGTTTGCTTATCAGCTACTGAAACCTTGCAGACAGTTCTTTTCCTGTTGTTCCTCTAAATTAGATTTGAGACTGATACCTTATAGTTTGACAATAGTGAAACCAAGTCACAGATAGATTAAATGACCTGTCTCTGGCTCTGGTTCCTTGTGGTACTATGAGAAATGGGATTGCTTCTTCAGATTTCAGGAAAAATCCCCTGGCTGTGATCCTGTGTTCTTTTTCATTGTTTTATATATCATTTTCTTTTTTTTGTTTGTTTGTTTGTTTTTTTCCGGTACCAGGAACTGAACTCACGACCTTGCGCTTGCCAGGCAGGCGCTTTGCTGCTGAGCTAAATCCCCAGCCCCTTTATATATCATTTTCAAAACTGCTTTGATTTCTTAGTAAGGTATATGGCATCTATAAGACTTTGAAAAACATTTTTGTTTATTTTCCTGTTAGATATACATTGATATTATTCATATTTGGATGAGAATTGATATTGCTTTTATGCTTTATTTATGAAAATTACCAGGACCATATCAAGCTGACTAGATTCTTTATGTCTTGCAACCAGGAGAGAAATTTAATTAATTACATTATACTTGTTTTCTGTCCTTATTTTGATAATTCATACAGATAGAGGTACTAAAAGGGAATGGATCTTTTTCTGGGTACTATTTTTTTTCATACTTTCAATAAAGTATTTTAAGACATGCTTCTAAGTGTTTCTGGAAGGTTGCTTTGTTTCATGACAGTTCATACCTTTCTGTTGCTTGTTGAAATTTTTTATATATATGTATATATATATATACGTTTCCACCTAACATTTGCAATACTTTCGCAGTACCTTAACTTTTTTTTTTGTCTTAAGGCTTTCATTTTAAATGCTCTGTTTTCTGTGATCCCTTACCTCCTGTTAAATATGTCTGGCATATTGTCCATTTTCCTTAGTGGCTGTGTCAATCTGCCAGACTAAAGGAGATAAGAGCGACTTAGCATGAACATTTGGAATATAATTGTCTTGGCCATTAACCCTTAACTTACATTAAGGCTCTATTCAGCAGAAATTTTATGACTTGGCTCCTGTTTTAAGACTTAGATAATGTGGCTGCTGTGTGTAGTTGAGGCAGGGAGCTTTTAGCATTTGAGGAAAAATTATGCTAATTATCTGGTATAACAGTTGGAATTTATTTCTTTTACATTTTGGGAAAATTGATCCAAGCTAAAGGCCTTACTGAATTGATTAGTAACCAGTAACTTCATGTGATTCAAGTAATTTCTTGATTTGAAAAAAAAAACAAAACACCTAGGGGGCTGGGGATTTAGCTCAGCGGCACAGCGCCTGCCTGGCAGGTGTAACGTCGTGAGCTCGATTCCCGGTACCCGAGAAAAAACAAAAAAAAAAACAAAAAACACCTAAAACAAATTTTTACTTCTTAGACCAACTCCTTCTTGGGACTGATTTTGATTAATATTTAGTGGATGTTAGATTCAATCTCTCCTTTAATTTGCACAGTGCCTGAGTCTGAAAGAATTTAAGTAAGTGACCCATGTTTAAGTAGATAGAGCTTTGCATCTAGATCCAGTTTTGTAACTTGCTTTTTCTGGTCCACCATATTATTTTTGAATGTACCATAAAGAATGTTGCTGTACTAAATATTTTAAGAAAATATTTTGTGTGTATTTCTGAGATATTAAAAAGACGTTATTCTCTAGAGTCATAAGAATAAGTTATGATTTTCAAGATACTTTAAGATATTGGAGTTTTTTTTTTTAAATATGATACCAATTCTTAGATTGATTATATGAAAAACTGGCTTTATTCTTGTATGCCCATAAATAATATATGAGCGAGTATCATTTTATTTCCACTGAAGTTAAACTTTTAACTTTGTCCCAAACAGAATTAGGTAGTTTCTTGTTCTTTTATCTTTATATCAGTTTATATGCTTATATGAAAAGGGAATTTAATGTTTCTGAAGAATTATTAAGGAAGAGGAATAATAAGAATAGTTGTATAAAATAATTTGGAGATTTTTTTTTAACCCCTACAGCCTATGCTTATTTTCTTTTAAATATTTAAAAGTGTTTGAACTCACATGCAGTGCTTTAAGAAGAAAAGTTAGTGAGTTAGAAATTTAATTGTTTTCTTTGGGTTTGAGTATTGTAGGTGTACCCTATGATGTGCAAGTTGTAGGATTTTATTTTGCACCGTTTCTGGCCACTGTCTTGGAAATTTAAAATTTCTTCTAAATAGAGACCTTGGTGAAGAGCTGTCTTGTTTTGTGCTTATTTTCATCTAACATGCATGTGCTGCATCTCATGTTTATGTTTGCTGTCTCACATTGCTTTATTTAGATGCCATCTAACAACAGTATCAGAAAACAAATAGAAACACTCCAGGTGAGTTGTGTTGGCATTACAAAGTAAAATACTGCTTTATTTCCTTAAGTGTGGCATTTGTTTTTTTCCTTTACCCATTGTTGCATTGCATGTCTGATGTACTTATTCAAACTTGCTTCCTGTACTGTAAAAGAAGTGTTAAGCCATGGCAGGCATACTATTAATGTGGCCTCAAGAAGATGCATTTAAGGAAAAGAAGTGATAATGAATGCTGATTCTTCACCAAAATTTATAATTTTAAAACACTGTGTTTAGTGTACATTATCTAGCCATTGTAAGTGAAAATTTTTTGTTTAAAAAAAAACTTTTTCCAGCAAAGTCAAGCAGACAGTAGTTTAGATTTTGAACATGATTTTTTGGTTTGTTGATTTTGTTTTCTTTTTGTGCTGGGGATTGAACCTAGGGCTTGCACATGCTAACCAAGTGCTCTACCACTGAGCTCCGTCTTCAGCCTTTGAATATGATTTAATGAATGAATTGTTTTAAACTTTTATCCTATTGGTTTAGGTTTTTAAAAAAAAATTTTTAAGCTCACAATAGGAAAAAAGGGAAGAAACTGAAATGATTGCTGCAAAGATCATGTTTAACTGATATTAATACTTTGTTGGATATTAATGTCATTCATTTTTAATTTATATAATCTGATTATTCAAATTAGATGAACATTATAACTAGGGAATTATATATCTATTTTTAAGGCTCAGATCAATTTAGAATTTTTTATTTAGACATAATAACACTGTAGAGACTGAAAAACATTAATAATTCATTTTTATCACTTTTCATCTTGCTGTTTTTTCCATTGTGTCAGTGGTAGCTTTGTAAACATAATCCATCTTGGAAAATTTCAAAATAAAATTTTTTTGTGTTACATACCTCATTACTTAAGAAAATCCAAGTAATTTTATAGTCATCTATACGAGGACAGTTTTTATGTGGAATAGGACTTCATATTTTTTAATGTACAGTTTTCATTAGTATTTTGAAAATAATGTGAATTTTATTTGATGTGTGTATGGAAAGTAAAAGATATATTAAAGATAATTTTTGAAAAAAGATTTTGTTTTGGAGGAGCAATTTTAGATTCACAGTAAGATCGAGAGGAAAGTGTAGAGATTTCCTAGATTTTCCTCTGTACTCACACATGCAGAGCCTAACACCAGCATCCCCATCAGAGTGGTACATTGGTGATAAGTAATGAGGCTGTACTGGAATGTCATATCACCCAGAGCTGATCGTTCACATTAAGGTTCCCTCTTGGTGTCATACATTCTATGGGTTTTGACAAATGTAAGAGGTATATCCCCTCTGATAGTGTCAAACAGAGTAGCTTCACTGCTGTAAAAGTTTGTCCTGTGATTATTCACCCCTCCCTACCTTCCTAAGTTCTTGCTGAATTAAGATTTACATATTTAATATCTGCAACTTTAATGGAAAAGAAAAGTTTTATCAAAGACAGTACTAACATAAAGCTTGGATGTTATGTTAATAACATACATACATTATATGTCACATTAGCAACAAGTAGAAAAGTACTTGAGAAGCATGGACCTGGCAGTAGAGAGAGGGACTGATTTTGAAGCTCTGACCAATGGAGTAATTAATTTTCCATTCTTAATTATGTCAAATTTTCGTACAGATTGGTGTGCCGGTAATAATATTTTATAGTGGATCTCATAAAAAACACTCCTAGTTATCTTTTTGTATTGCTTTTAGTCATATGTATTAGGTGTATTATTCCATCTTAAGAAAAAGTAGAATGGCTAAAGTAAATTAAATGTTATTTTTTAAAATTGATAGTTGCCATATATAATTATTTAACAATGAGAAATCTACCAAACCAAATTTTTAAAAATATAAATTTATAGCATTCACTGCTTCCTTCAAACCAGTCAACAGGTGTATAAAGAGTTTTTCTTTTTTTTTTCTTGATGAAAAAATTAGCAAAATTTTTTAAATTCACTCTTAAATTTCATTTCATGAATGTGGTTATTTAAGAAAGTTAGTTTTTTGTGCTTTGTTTTGTTTTTTACTATAAGAGCTCAGGATGGCCTTGAATTCCTTATGTAGCCCCAGGATGGCTCCTGCCCAGCACCCCAAATTTGAGATTGCAAGTGTGCATCACCATGCCCAACTTAAAATGATTGAAATGGAATAATTATCTGATTCGTAATAATTTAAATAACAAGCGTTTTGATTCTAAGTTAGAAGTATAATTCTTAAGAGTAGACATTCGACACGTGCCAGGTGCTTTATAAATATTAACTTTCGTAATCTGTACGGTACGTGTCATAATGGCCCCACTTGAGAGATGAGAAGCTGCGACACAGTGACCTAACCGCCCCCCACTGCAGTGCATGGATCTGATCCCAGATGTTCCTGCTCAGAATCTACTCTTAATTCTCTGGTTCACATAATCTCTTGTAAGAATATGCACTCAAAATATTTTGCATTATTCCACAAACACAAATGACTGTAGTACAAGTTACTGTTCTAATCTTTCACCGCAGATGAACTGCAAATGAATCAGCCTACAGACAAGTAATCCTTCTGTCATTATGTCAATACTGCAGTGTGAACCATTTATCAAGTAATTTTATATGTGTATAATTTTGGAGTTTTTAGAAATAGTAGTAGAATTCTTGCATTTTATTAGTTTATTTTGAGTGAGAGGAAGAACTCAGAACTGCCTTTTTCATGGTTACTTTTAGCCATCTATACATGCCATATACTAAATACCTATGTTTTTTAAATGTTTTAAATCAAGTACTAAAAAAGCAGTTGGGAGCTTTTGTTTGTTGACAGAGAATGTATTTGATCTTAAAGGAGTGCAAATATTTTAATATGTTTATTCTTATTCCCTTTTGTTTTAAAACAGAATAAAGATCCTAAAATGTCTCGAGTTGCACTGGAGTCTTTGTATAGATTGTTGTGGGTTTATGTAATTAGAATAAAATGTGAAAGCAACACTGTAACTCAAAGGTGAGTACTTTTGTTTTAAAGTGTACTATACTTCAAATAAAATCTTGGGACTAAAGGTACAATCAGTGGTAGAGCTTGTGCAATGCCAAGTTCAATCCTTAGTTTCAAAATTAATAAAATCTTGCTGAAAAATTTGCACTAGTGGAATTTTACTTAAATATCTTGATGGAGAATATGAATTCTCTTGATATAAAGAGCAGGAAAAATTTTTTTGCTAATGTGCTCTTAATGTCATCATCTCATTATGCCAAATTTTTTCTTCCTATAGTCGTCTTATGAGCATTGTGTCAGCACTTTTTCCAAAAGGCTCACGAAGTGTGGTTCCTCGTGACACGCCTCTCAATATATTTGTGAAGATTATTCAGTTCATTGCTCAGGTGAGCACTTGACCTCGTAATATGTGTCAGAGAAGCCCTATGAGTAATCTGTGTTAATAAGTGGGAGTCTTTATGTTTTTCACACATGCTAACAAATACTGGTTAACACTAAACAATGAAGAATAATGGCATGCTTAAAAAGTAAAAACAAGGGATACTTTTTTTTGGTGACAGTAAGTTTAAATCATTAATTTACAACAAGTGTTTTACAAAACCACAGTTGCTTTTTAAATTAAAAATAAATTTACTATAGTGAAAGTCACGTTGCCATCAGCCCTACCCCAAATTACTCCCCCTTGCTTTGGAAACATTCACCATCCTTGCCACTTTCTGAAGCAGTTCTGGAAGGCCTCTCCGGTTTCTGTGGCTGCCTCGATGTCCTGACTAGATTTAAATGTTTATGGCAGCTCCTGTCACATAAAAGCATTGCAGCATGTCCTCATCCGTCTTAATCACTGGATCTGACAAGCTGTGGCGTCTGGCTCTTCCTTGAAGTTAAAATGGCCATGAAAGGTAAAAGTTTTGAATTGATTCAGAACATTGAGGCAGCCATGACAGTTCAACTAAGGACCCTCACAAAAGAGGAGGTCCAGAACTGCTTCAGAAAGTGGAAGAACAGTGGGATAGGTGTGTTCCAAGTGGGGGGGAGTATTTTGAGGGGAAATAATGAAAATATTCCTTTTACCTTAATTTTAAAAAATTTTTAGGAACTGGGGATATAGCTCAGCAGCACAAGTGCCTGCCTGGCAAGCAGAAGGTCCTGAGTTTGATTCCCAGTACAAAAAAAAAGTAAAAAAATTTTTAAGCATTCACCATATTTTTTATCATACCTTGTACTGGGAGAAGGAGACACAGAAGTAGAAGAACTTTAAAGTGTCATGAAAGTGTCTAATAATCCCATTGACTGATTACCCCGAGTATCTCAAAAGATTTCTTAGAAAATTGTTTGCATAGTCTATATTAATTTGCTTCAGATAATAAAATGCACTGTAGCTACTTAAATCCTATGGATCTTATAGCTCTCAGAATTGCTGGTAGGACTGAAGTGAAGAAAAAAATTCTAATCTGTATGAGCTGGAGAAAATTGCACATTGTGCTGTCTAGAAGGCTGCTTGCTGATATGCTGAAATTCAAAAGCTGTCAAGTAAAGCAGTCATCATGTATGGGTTTACTTCAGGGTCATGCATCTCACCAGTAAAACAGATCCCTTCTCTTCCTGTCCTCCTCCTCCTCCTCCTCCTTCTCACAACCCCAGTTCCCAAAGACTCGTGAGTGTACCACTTTGCAGGGTTTAAATTGCATCCTAAAGCCTAGTTACTAGGAAACACCATTTATTTTTCTTGCCTCTGCCCTAAAGAAAAGGTTTGTTAAGCCAGGCTTGGTGGCGCACGTCTGTAATCCTAGCACTCTTGAGGATGAGGCAGGAGGATCACTGTGAGTTCAAGGCCAGCCTGGGCTACCAACAAGATCCTGTCACAAAAAACAAAGGGAAGGGGTGGCGGCATTGTTAGAATGTTACTAAATGGATGCTGAGTGAGCCAGTCTGAGGCGCTGGTTATATTCCTGTGAGACATCAGCCCCAGAGAAACAGGTAAGATGACCTCAGGTTAAATGATCTGGATTCCAGAATAGTGATTATCTTCTCTTTGAACAGAAGCTATGATGATTTAGATAATCCATAATAAAATAATTTTTGACAATGAGGAAAAAAGGAATATTTAAACAAAATGAATACACTTCTGTTTACTGGGGCATATCTAATGCCGTTTCTTTGTCTCAGGAATTGTGTCCATCCCCTCAGGTTAACTTCACTCTCATAGCCCACCAGGTCCGTGCAGCGCCTCCCAGGCAGCCGCCCACTCAGTACCATCTTCCTCCTGGAGTTCTGTCTGAGCCCTGTGCTTGTCGGACCCCTGCTGTTCCCTGCACTTGTTGCATACCTGTTGTCTTAGGAGTTCTTTTTTTGATCCTTCTGAGAATCTTTCACTGAAAATTTGAATATGATTTTGGCGAATGAATGTAGTAAGCCAATTGTTTGATATTAAGTAATATATTTATACTATTTTAACCTTTTTCTTTTGTTCGGCTAGGTTTCTGTATTTTTTGGTTTACCTGTTTGGTGGTGCTAAGGTGCTCTATTGCAGAACTCTGTCCCCAGTCCTTTTTACCTTTTTCTGTTTCAAGAAAGGGTCTCACTTAAGTTGCCTGGCAGGAGTTGAACCTGCCATGCATCTTGGACCTCAGCCTCCCTGAGCAATGCGATTACAGGCGTGTGCCACCACGCTCTGCTAGATTTGTTTTTTTTAAGGGCATAAACTTCTATTGTTGCTGTTGTGTGTATGATTCTTAGATATGTAATCTGTACCAGCAAATTATAAGGACTAATTGTTTGGGGTTTTTTTCTAGGAACGTTTGGATTTTGCAATGAAAGAAATAATATTTGATCTTCTCAGTGTTGGAAAATCTACTAAAACTTTCACCATTAATCCAGAGGTAAAAAAAAAAAAAAGCATACATAGTATAATATAGTGTCCTGTACTATTTATTTATTTCCTTTCAACAAAGGTTCTGGAGTCAGAACTCTTAGGTTCAAATCCAAGCTCTACTTCTCACTATGGGTGTTATCCTGGAAAACTTATTTAACATTTCTGACTACTGGCTCAATGGTTTAATGGTGGTAATAAGCATGGTAGAAAATAACAGAGGGAGAATATTTTCCAGACTAGCCAGCTCAGCTGGCTTTTAGAAGTTGTGACATGAATTCTTCCACTTTACATGATTTATGTTCAAAGTGTTCTTTAATAAATATCATTTATTCAGCATTTTTTGAGCACCTACACTGTAGCAGATACTATTCCAAGTTCTGAAGGACAAAAATCCTTTCACCCAGATGGAATTAACAGTTTAAAAAGAAAGAAAGAGAACAATTAAAGAAAGAAGGAAAGAAAAACACCCCAAAAGAAGTGCTACCTCACATTTCTCTCAGCATTAGTTGTGAGACATTACATTTTTAGATTGTTTCAAAATATTTTACAACCTAATTGCCTATTAGAATCTAATGACATTTGAGAATATAAAGAGGCAAAGTAAACGCTCTCTCTCTTACGCATTTTAAATTACTATGCTACTCCACCTTGTAATTGAATCTTAAGATATATGTTTATGTGTTTACAAATGAGTTGGAAAGTTCTTGAAGTTTTTCACTCACTTATAGAATTGTTAAGATAAACTAATAATTATTTCCAGATTTTTAAAAGTAGGTAGACATGAATGTTTTTATAGATAACATATTTAATATGGTTTCTAGCAACAAAAATCAGAGAACAAAAGATATTCTCTTGAGCATCTTTTTGTTTCCCCAATACTGGTGGTTGAACCCAGGGCTTCACACATAACGGGCAAATTCCATACCACTGAGCTTCATCCCAGCCTTTGGGTGTCCATGTTTTTTTTCTTTGAAGAAATGTTTATTCAGAATCTTTGCCCATGTTTCTTTTTTAGAAATAATTGTATTGTTACATTTTAGATATAAATAATGATAACATTCATCATAAGGAATTTGTACCTGCACGTGATATATCTTAATTCTTCTTTTTCCCCCTATTCTCTTCCCCTTCCTTCAACCTCTCTTCCCTTCCTTATTTACAAGAGCTTTGTTTCCATTTTTTCCTTCTATTCTTTTTTTTCTTGACCCTTCCTTCCTTTCCCCTTCCTTCCTCCCTAGTCCTTATTTGAACATTTTCTTCCTATCTCACAATACCTAAATACATTTTGACCTTTTGGTTTCTCATACCAGGGAAACGATGTGATATTTAAGAATGTGTATCCTATTTATTTCACTGAAGAATATGGTCTCAAGGTGTATCCATTTTCCTAGGAATGTCTCAAGTTTACCCTTCTTTGTGGTGGAGTAGTACTCTGTTGTATGAAAGAAACACATCTTTATCCATTCATTAGTTGATGGACATTTGGACTATTTCCAAGCTTTAACTACTACAAACTGTGATGCCATAAATATGGGTATACGTATACTGTTGTGGTCTGATGCTTTTAACTCTTTTGGGAAGATACCAAGAAGGGGAATAGCTGGGTCAAATGGAACCTCCAGTCCTAGTTTTTTGAGGAATCTCCACACTAATTGCACCAGTCTACACTCCCTCCAACAGTGGAAAAGGGTTCCTTTTTCGTCACAGCCCCATCAGCATTTTTCATTGGTTGATTTCTTAATAATAGCTACTCTTTCTGGAGGGAAGTGGATCTCAGCATTGTTTTCATTTGCATCTCTCAAATGACCAGTGATGCAGAACATCTTTTCGTGTATTTATTTGCCATTTGTACTTCTTCACCTGACAAGTGTCTCTTCATTTCAGATGCCCATTTTTGGATTGGGTCTCTAAATTTGAGGGGTGTGATTTTGAGTTCTTTATTCTAGATATAATAAGTCCTTTGAGGAACAACGGGCAAAAATTTTTTTTCTGACACTATGGGTCGTCTGTTTACTCTGTTGGTGGTTTCTTTTACTTTCCAAAGCCTTTTAATAAGATGAGATCACAGTTGTTGATTCTTTGTGGTATTTCCTGTGTGGCTAGGGTTTTGAGCATTCCTTTTTTAAAAAAATACTCTGTCCGCTGATGTTTACTTCTGAAAGAAATTGTTGCTTTTCTCACTGAAGTTTTCATTACTAAGAGTAGAAAAACCTACTGGTCGTTCTAGGTGGTGGTCGTTGCTCGTTCAGGCTTACTTTATTACTCTCTTTGATCTGAGACTATGAGACACATTGCCATCTGAGGGAGGGCATCATTACCGTGTTTTATATAAAGATGACTGAAACCTAAAGTCTTAGTCTTACTTGGATAATGAATACATGTGAGCACAAGCTTTATTTTCTTGCTGTACTCCAGTGAAATGCCTTGCGCACTCTTTGGGGTACATGTACCCTGCTCTAGGGCCACTGGGGCAGTCAGAGGCAGTGACGGCATGCACTTCCACAGTGGTGCTGCCAATAGATGGCAGATCATTCATTGTGAAAAGGGACACTGAGAAAAATAGGTCTGGAGACCAGATATTGCCTTTGGTTTGAAAATGTTTAACCTGAGGACACTCCGACGGGTCCCAAGAGTCTGAGTTCAGAGGAGAGCACAGGCAAAAAGTTTGTTGGTGGTCTGGGATAGATGGTAATGGAGGCCATATAAATATAGGCACTTTCTTCGAGAGAGAATACATAATGATAGGACACAACAGGCTAGGGAGATCCTGAAATATAGCAAGAAGTGACATAGCCATATCAAAGGAGGGGTGTTTCAGGAGAGAAAGAAAATTTGACCTTGCCATGCTGCAGAAAAGTCCAGTAGAATGCAAGAAAAATGCCCATTGTCTTGAAAAATATGATCACTAATGAGTGAGAGCTACCTCTAAGTGCCTCGTGGGCAGTGTTTATTCCATCAAGATAATTGAGTATAGTTAAAAGAAACGGGATAATTTCAGCCTAATGGGAAATGTCAGAGATGCAAGAAAGAGAAGGGATTGATGGTGTGATATTCCAGAAAATGCAAGAGCAGATGGGATAACAAATAGGAAGACTACCACTCCCACCCCAATTCTAATGAGCAAAGGGCAGGAAGAAGTGCAGTTCTGAGTAGACTGGTGTGATTTGTAGGGAGAGCTTCAGGAAGGTTAATTTTTTTCTTTCTGTGAAATAGGGAAAATTGTCGCTTAGAGAGGCGAAGGGAGGGAAGACATCAAGGTGAGTTGAGGAAGGGTGGAAGACGTTTGAAACAAGCCCTAGAGAATAGGAGACCAAGTTGACCCCAGAAGTCAGTGGGAGATATATGGGATTCTGGTACCAAAGCAAACGCGATTGCCGGGACTGGTTGAAAATGTTAAACAGGAAGGTTAGTCTTCCATCTGACTTCTTTTGTCTCATCTTCCCACTTTATTTGGTGAGATATTTCTAACATGACAAAAAGATAATATATGGCACTAATTTCACTTTGTAATTTTTCTCTAAAGAGAATGAATATAGGCCTCAGAGTGTTCCTTGTCATAGCAGACAGCTTGCAGCAGAAAGATGGCGAACCACCCATGCCAACAACTGGAGTGATTCTTCCCTCAGGAAATACTCTTCGTGTAAAGAAGATTTTTCTCAATAAAACCTTGACAGATGAAGAGGCAAAAGTCATAGGTTAGTGTTAACTGGAATAAATACATGGCTTTGTAATACAGGTGAATATTCTTTTGTAAAAGTCTGTGATCAAATCTAAAACATGTATTTGCCAGGTAATGGTTATTCTAGTACATACAATGATACCAAATGAATATTTTTGGCAATATGTGTAAATCTTTCTGGGAAGACCCTTCTCATTATATCTGTTCATTACATAGTGTCCTTTCTTCAAATGAATTTGACTTTTCTGCAAAATTTTAACATAATTTTTACATACTAAAGCAGATCATCAGGGAAAAAACTGTGTCACAGTTGAAACCCTTTCCTTTGTGACAACAATGAGCTAATGCTATTTAAAGATGCATAGGCTAAATATACTTTATCTAATTTTTGACATTTTATAATTGGGAGCTTTTCTCTCCTAGGAATGTCAGTTTACTATCCTCAAGTAAGAAAAGCTTTAGATAGCATTCTCCGACATTTGGACAAAGAAGTTGGAAGACCAATGTGTATGACTAGTGTGCAGATGTCTAATAAGGAGCCTGAAGATATGATTACGTACGTAGTAAATGATTTACCTTCATTGCTACTTCCATGCATAAAAGAGTATATACAGGTGGTTGGCTCCTGCTTACTTTCTCCTTACTTTCTCCTTACTGTCTCCTTACTTTCTCGTCTAGAGTTCTCCCATATTGCCATTTGCTACAGTTTTTAATATGATTACTTCTGTGTGTTGTTTTAGTCTTTAATATATCAAACTAGTATAGATAACAAAATGTACCCTGGATCTCAGACTAGTTTATTCCTAGTGACGAGGCCTCCAACTGACTGTGTAGCCCAGACTGGCCTCAAACTCGCAGTCTTCCTGTCTTAGCCTTAAATGCTGGGATTACAGCTGTACACCACCATTCCTGACTTGATCTCTGTATTTAATATGCAGTTATTGAATATTATTGTATTCTAATATCTCTGAGAGTTTATTTCATTTTGGTTGGTGGGGTTTTTGCAGGGAGGGTATTTTGGGAGGGTATTTTGAGACAGGGTCTCACTATGTAGCTGAGGCTGGCCTTGAACTTACAGCGATCCTCCTGCCTCAGCCTCCTGAGTGCTAGGCTTACAGGGGTGTACCACCACACCCAGCTTGAGAATCTCTTTAATGTGAAGTTTTTGTCTGTATTGCTTGCCCTAAGGTGTGTTCCTCCTTTTCATCACAACCAGTTTTCCTCACTTATGTCAATAGTTTGCTGTTGTTTAGTTGTTCTTACTGTCTTGTAGTGTCTCAAATGATAGCAGTGTCAGCATCTCCTGAGCAGCTCTTCTTCTGTATCTCAATAACATTGAATTTTAATATCACTTTTGATGCATTTTAACTTAGGGTCTTTAAGACAAAGAACATCATTTTACTGATTAAGAGAAACATAAGATGAAATAAAGATTTTATCACTGACAGGTCCTACACAGCATGCCCAGAAACCACATGCACATAAGTGATGGAGCGGGTGGGGAGAGTGAGAAAGAGAAAAGGACCCTGGGCGAGTGCTTCTGTTGGGCCCACAAGTCATCCAAATGGCCTTCCCTCAAGGAGGGAGCTTAAAGCAGACAGTCCAAGTTCCAGGAAGTCATGTTGTGACGGAGAGATGATCTCTGTGGCATGTCAGTTCAGTCCATGTGGGGTGTGGAGTCAGCAGGGCCAGTCAAGCAGGGTACACCCCACTCTCCTACAGGGAGCATCTGTCCTACAGCATGCTAAGCCAGCAGCAGAGACCCGGATGGATGCACTGAGCCAAGGAGAAGGAAGCTGGAGAACTAGACAGTTATCTGGAGTGACTGAGCCCAGCAAGAAGGTTGAAACTACGTTTGAAATGGATGCTAAGCCAACGTAGAAATTTAAGAACTTGCTGCGCAGAGATCTCATTCTCCTTTCTTGGTTGCACTGTAATCTTTGTTACCTAGTTCTTTTGATTATCTATTTGGGTAAAGGTCACACAGCTTTATCCCTTGAAACAAGCCCACGCCACACCTGTACACTGTGCTGTGTGGGAGCAGGTGCACGCTGACTCGTCACAGCAGCTTGAAAGCCAGGTGTGGCTTGTCGCTATCGTTCGTGGTGTGCGCCTGTTATTTACACAGTGCTTTCTGGACGAGGGAGCCAACAGCAAAGTTTGTGCTACTATCATTAAGTTTCAAGTATAATAGCTGAAATTTAAACCATGTTCTTGGGAACTGTTGTTATTTAACTAAATTGTGGTAACTGAAATTCCCTTGTGAAGGGAAGACTATAAAAATCTCCACAAGGAGATAGCATGTCCAAGGCCACTACAACAAATGCCTGGGGCTGGGGATTTAGCTCAGCGGCAAAAGCGCCTGCCTGGCAAGCGCAAGGTCGTGAGTTCAGTTCCCGGTACCGGAGAAAAACCAAAAAAAAAAAAAAAAAAAAACAAATGCCTAACATATTTAGAACAGTCTACTTCTTTTCTGTGTAATGATTATTTTATTAGGTCAAGGGGAGAACAATTTGAATAAAATAAATTAACTAAAAACCTTACTTTAAAATGAAAACTAAATTCCAACGTATTAAGAGATTAGATATTTAAATAAATTGTCAAATAACTGTAAGAAAATATGGTGAAGGGCTTGGGACATAACTTGATGGTAGAACACTGCTTATTACCATACATGCAAGGGCTGGAGTTCAGCCCCCCAGCATCACACACATGAAAGGAAAGGAGAGGGGAGGGGAGGGCAGGAGAGGGGAAGAAAGAAGAGGGGAATTAAAAAAAGGAAAAGCAAAATAAGAAAAGAAAAACTGGTAGAGTTAAATTGGTTAAGCCTCTGTTCTGGAGGGACCAGGATGGGTTTTTTTATTTTTTTTATTTTAAAGAGAGTAGTTAAAAAAAAAAAAAAAAAAGAATAGCAGCATACCGACATCACAGACATAAACAGAACAAAGCAAGAACCTTAAAAGTGATAAAGGCTTTCAAAACAAAATGATAGGAATTAACAGTGGTTGTTATATTACATACTGTTATCTTCAGCTACGTTGCTTAGATTACCAGATGTAAGAATGGAAAATTGTTCAAACCATTAAAGAGAATAAAAAAATAATTATTAGATAAAACATTAGAGATAATACAGAGTTTCACTAGACAACATGGTAGGAATTCACCAATGGTTATTCCATTGTGTATTGTTGTCTTCAAATCAGTTGCTCAGATTACTAGATATAAGCATGCAAAATTGGGAGCAGGGTTTTTAAAAATGAGCACATTTTATTCCCTAAAATTTAAATGTGTATTTTTGTATTACGTATCACAGGCAGACACAGGAAACAATACCAATGATGACATATGAGAATGTCTAATTCTAAATGTCTTGTTAGTCTTATTAACATAGGAGATTAAATGAAAAAAGTTTTGTAATTTTAGAGGCTCCAAATAATAACTAATATTGAAATATTTAATATCAGTACTATAATTTAAATTAATCATATTTATATTGATACTATTATAGTATTAATCAATATTTAATAATTGTTGGATATTTAAAATTTAAATGATTTTACTGATGTTTGAAATTATTATTATTAATGATTTATTATCTAATACAATTACTTTGCTTGTTTTCTAATTAACAAAATCCTTTTTTGCTTTGCTAGGTTTTATTATCCTGAATTCTGTTTCTTTTGTCTGTTCAGAGGCTGGTTATTATCTACTGGATTTGTGTACACCTTTTTTTTTTTTGGTACCGGAAATCAAACTCAGGACCTTACACTTGCCAGGCAGGCACATGTGCCACTGAGCTATATCTCCAGCCCTGTGTACACTCTTTCCATTTTAAATTCATTTTTATGTTAAATAATTAAACTTGGGGAAGGTAGGATGGGCTCCTACCTTCTGTAACTATTTTTGCAAATTTAATTTCATTGTCTAGCTTATGTAATATACTTCTTATAAATTATTTGTGATGTATTTTTTCAGGGGGGAAAGAAAACCCAAAATTGATTTGTTTAGAACTTGTATTGCTGCAATTCCAAGGTTGATTCCTGATGGTATGAGCAGAACTGACCTTATTGAATTGTTAGCAAGGTAAGAAAGTTCCTGACTATGGTGTTAATTTTGTGTCTTTACTATCCATTTAAATTAATGATAGGATTCTGCTATTATTTTACTACAAAGCGAGTAATAAAGGAATTTTTAATCCATTTGATTTGCTTTACTTTTTGTCTTTTATTTTAGTTAATCACATTTTCCCTTCTCATTTTTAACTTCTAAAAGATCTGGATTTTCCTATATATCCTGTTTTTTAATTCTTAATCTATCTTAAGAACTCCTTGGATTTATATAACAATTATCCCTTAACATATGGAATTGCCCATGAATTATGACACCCAGGTAGGACTTAATTGTCATTTTTACCCTTACAATAATTCTTTTCGCATCTAGGGTGATAACCAGATCTTGTTTTCACACTTTTCTCCTGTGGCAGAGCCTGTAAGCGGTCCCATTTTTAGATCTTTTCCTCTATTAAGCACACCTTTGCTCTCTAAAATGAGTAAATGACGTGACAGTCAAAATTCACTCCTAAAAGGAATCCTAGGTTGAGGTGACAGCCTGTTCAGAAACTGCCTTGTTGATGCTGTTATCTTTTTTTTCTGTAAAGGACCAAATAAGAAATATGTTAAGGTTTGCAGGTCACACAACCCGTCACAAACACTCATCTCCGCTGCTGTGGTAGAAGATCATCCAGAGGCCAGATGTGAGGGGGCGGGCATGGCTGCTTTCCGTGGGCAGCAGGCCGGGTTAGCCCTTGAGCCACAGTGTGTCACCTTCTGCCCTAGAAAGAAAACCCAAGTGCAGTGACGGGAATACATCCAGGGTCCTCTCTGGCTGCTGGGCACTTTCCGCGAGCGGCCCCGTTAAATTCACAGTGAATAAACAGGGAGCCAGTTGCTCCAGAGTCACCTCCGAAAACATCTTGTGTTTCACACAGCCATGTGCCTCACTCACCTCGCCTGTTGCAGGTTAAGATCGGCGATAAAGTGGCATTTGTCTCCCATGGGGATTGAGAGAGGCAGGGAGTTAGTTTAAAAGTGCATCATTAAGTTCCTTCCCTTCTCATTCTCTTAATTTTTGCTAAGAGTTAGGTTGCAGAGTTGCAAAGATCCATCAACATTGGTGATTAGAAATGTTAACTGTTTCTAACATTCTTCCTCGGGAGAGGGTGAGCAGCCGCTGTTGTCCTGCCCGTCCCTTCCCTCTCCCTGTCGGCTCACCCCCCTGTGTCCCTGGGGTAATGGACAAGAAGACAGATTGCCCACGTCCCTCACCAGAGTGAAGCTGCCTCTGGAAGTGGCAGGGACAGGCGGCCTAGCAAAGCACCCAGCATCTGATCCCAGAGTAACAATGTGCTTCTCTATTTCCTTTGCCTCTTTTCCCTAGGATATTCGTGTCTAGTTAATTTACTTGAGTGGGAAGGAAGATCCTACTGTCTCTTCTGTTTGGTCTTCTGTCCCTGTCATTTGGAATTATGGTGTCAGAATCTCCTTTATTTAAAAATAAAGGAGGCAAACAAAGAAGCACTGTAAATTTGTAGACTTGTATGCAGTCTCTAAGGAAATTTAATTAACTCCCTTGCCTTTAATTAGCCAGGCCACGTTGTTATGTCCTCAACACAAGGAATAGTCAACCCATGAATGTTTCCTGAGTCACACAGATAGGTGTGAGATAGGTACTTTCTCTACTCATAGATTTAAGGATAATATTATGCCTCCAGTGGGCCTCATGGAGCCCCGTCACTCTCCTCTCAAGATTATGTCCCTTATCACTTTCGGAGGCAGCACACTGAGCCGCGGCCTTAATCCGACCCTGTTTGTTTGTGGTGTGCCCATTTTTAACTGCTGCTGCTCTGTGGCTCGTACCTGAGTGTGTGTAGCTGTGAGACCTTTTCTCTTCCACCTCCATGGCGGTTAAGGTTAGCTTCGTGGAGACCACAGCTGAGGTCAGCAGGGTGGAGTCTGTGTTTCCTCCTTCCTCCTAACCCACACACCTTCCCTCCTCTTGTCGTTATGAATCCCTCCATCTTCCCGGCTTCCCACATGTGTAATTGTGGCAGATTTCTAATATTATCTATTCAGACTATTTCCAAGTCTAATGCATTCGTCATTATTGTCAGTCACCGAAATAATCCTCGTTAGACCTACATCAGAAACTTCGCATTGTAAGACACTGGTGATTTCACTACTTTGTCATACTAGTTTTTGTTTTTTAAAAAATCATATAACTGAAATTATATTCAAAGTCTCACACTGTCTTTTTTTTCTTACATTTTTTTTATTTTATGGAAAAAAGGTAAAACAAAATTTCATGACTAGATGATAAAAACCATAGTTAATACATTGCATATTACTATCTTTAAAGTAGTTATATTTGCACAAAAATTCCTTTTCTGTGAACCAGGAAACATTAATAGTGTAACTAACTTGCGTTTCTCTCATTTTTCCCTTCCTTCTTTTCTCCTTTCCCCAACCTAGTTCCTTTGTCCTTTTAAAGTTTCTTCCCTTTTTACAGTATCTGATGTGCATTTTAGACCTTATTTACTCACATTATCTTTGATGTCTTTAAAAAATAATTTTATATGACCTCTTCTATTTAGACTTAAACTTTCTTTAGAGCCTTATATGTTGAGTTAACCCCCCCACACACATTTTGTTTTTTTGCAGTACTGGGGCAAGAACCCAGAGCCTCTGCACTGAGCTGTTCTCCAGCCCTTTTATTATTATACATATATACATTATTTTGAGACAGGTCATACTAACTTGCTAAATTACCTCTGCTGAGCTCAAACTCTCAATCTTGCTTAGCATCCCAGAGTGCTGAAATTAGAGGTATATGTAACCATGCCTGGCTTTTTTTTTCCCCTAGGCATACACCATTTGTGATGTTTCTCCTGAATATACTCTCATCTTCCTCTTATGGAATTATTTCTGTTAAATCTGTTCCATCTTAATTCATCCTATTTCCTTCTTCATAATCAGCCCTCTTATATTTAATTGTAACTTCAGCTGCATGTGAGAAATGATTAAGATAAGTCATGCCCTTTCCTGTGATGGTAAAGGACTAAGTAAATGTCAGTGTTAAGCTTGCAAGTGATTGGACATAAATTTTTATTGACTGTAAGATAACAGCATGTGGCATTTTAAGGGTCAAATAGTTTTTTTTTTTTTTTTTTTTTTGGTTTTTCTCCGGTACCGGGAACCGAACTCACGACCTTGCGCTTGCCAGGCAGGCGCTTTTGCCGCTGAGCTAAATCCCCAGCCCCCGGGTCAAATAGTTTTTAAATGGATATCATCTATATGCCATTTGAAACTATGGCATTGAATTAAGATCAAACTCCTTATTCTGAATTATAGTAGAAATACCAACTAATATGAATGGATTCATATGGGAGTTTAAACAGAAGAATATAGACTGGAATAAGGATGAGTACAGCATAAAAATATGAGCATGGTTTTTATGAAATAACCAATTTTTTTAATGTCTTTGTTTTCAAATTTTAGATGATGAAACTACAAGAAAGGGTTGAGGTTTGCTAACGGGATTTTGTTCTTGGTTCTCGGTAGGCTTACAGTTCATATGGATGAAGAACTTCGGGCTCTGGCTTTCAACACTCTGCAGGCACTAATGCTTGATTTTCCAGATTGGCGAGAGGATGTCCTTTCAGGATTTGTTTATTTTATTGTTCGTGAAGTGACTGACATCCATCCCACACTTCTTGATAATGCTGTAAAGATGTTGGTACAACTAATAAACCAGTGGAAACAAGCAGCCCAAATGCATCACAAAAACCAAGACTCACAGGTACCGAATTCTCATGTATCATCCCTTTGTACGTGTTTGGTGGTAAATGACCAATAATGACATCCATGTAGACTTATTTTCTCAAACACTAAAATTTGTCCTAGTTCAGTGTGTTCATAATTCCCTGCACTCAGCTTTCTGATAGTTTATGTATAAAGTGTTGTGTCTAACTTTTCTAAGCTTCTTTGGTAACAATTAGATTTTAGTGAACATAGAAAGTAGACCTAATTCTAGCTAACATTTAGGTGATTTCCTATATGTTTGAGTCTTAAACCCAGTGCCTGATCATTCAACCATCCCAGTGACAGATTTCCTATATTTTTAAAGCTTATATAATAAAAAATTTGGGTGGTCTTCCATTTGGATTATTTGCTTGTTTTATCCAAGGGACCAGTTCCTGTTTGACATTTATAGTGTCTGTGTTCCTTAACCATAAAATGTGTTCAAATTGTTGACTTATGTTACTGTATAAGTGATAGAACCTTGGAGGTTTAGAGCTGGACCATCTAAGGCAACCCAGCTTCTCAACCTTTGATGACCTTCGAATCACCACAGGGTCCAATAGTCTCTGTTCTAACGAGCTCACCGCTGAGCTTTGCTGCTGGTCCACACTGCAAGATGAAAACTACAATCCAGGCCCCTCTTCTTCCATGTAGAAACGAGATGAAGAGTAAGTGCTGGCTCCAAGGTTACAGAGTAGTAAAAGAATGACAGAAATTAGGTGCATAATTCCCATTTATACTGCCAGTGGAATGCCTTTTTTCCTCCATGCATACTATTATTACATTTTTATAGTTAAGTACTATTTAAATGGCTTGAGTCAAGCCAGACCGATAGCCATAATTGCCATGATTTGCTTTACTCTATACTAATTGTGCGGTTGTTTTTATAATGGCTGTACATGTGTATTTTTAACTTGTGTTTATTTTTCAAGCACGGTGTAGCTGATGGAGCTTCTCATCCCCCTCCTCTGGAAAGGAGCCCGTATTCCACTGTGTTCCACGTGGTAGAAGGGTTTGCACTTGTCATTCTCTGTAGCAGTCGACCTGCCACTAGGAGATTAGCTGTCAGTGTCCTTAGAGAAATACGGGCTTTATTTGCACTTTTGGAAATACCTAAGGTAAGGTATAGGTATTTCATTGAGTTGTCTAATGAAAGTACTTAAAATTCATACTTTTGTCCATCTTTATCTCATTTCTATTAATATCATTCACATATACCTTACTTTATAATAAAATCTTTAGAGAGAGTCTCAACTAACCTACCTGCTATTGATTCCTTTCATAGATTTGCTTAAACATTTACTTAGCTTTGGCTACCTTCCTTAAACTTTCCTAATTTATTTTTAGATATATGATGTGTTTTTTGTAGGGTGATGATGAATTAGCCGTAGATGTGATGGACAGGCTGAGCCCATCCATTCTTGAGAGCTTCATACATCTCACAGGGGCTGATCAGGTAACTAATGATTTTGTGCTTCTCAGTCTTGTTTTGAGATGTAAAACAGATACATAGACTTTCATACATAAACAAATTCCTTTTTTTTCTTTTCTTTTTTTTTTTTTGGTACCAGGAATCGAACTCAGGACCTTGCACTTGCCAGGCAGGCGCTTGTGCCACTGAGCTATATCCCCAGCCCAGAAACAAATTCCTTTAAGAGAGATAATGCATTAGAAAATTTTTTGAAAGGTATGAAGTGTTTCAAAAGTAAAGTGTTTTTTTAAAGTGACTGTTCTTTAGGCTGTAGTTAGTTCTTAGTCCCATAAAAATAACATTAATTTTGTCTTTATAAAACTCTGATCTTTCAAGCCTATAAAGTTTTCCTTAAATGCAATGTTATTGGGAACACATGTCTGTAATCCCAGATATTTGAGAGCCTGAGGCAAAAGTTCATATGGGCTACATAGATTCTGTTTCAAAAATTTAAAAAATGGCTGGGATATGGCTCAATGGTTGAGTGCCCCTGGGTTTAATTCCCGCTGCTGGGAAGGACAAAGTTCTTGTGAACTATTACTACTTGCTATCTATTATACTTGACATAGACATACTAACCAAAATCACGTAAAAATGTTTAAATTCAAAAGAATAATTTGTACACTCCTTCAATAAATATTTTTTGTTTGCTTTATCATATGGGTTTAAGTGCAGTGGGTTAGGTATATAACTTTCCATACCAACATCATATGTAATTTGACTTAATGAAATGGAGAGAAACATTTTGTCAACAAACACATTAGAAAGAAAACTTATACTAACTTTTTGGTTCAGTCTGAAGAAAAGGGTTATATCAAGTTTCCAAGGATGATAGGAAAATAAATTATTTTTCCCACCCTCTTGGAGAATGTGGACAAGAGGTGTGTGTGCTTTCCTTGTAACGTCTTTGCATAACCCTAAGTAATATATAAAAACGGGAGGTCATAGGAACATTTTGTAAGCCCTTAGATTTACGAAATTATCTCTTAAAATGATTAAAAATCCAGTACTGAACATGGTGGCACACACCTGTAATCCCAGCACTGTAGAAGCTGAGGCAGGATGACTGCTGCAAGCTTGAGGCCAGCCTGGGCTACATAATGAGTTAAAGGTCGGCCTGAACTACATACAAGACCTTGTCTCAAAAAACCAAAAAAAAATGATTAAAAATCTGTACAATTTCAAGAATGTTTTTAGATTATTAACATGAATTATGCTAATAGAGACACTAATGTATGACTTGCTTCTCATGCCTAAAACAGTGCTTAATGAATATCATTGTCCAAAGGTAAATCTTAATCTCTTCTGTATCAGAGCTCAAATATTATTGAACAGAATATTTCAGAAAATGTGCATCTGAAGAAGAACCTATGTTCCAGCCTATTCCATTCATGCATAGCCAGGGCCCATCACCCTGAAATGAAAGTTGATGCTTCATCTGTTAGTTCTCTAGCAGCTTTCCACAAAAGTCAGAAATTTATATATAGTGGTTCTCAACCTTTTTGGATTATAATTTTTTTCATTAGTCTTTTTGAGACAGGGTTTCACTGTGCAGTTCAGGCTGGCCTTGAACTCACTTTGTAGCCCAGGCTGGCCTCGACCTCACAGCAATCCTGCCTCAGCCTCTTGAGTGCTGGGATTACAGGTGTGCACCACCACACCTGGCTGGATCGTAAATCTTTTGAGAATAAAGCTATGGACTCTGTCTCCAGAAAAACCCACATATGCTCATAATACACACAAAAAAAGCCTTACATACAGTTTCAGGAACTCACTACTCCTTTTAACCTTAGACCTCATAGTACCCTCTACTCTAGCAACCACCAGTAGGCTACTTCCAGTTAAAGCAAGTCTTATGGCAAAACTTTGAAAGTTAATTGTAATGTTCAGTAATCAATTTTTTTTTCTCCACACAGACTACTTTGCTGTATTGCCCTAGCTCTGTAGATTTACAAACATTAGCAGAGTGGAACTCTTCTCCTATTAGCCACCAGTTTGACGTGATTAGCCCATCACACATATGGATATTTGCACATGTGACCCAAGGCCAAGACCCGTGGATTATAAGTCTCTCTAGTTTTTTAAAGCAAGAAAACCTTCCAAAACACTGCTCTACAGCTGTGAGCTATGCTTGGATGTTTGCATATACAAGGCTGCAGTTGTTGTCCCCACAGGTTGATATAAAGTAAGTCATTTTCCCAGTATAGGTTTAAAACTGTGTAGACCATGACCTTTCATAATGTATGCATCTGAAAAGTGGTACCAATCAGAAGTCCCATAAATCATGTGCCATACTGTATTGACAGTCTAAGAGGGAGAAGGAAGTTATAAGGGATATAGAGTTGTAAGTCCTTTATCCTTTTCATGTGTTGAATCTCACCAAATCTTGTTAGTTTACTTAGTAGCACCATGCTTAATACATGGTGTATGTCTAACTTCATTTATGTCTTATTCCACAGACATTGAGTACTACTAATAAAAACTCTGTACTAACCATCCCCCCTTAAGTGAACGGCAGTTTAGCAGTCATTCTGTAAAAGCTTCTAAGAGCACATTGTGATTTATACCTACCTGGCTTTCTTCTTTTCCTTTAGCAGCCCCATCAATGCTAAGAAAGTAAACACAACCACAAGCAGTGACTCGTACATTGGCCTGTGGAGAAACTATCTGATTCTTTGCTGCAGTGCAGCAGCATCCACATCATCGTCAACATCTGCAGGCTCTGTGAGGTGTTCTCCTCCTGAGACATTGGCATCCACCCCCGACAGTGGCTACAGTATTGATTCCAAAGTAAGTTTTTCGGGTCCGCTATGTCTCTGAATGGTGCCATGAAGTGAATATTTCAGTTCTTTTCACCTGTAATAAAGCAAATATATCAAGAAATCCCGTAACTGTTTTTGTGGATTCTTAGTTGGAATCAATTATACAAATAGTTTTTCATTGATGAGAAGGGCCCTTGCTCATTAAATTCATCATAGTAAAAATGAGTTCATTCTCCCTTTTTCAGGTTCCTAGAGTTGTCACACTTCTAAATTATCAAAAAGAATCATTTAAATAAGTGCCTCTCTAGAGCTCCCCTACACCGTGCCATACAGTGGGTGCTTGATAAGAGCAGCTACATAGTTTCTGTGATAGGACACAAAGTGTCGTGGTGTGGGCATTGAACGGAGCTGGAAAGCTTAAGGCCGGGTATCTGATGACCTCTGATGACTATTGCAGAAGAACTTTATTTTACTCATGTTCACAGAGCAACAGTCTCATCAGCTCATTGTCCTTGAACAAGGGCTGTGGGAATGTCTAATTGTTTAGTTGGTTGTAGTATTGTTAATGACTGTTGCACTGTTTTTTCTCAGATTATTGGCATCCCGTCCCCTTCATCACTGTTTAAGCACATAGTTCCAATGATGCGCTCTGAGAGCATGGAAATCACAGAGTCCCTGGTTCTAGGTCTGGGCAGGACCAACCCAGGAGCTTTTAGGTAATTGCCTTCTTATCTTTCTCTGCACTAAAATAGGGCTGGGCTATTGTCAGCAGTAGGGCACTTGTACAGCATGCATAAGGACATGGGTTCAAACCCCAGCACCACAAAAAATAAATAATTACACAAATGAGAAAATAAATAAGATATTTAAAATAAATTCAAATTTGATGCCATTTTATAAACAAATAAATAAATGTGCTTAGAGAGAGGGTGTAGTAGAGTTGAGGAGATTATTTATTAGGATAGCTGCATACCAGCCCTGACTTTTGCCAGTTAACTAGACAGGTACCACTTAAGTCAGGTAATATTTTTGATCCTTTATTTCTTTGTTCTTATTGAGTACATTAAGATTTACCCCATTTTCTTCATGCTGTTCTCTTTTTTCTTCTTTTTTGTGGTTGCTGGGATTGAACCAGGGCCTCATACAAGTCAGTACGCACTGTACTACTAAGCTGCGTCCCTGTCATATAGGGTTACTGTGAAAAGTTAAAACTCTATGCAGAATACATTCTAAGAGTAATAGCATGCCATATAAATCTTTAATATTTTCTTTTTCAGTTATTTACATAGTGATTCTATAATGGGTAATGTTGGTCTAGTGGTTACAGCTCATATTTTCTTCTCTAAGAGAAAGTCTTTCAAAGAGTACTTATCTATATATTTCCCATTGTTCTTGATATTTTTTATGTCAGTGAAGCATATTCTTCATTTTCCCCTGAGATTCTGCTATTTTGCTTTCTACTAGGCTCAGAATGTATTCTCGAGAGTTTCCTCAGTTGATAGGAGTGATATTTAATGATTTAGTTCTTCCTCCAAGGCACCATGTATAAGAGAATAGGTTAATAAACTAAATACATCTGTATTTAGTTAATAAACTAAATAATAAACTAAATACATCTGTAGGTGTGAAATCGCATTCATTATAAATGAAGTTGGAAGAATACTTTTATGGCAAATAAATACACTACTGTGCTAATGGAAAAAGTGGGGAAAAATTATTTCAGCTTCTTAAAAATAATGAAATTTCTATAAGTAGAACCAGTTTTGAAGCAAATGCTTTGAGTGCCAGCAGTTTTCACTAAATGGTGATACTGAGTGGATTTTCTTTTCTTCTTGGGCTTTTTCAATTTTCCAAATCTTATATAAGGAGAATATTTTCAGTTTATAGTCGGTGTAAATGAAGAACAATTTGTCTTTCTCATGAAGTTCATGCCCTGTGAGCCATTCATTTAATTTATAAAGGCTAGTCCTAAGGAGATAATCAAAAATGAAAAGTGACTAATACAGAAATCCATTCACTCAGCCAACATTTGCAGTAATGGAAAATTACATGAAATTGAATGATTCAGTAATAAACATGGTTAGGAAAATTGTGGTAGCCCACCCTATGATAGAGCATCATGAGTTAATTAATGGCGCATGAGAGTAACAGCTGGTGTTCAGGAAAGAAAGTACTATTTTCTGTATAATAATGTTTCAAATACATAACCTGTGTACAGGTTGCAGAATGATTAAACAAAAGCATTGATGGTACTAACCTTTATAAATTAAAATAAATGGCCTATACCATTTTTGTAGTTTCCACATGTTCTAGAAAATAGTGTATTATTTTACAAGAAAACTAAAACAATAAAAACTATGTTTAAAACAGTAGGATTAAGATTAACATTTGTCAGTTTATATCTTCATAGAAATATTTACATATTTATAAATACCAGACTTGTTTTCACTATTAATAGAAAGAATTATATCATGTCTTGGTTACTTTTTTCTCGTTGCTGAGACAAAATACCTGACACTCAAAATTAAGGAAGGGTAGGTTTATTTAGCTCACAGTTTGTGGAGGTTTCAGTCCATACTTGGCTGGCTCCAAGGCAGAGTGGCACACGGCAGGGGACCACTGTTTATGGCCATGGAAGACAGCAAAAGCAGCAAGAGCAAAAGGGAGGTATGGTGGCAAACAGACTCTTTCACTCCCTTGCATATCAAACTGTCCACCCTAGGGCAGTGCAGCACTCATACCCATAATCCTAGAAGCCCACCCCATGACTGCATAAGAATTTGGGGGGACATGCAGACACAAACCATATCATTTTTCTTCCAGGGAACTGATAGAGGAATTACATCCCATAATTAAAGAAGCACTCGAAAGAAGGCCAGAGGTAAGGTGTTTTCTGTCATTTTCTGTATCAAACATGTACTTGGCAAACACTTAACTTTCCTACTATAGCCTGAATTTGAAAATTATACATATTTTTGCATGGTGATACTATGGAAGAAAGTGATTGAGTACCAAATTAGATAGTAAGATAAAAACTATCTCATAAAAGACTCCTCCTTCTGTCTGACAGTGCAACTTAGTAGTAGAGCACTTGCCTAACGTATTTTGGCCTGGGGTTTGATCATCAGCACCATAAAAGAGAGAGAGAGAAAGCGCAGGAGAGGGCTCCTACTTTTAGCTTTGTTCAGTAGACTCGTGGTTCCTCTGTGTGAGTGACATCTAAAATTATGCTGAGATCTTGCTAAAATTTATAGCCTCCTAGACCTATTGAATGAGAATCCCTGGGGTAGTTCCCAGAAATCCATTTTTGTAAAGTAGCGTAGATGTATCTGATAGACCTTTAGAATCACTTCTGTTAATTTTGGGGTCCCCTGAGGCACTTGAATAGGGGGTAACAGCTGTTGTGTTAGAGACTTAGAAACGTCATCCATAATTCCTCACTTCCTTAATTCTGCCCAGTAGAGTAGTAAAAGTATCCCCATTATTTAATTGATTTAATTTTTGTTTTGGAACGATCATTCTGGTTACTGTGAGTGATGATTTATCAGAGGGAGATGGAATCAGAATGCAGGCGCAGCATTTATACTTCTAATTCCAGGGGGAACTTGAGCACACTGAGTCATTAGATGTGTTCAGTCATGTGGCTGGAATGCAAGTTATAGTTTGAGAGTCTTAGATTCAGTCTTCCTAGGGAGACAAAATGAAAACAGGCCAATTAAAACTTTGCAGAAATCCTCCAGGACTGTCAGGAAGCCATCTCATGCAGCATAAATTACTACAAACTTTAAAAAGACTACAAGGAAATAAATTTAGTGAACTGATCATCAGCATATTGGCTGATAATGGAAAGCAAGAAAGTGGACCGTGGACATGGAAATGAAAGACTAATATGTTCTTAATTGGTCTGTATTGTGAAAAAAAAATGCCTCAAATAATGAGTAGAAAGTGATACAGGAGATTTACACTTTACTCCTGTATTACTTCTTTTAAACTAAAGAATCAAGTTGAAATGTTATAACTGTTATTCTAGCTGTTAGGTTCTTTTGACCTTAGTAATATAAACATATTTATTCATTCTATAATAAGCAAAGAAGCCTTTGTTTTGCTTTATGTTATTTTTTATTTTTGTTTCTTCAGTACCAGGGATTGAGCCCAGTACCTTTTCACACTTAGCTATATCCCTGGCTCATTTTTTTCCTTTCACGATAGGTTCTCTCTCAGTTGCCAAATTGCCAAAGCTTCGCTTAAAATTGTTGTCCTCCTGCCTCAGCCTCCCAGGATGTTTCCTTTTATTTATTTTTATTTATTTATTTTTTGTGTGTGTGCCAAAATTAATGAAATGGAAAGCTTTTGTGTGAGCAAAATCTCTGGAGACTTTTAAATCCCCTTAAGATTGTTTTTGCTACCCTGTCATATTTAGGGGAGTCTCTTAGGGATTCTGTATAACTCAATAGTAGCAGTTTACTAATTGCTTCAGTTCTTCTAAGACTGTCAGACTACCAAATCAGTTAAAAGTAGCTGTAGAATTTTATTTCCCTCACACATAAGAGGTGTCACATGTAAGATATCCTGTGATTGTATTTGGCTGTTAATTTCTTGCTGTCCAAATATACCTCTCTAAGGTAGTAGCTGGCAGTGTTCGCAATCTACACTGCACAAGCAAAATAATTTTGATGAGCCTAGAAGCTCTCTCTGGCCTCCACATTGTTCTTTCCAAGTTACACCAAGTTTTCTGTGTACTTCCCTAAAGGTTTTTTAATGAACATCCTTGTGTCTTTGGAATAGAATATGAAACGGCGCAGGCGTCGAGACATTTTACGAGTACAACTGGTACGAATATTTGAACTGTTGGCAGATGCTGGTGTCATTAGTCACAGGTTGGTATTAAATTTTGTCTTTTCAAACTTTAGAGTGATTACAGAATTTAATCTCTTTTCTCTCCTGAGATACATAAAAACAAAAGTGCCTGTGCAATAGAAAAAAGAAACTGCATCACTGCAGACGTAACTTGTCAGTCAGAGAGTCATCTAGTGCATTAACCAGTGGCCCAAAAACATATTGAAAAATCTGCCACCAGAACTAGATTGCTTTTGGGGACAACTGGGTATAATGTTGGTATGAACTTCTCTCCATCCCAGTGTTGGGGATCCACCCCACAGGCACTCTACCAGTGAGCTACATGCCTAGCCATTTTAATTTTGAAATGAGAGCTCTCAAGTTGTCCAAGCTGGCCTCAACTTGGAATCCTCTACCTCATTCTCCCAAGTAGCTGGGATTGCATGCGCTGGCTTGCATGCATACTGGCTTTTTCTATGATTTTGATATGTGTTGGAACCCAGTTTTCTAAGCAAGGAGATAGCAGTAGTCTTTTCTGGACATATTTACCTATTTCTTTCCTCATTTTGAAAATCCATTTCTCATGGGAATGAAAAGAAATAATACATTCAGAGGCTAAATATTATAAAATTTGCAAGTCTGTTTCAGTGAACTGTTGTCTGTTCCACTGGGAAAAATTATGAAATCTGCAGGCATAATTCATAACTTTGTTTTCTACCATTCACAAATTAAACCCTAACCTGGAGTCACTACTAGAGGAAAGGCTTCTTAACCCTAAAACCAGCTCCTTGAGGAAAATTCCATGAGCTATGTGTTGAAAAATATTTCCTCAGGATGTTGCTTTACCAAGGAAGGAAAAATAGTGAATCTGACCTCCAAAAATGTAACTGAAAAGATCTTGCAAGGAAAAATGTGTTGATAATTGAATGAGTGTACTACCTGTGCACAGCATTTGTTCTGATTTCTTAGTGTTCCTGGCACTTTTCTTACTTAACATTAAAAGCTTTGGGCAACTGCTTTCAAAACAGAACTTTAAGAGAATTTTAAACCATTGGTTCTTTTTTCTGCCCTCCACAAAAAAACAAACAAACAAACAAAAAAAGAAAACACTAGCATTTAGGAAAAGTGAAATTGAAATTTCTGGGATTAATGTAAAAAACTAACTTTGCACAAGTCTAAATCTTTTATTTTTTGGTTCCTTCAAATGTAAAGGTAGTAAATAAGGAATCTTTGAATGATACTGTTTTGGGGAACTGCAAAGTGTTAGTATACTGAAATTTTAACTACAAAAGCTATACTATCTTACTGAACAGTAATAGATTTTTTTTTTTTTTTAAACAGGTGTGTGTTTTGATTTGGGGTTTTTAAAAATAAGATCTCAATAAAGGTTATTACTGTTACAGGTCTGCTGCTTTGGTTAAAGAAAAAATGTAATTCAGAATGCCAAGAAGTCAGCTATCTTTGCTTTCCCAGTAGGTCATGTGCCTGATATATATAGTAGCTAATCAGTGAATATTTGTTAGAAGAATGAATGTTTTATTCTGGTGCAGGTTGCAGATAGCTAAATTGATTTCCTATGCACTAATAGGTCATGACCCTAAAGTTTTGAAATGCTCATTTAAGTAAAATCATGAATTCACTTGGTACTACTTTATTGTTGTAGGTGATATACTTAATATAAAATAGTACAACTGTGATACCTTACTCATGTTTTCATGGGTTCAGGATGTTGGTAAGAAGCTACACAGAGCCAGTAAAAAAAATATGTTTTGCATTTCAAAAATCACTATATAACAAAGAAAAGCTGACCTGAATAATTATAAATGTAATAGCTTTTAATTTATATAGCACTTTCTATGTACAAGGCCATGTCATATGTAACTCCTTTATATGTTTATTAAAACTCTCCAAAGTAGGTACTAAACATGTGCATAATGGTTGCTGGAATAAGGCAGGAACCCAAATTGTCACCTGACCAATCAGTGGTTCCCAGTACAGATCTCTTGCCTCAAAGAGAATCTCATTGCAGAAAGACACACATGTAAAAAGGTGTGCAAACCAACACTTTAACCCTCTGAGTTGAATCCTCCCTGTGTGTTTGTATCCTTGGGAATGCCTGTCCCAGAAAGCTGCTGGCACCCATATCTAAAGGGTGGTTTGTTGTGCTGAAGGCATGGTGTGAGTAGGCCTGGCCACTGTGAAGACCAGCAGAACTAATCTGTCTTCTATCTGCCCTTCTACACTGGCTGTCCCCTTTCCATAAGCTTTCTCATCTCCTTATTTGTAAAGTGCATATTTTAACAGAGAAGAACACTTACAATAATTGATTAATGTTAGATATGGAATTAAATAATATAAATTGAAATAGCTCCTTGATTAAGAAGCACCTTCTATTTCTATATTTAAGTAAGGCAAACATATCCCCTTAATTTTCATACATTAAGTTGCATACTGCTATGATTATGCAAAGCTTAATATATATTATTCTGATTTTAATTACTAGGGTTTTGTTTTCATGTAAATAATAATTTAAAGTTATACTTTCTTTAGCATTTATTTCCTTCAATATTTTCAGTGCAAGTGGTGGCCTTGACAGTGAGACTCATCTCCTCAACAACACGTTGTTAGAGTACGTGGACCTCACCCGACAGCTCCTGGAAGCAGAAAATGAGAAGGACTCCGACACACTGAAGGATATACGATGCCATTTTAGTGCCTTAGTGGCGAATATCATCCAGAATGTTCCAGGTATTACTTTCACGTAGTATATCTTCTTTGAGATGTTGACAAGAAATTTGTGAACATATTGGAAAAATAATGTCAGCATAGGAGATTGTTTTACCTTAAAATTAGTGTTTAGAAATCAAAAATCAACCCAGCATATTTTTAGAAAGTGTCAAGATATTGACACAAAAATCTAAAGAAATCAGGTAGAATGAATAGCACAGATTTGTTTGAGATACCATGAACAGAGAGCATAATGTCCCTAATGACAATTAAAAATAAAACTAATGAGATACTTTTGAATAGTGGGAGATGAGTGTAGGCCATTGCTATACAGTGTAACAGGGATACAGTCATAAATGGATTCGTGTAACAGATGTATCCTATTACAGAGCAAGCATGTGCTACAAAAAGTGGTATACAAAATTGCATTTCAGGCTGGGCGTGGTGGTGCACACTTGTAATCCCAGCACTTAGGAGGCTGAGGCAGGAGGATCGTTGTAAGTGTGAGGCCAGCCTGAGCTACAAAGTGAGCTCAAAGCCAGCCTGAACTGCATAGATAGACCCTGTCTCAAAAAGACAAAAAAAAGAAAAAAAAAACCCAAACAAAAAAACAAAATTGCATTTCAAAAAGTCAAATTCTTTATGAGACAAAATTGTGACTATAAGCCTGTTGTATAAGAACAGATTTTTTCCTTTGAAAAAATATCCAAGATTGTTTTGTTACTTTAAATAGTATATGCTTTTTAAAGAGCGAGCATGGGCTGTATTTTATAACAGGGTCATTTAAACACATAATTAGGTATGTTAATGTGCAGTGCAAGAGCCCTATTTTAATCTTTGAAAGGAAAGTGATGCTATTTAGAAGAGTGTTTCTTCCTCTACATTTTCTGTTCAGAAGCTCATGAAAATAAAGATGTGACTTATCTTTTTCCTATGCACTTTTCCACAACTTCTGCTTTGGCTTATGGAAACACCGCTGAATTTCTCCAGCATCCCTTGCTGCAGAGAACTTGCAGAATAGGGCTTCAGAGTAGAAGTAGTAATCTAAGTGCATAGTTTTCTAAAGCCCTGAGGCTCTCTGGTGGGTGCCATTAGCAGTTGGCAGAATAGATTTGGACACCAGGCCTCTACCTTACTTCAAGCAGATCAACTCCTCTTATCTGTTTCATACATCAAGATCCTTTTCTTCCATAAAGCTGGCTTTCCTGCTGAAAAAAATACACTTAAAAATGACACATTTAGTTCATAGCCCTTACTTGCCGGGAACTAAGTTTCCAAGGTGTGCTCGCCAAGCTTGCTGTACAGCCAGCGGCAGCCTGGGCAGAAGTGGGGTTCTGACTCAGCCTCTGGGCCACCCCTGCACTCTTACCTCTCTTGACACTGTTTCTGCCATTTGCATATATGTTAATGACTCTTGTTACTGCGGAGGATTTATGTGGATTGAAATAAAAACTTTGACTCCCTTCTTTAAAAAATAATTTTATACATTTAGTAACATAAGCTGGTATGCATTATAAAGTACAAAGAAACGCAAATAAATTTCCCCGTCTATGTTTTTGTTTACAGTGCACCAGAGGAGAAGCGTTTTCCCCCAGCAGAGCCTCCGCCACAGTCTGTTCATGCTCTTCAGTCACTGGGCTGGCCCCTTCAGCATCATGTTTACGCCTTTGGACCGATACAGTGACAGGAACATGCAAATCAATAGACATCAGTACTGTGCATTAAAGGTATTTACTTAGATCGCTTTTTTCTTAGAGTTCCTTTTTGCTTATGTCAAGAGCACAGTTTGTTTTAATGGTTCGTACCTGAGAGTATTAAAATATGTTTGTCTGCCACAGTGAGACACTTACATCCTAACTTCGTGAAAGAGTTCCAGAATCTGTCAAAATTTGCTCACCTTTCCTTAACATAACTGAGGTTTTACTCTAAGGAATGCCTGTTCCTTCATACTTAAGTATTTTCTCTTGGTGTTTTTATCTTCTTTTTCCTACTGTTTTTTAAGAGTAGGAAGAATTTATTAAGAGAAAGAAAGCTTCTGTCTGAGAGGGACAGAGGGGGCCCAGAAAGTGGGTTGCCCACCAACCCCACTTCTCAAGGGTGTCTTTCCAACTGTTTTAATGCCATGTCTAATGTGGTATGATGATATTTACTTATAATACATTTTTCATCTTAAAAGTTACTGTTATGGGGCGGGGGATGTAGCTCAGTGGCATAAGCACTTGCCTGGTAAGCCTAAGGTCATGAGTTCGATTCCCAGCACCAAAAAAAAAAAAAAAAAGTTACGATTTTCTTTGTAAAGAAAAAAAGCAAGAATATTGTGGCCAGTAAAACATGAGTAGGAATATCTTGCCTCTTCTCATTAAGCAGCCAGCATTTAAACTCTTAAATTTTTTAAGTGTAATTCTGATATTATTGTTTGAAGGCTATGTCTGCTGTACTGTGTTGTGGCCCTGTTGCAGATAATGTGGGACTGTCATCAGATGGCTATTTGTACAAATGGTTGGATAACATTCTGGACTCTCTGGACAAAAAGGTAATTATGACAATTCCCTTGAACTTTCATAATAAATTGTCATTATGTTATTTAGAGTTAGTGTATGACATATTGAAAAGAGGTCCTCTTTTTGGTAAGATAGGATAGAGTTACATACAAAAAGCCAATTACATAAAATTTAAATAGGTTAACATAATCTAAGAAAGTTCTAATTTTTATTTATTACTCATTTGAATAATTTTTGTTTTTCTTTTACATTAGAGGATTTATAAGCTAATATAGTAGAGTTCTGAGTCTATAAATAAAATATCAATATAGAACATGAACTCCATGGAAGAAGTATGTTATTTGTTAATCAAATTCATTTTTTTCACCACTCTCCAGTTAATCCTTTCTTACCTTAGTCTCTGCTATATACTCACACAGACTTCACAGTTTAAATAGAATTTACATTTTTCCCTGCACAATAATTTTTCTATTGGGTACAAATAAGGGTAAAACTTGCTAAAAATAATTGGAGAGGTTAACAGCTCATTTTTCTGAAAGCATCTGTTTCATATTCATCAACCACCTTTGGGGCTCCTGGAAGAGAAAGTCCTACTGAAGAGTCTTGTATAAAAGGACAAAGGCCGTGTGTAGTTTATCTGTGTTGTTTTCTCTGCTGGCTGAGTAAGCAGGAGTTGAACAAAAAGAGACTCCATTGCATTATGATAATAAAAATTACTTCAGTAAAAGTGCACAGGACTCAGTAATGAATTAACATGCGCTTTCGCTCTCTGGCAATGTTGTGGCTTCCCTAGGTTCATCAGTTGGGCTGTGAAGCAGTCACATTGTTGCTGGAGCTAAACCCGGATCAGAGCAACCTGCTGTACTGGGCTGTGGACCGCTGCTACACGGGTTCCGTCAGGGTGGCTGCGGGCTGCTTTAAAGCCATAGCCAGTGTGTTCCAGAGCAGGTACTCCAGACAGCTGCTTGCACACTTCACTCAGGTTTCTCCCTTTAAAGACATTTTTTTTCATTTGAATTTAGAAATACTGAGAAACCCTTCTTTCCTTATGCTCTAGTGGAATTTAGCCACTAAGGATCATGATAAGCATGAATCTGTTTTACCTGTTGCCTCAAAAAAAAGCCACCCTATGCTTAGGTGATGCATGCAGCCTTGCTCTTTGCATATCCTGTTTATTCACTGATGTGAGTGTCTCCAGACATTTTTGTTTACCTGACATGTGAAATTTATCCCTAGGGATTATCAGTGTGACACAGTGATGCTCCTAAACCTGATACTGTTTAAAGCAGCTGATTCTTCTAGAAGTATCTATGAAGTTGCTATGCAACTTTTACAGGTTTGTAAACAAATGTGAATTAAAATATTTCTTTACTGAAGATTTACTGAGGCCTAATATTTTATTACCACTAAACCACATTAATGCTTAGCTTTATTTTTAGTAGTGAAGTATGGTGCCATGTTCTGATTATCCTTAGAAACAGAAAAAAAAAATAATACGGATATTTCAATCTATAATCTGAACTATTCAGAAGTATAATGTATATATGAAGGTATTTACAGGTATTAACTGATCTGTGCAAGTAACTATTTCTATTTAACAGATGAGAATAACATGAGTTGAATGATTTGAGAGTTATGTTTATGATACCCTCATATTAACTTTATTAGATTGTGAGTGTATCATTATGATGTTATACAGTATTCAGAAAAGAACACGGTTGTGTATCTTAATTAAGGGTTAAAAGTAAGATTCAGATGGACCCTTACATTTCTAAAGGCTTTTAAGTAGTAGAGCCACCTTAGGAATGATATCTTAATCCCTTTATTAAAGTTAGCAGAATAGCTCTCTATTTAGTGTGATGTCAGAAGAGTTTTAATTAGTATTCCATATTTAGTCTGTGCTAAGATCCAGTTGAAGGGGTTTTTTCCCCCCCACACACATTTGTGTAGTCATATTGAGCTGGAAAGTAAATCTTTTTCAGGTAATTATACCTTAGGTTACTTTTTTTTAACATTAGAAATTAACATATTTTATAATATACATAAAGATACAAATTTTAAACTGGAATATTTCTTGGGAAAAGATGCTTTTTAAGTCATAGCTGATCTTTAGGGGACCCTTAAAATGTTAACATAAGTTGATGGGATTACATTCCTTTAGATTCTGGAACCGAAGATGTTTCGCTATGCTCACAAATTAGAAGTTCAGAGAACAGACGGAGTACTCAGCCAGCTGTCTCCTCTGCCACATCTGTATTCTGCTTCGTATTATCAGTTGTCTGAGGAATTAGCAAGGGCATATCCTGAGCTCACTCTTGCCATCTTCTCAGGTATGGCTACTGAACTGATTAGATAGTCTTTTGGAATAATTTCTTTTAAAAAGTCATCTTCAGAGTTTGGGTTTTGATTGTTTTTTAACAAGTTTTAGGGTCTTGCTATATAACCCAGGCTTGCCTTCAGCTGATGGTCCTCCTGCCTCAGCCTACCAAGTACCATCATTACAGGTATGGGCCACCACACCCAGCTTAGAAAAATTTAAGGAGATTAAGTTAGAGGTTGAATCAAGGAAAAATGTGTCTTCAACTAAGATAATTTTTTCTTTCTTTAAGATAATTTTTTTCTCTTAATGCTATTCTATCTGATACTCAGATTTCTTATTGATGGAGTCTTCTAGGGCTTTACAACTGGCCCTTCCTTCTCACCCAATTCCAACCCCCCCACCAAAAAAAAGGGAAAAAAAAAAAAGAGAATGGAGGACTTCATATAATTTAAAGTATTTCTTTGGGAGACGTAGAACTTCCTGAGTGTGTTTTATTTTCTGTCTTGGGCTGCCATCAACAACAGAAATGGGAAGGGGTGAAGATGTCCTTCCGTAAGTGGAACTTGAATCCTCTAATCACAGAGGCAGATCATGCAGTGTTTTGAACAAAATTATTTTTAGAGTCCCCCTTTGCCTTCTGATCCTGCTAATTTCCCTTAAAACTAATGAGTACAGTGCTCCCGTTAGGGCCTTTCAGATGCAAGAACATTAAGACTGTCAGGAAAGTAGTCACATCTGTCCAGCTGTCAGACTTAGGAGAATTTTAGGGTCCTACCTTATGAAAATACTGTTGTGAATTCCCCCCGTGGTGGCTTACCCTTTAACTAAAAAATTGTTCTTATTGCTCAAAAGACACTGAGTTTTCAGCTTGTCAGCTGCAGCAGGCTCTTGTTCCAATCTGAGTATCAGGCATGCACCAAAATTGTCATCGGAGGGTTACAGAGTTCTGCCTCAGGTGGTTTCCTTTACTTGGGCTCAAAACATAGTGGCTTCAACCTTTATCTGTCTTTTCATAGATAAATTCTTATTCTGAATTGACCGAGGAAAACCAACTGCAATTCTCCCTGCATTCAGTGGTGAAAAGCAGTTATCCTGTTTGATTTAGACTGGTCAGTGGAGCTTCCCTGTTCTCAGCTCTCATATCCTTGACAGCCCTCCGAGATGGAAGTGGATGGCTGTCAACACAGAAGAGTGGTCACCATAAATGCCAGCTGTCCTGGGTACCTCGGTCGTTGTCCTCTCCCTGGGACCAAATTCCCAACACCTGTAACTTACAGCGAGGCTTACTTTGGCTCACGCTTTCAGCCCGTGGTCGTGGGGCTGCAGGGCAGAACAGACGGGCGGCAGGGCCTGGGCAGAGGACAGCTTCCCAACCCATGGCAGCCAGGAGTCAGGAGAGAGGGAAGAGCTGGGGACGAGAGCGCACCCTTCAGGTCAACCACTAGTGACCACCTCCAGCTAGCCCCTTCTCCTAGCAGCACATTTAGCAACTGAACCCATCGGTGGGTGAGTCCACTAAGGAGTACAGTGTCCCTCCAAATCCAGTCACCTTGCAAATATGTGAGCCTTTTGGGAGAATCTTAGATTTAAACCGTAACCCAAGGTAGGAAGCTCAGTGCAGAGAGCAGGGTCTGGCGGGGTCTCCACCATCCTGGAACTGGGGAGATGTCCATTGGTACAGGTGCAGGCCATGCCCACAGCTCAGTCTCCTTGGCATGTTTCCTTCAGTTCTGTCTTCAGATACTCTTGTCCTCAGCATCTGCTAATTTTAACTCTTCTGCTTAAAAATTATTTTAAACCAAAACGTACTCTCTAAATGTGAAAGAATTCTATGGCTCACGTAATCCTACTCAATCTAAGTTTCACTTGTTGCTAAGGCAAGAGGCGAGCAGTGTTCGTCGGGTTTATACTGTAGAAGTAGAGGCATCATCATAAACTGTGTCCTCTGTAAGATATGTGGCCCTGCATCTGCCTTCCTTCGGCACCAGTGCCATGGTCTTTAAATGTCGTCAGCTCCCGGCTCTTCCCCTCTTCTTCCTCCTCCATACCCGCTGCCCTGTGCCTTGCATTGAGTAGCAGTGTGCTCGCTCCGTGTTCGCAGCCCTTACGACTGCTGTGGATCCACCCAGGTGGCCTTCAGGCTCCATCGGTGTCAGTTTCTTCTCTGTCACATCTAATCTCTTAACTTCTAGTCTTTGATCTCTTTGCTACTTTCCACAGCAACTGATGTTGGGTATCTGATGTTTCTCTAAATTTTGAGCTTTCTTGATTTCCATAAACTTCCTACTTCCTGGATTTTTTTTCTATAGTGGACTATTTCTTATCTGTCACGTTAGTGGATTCTTTTCCTTCTATTGACTTAAGTGTTAGTGCTCTCAGAATTCCAGCCTGGATCTCCTCACAAGGCCCTCTCTCCTAGAGGGAGGCCAAGCACTGCCATGGCTGCAGCTCCCACATACACTCTTCCTTGGTTGGGATCTCTTCATTCACTACTTTGAGAGCTCCCGGTCATACATTTCATATCAGGTACAGGTATTAAACTTGTGTATTCCAAAAAGGCATTTTTTTAAAAGGCTGGAGTTGAACGTAACTCTGCCAAGACTGAAACCAGGTGTGCTGCTGCATGTACCTGTGGTCCCAGCACTCAGTGATGCAGGTGAGAGGATTGCTTGAGACTGCCTGGGACACATAGCAAGACCCTATCTTCCCAGAGGGTGGGGAGAGACTAAGCCCTTCATTGACGTATTGGGGGGTTTGCACAATAACCCCATGAGGTCACTCCTTTTGTTACCCTTTTTACACAATAAGAAATTGAGGTTCAGAGGTTGATAGGTTGGCCTCAGGTCAGCTGTGTGTGTGTGCATGTAGCTAGGAGATTCAAACCTATGGTTGTGCTGTGCCAGAGCCAAGGTCAAAGTCACTCTTGCACATGATCATCTGACTCTGCATTCGTCAGAGCTTTGTTATGAGCATTAAAAGATAAGAGTGTAAAAGTAACACATCATAGGAGTTTCCCCTAAAGAGAATCAAAATAAGCGAGATTCTTGTGGAGTCCATTTGAATTAATCCATGTATAAATCTTGCAATTACTTTGTTTTGTTGACAACTTAGTGTACAGTTCAGAAGTATTCAGAAGTATAGACAGTGTTGTGGGGCTGGCGATTTAGCTCAGTGGCACAGCGCCTGCCTGGCAAGCGCGACGTCGTGAGTTCAATTCCCAGTACCGGGGGGGAAAAGAAAAAAACAAAGACACAAGAAGACAGTGTTGTGAGGCAGATCTCTAGGCAGTTTTTATCTTACACAAGTATAACTTGTTTTTTGGGGTTTTTTTGGTACCAGGAATTGAGTTCAGGTCTTTTTGCTTGCCAGGCAGGCACTGCTTGCCGCTAAGCTATCTCCCTGGCCCACAGAAGTATAATTCTATAGCCGCTAAACAATGATCTTCCTTTTCCTTCCCTCAGTTCCTACTCATCAATATTATACTTCGTATTTTTTCTCAACCCCACTATTTTAGCACTATACGTCATATAACTGGAATCCTACAGTATTTTTGTTTTGTGACCAGCTTGTTTCTCTTAGCATAGTGTCTTCAGGGTTCATGCACATCCAGCCTGTGACCAGATTTTCTTCTTTTCAGACTGCATAGTTTCTCCCAGTGTGTATGTCACATTTTGCTTCTCCATTCATTCATCTGTCCATTGACATTTGAGTTGCTTCCACCCTTGTCTCTTGTGAATAGTGCTTCTGTGGACGGAGATGTACAAATAGCTGTCTGAATTTCTGCTGTCAGTTCTTTCACATATATACTCACAAATGCAGTTGCTGGGTGGTTTGGGGGTCTATTTTAATTTGGGGGAAACTGCCATGTTGCTATCCATACAGAACACTGTGGGTGTAAAAACATTTGACTAACAAAACAAAAATAATGTAATTTATGTTAGCTGTTCATTTGCATTATTCTGTCATTGAGGTAAAATTTATTAAAAGGAAAAGTATAATTACAATAGTTAGATAAATAAATTCCATCTTCCTATTGTTTTTTCTCCCCACTGCCCTCTTTTTTCAATACTGGAGTCTGAACCCAGGGCATTCCCACTGAGCCTCATCCCCAACCCTTTTTTAAGTTTTTGTATTTGGTGACAGGGTTTTGCCAAGTTGTCCAGGCTGGGCCCAAACTTGCCCCCACACCTCTCAGAGTGCTGAGATAACAGGCATGTGCCACCACAGCTGGCCTGGCTGCTTCTTCTTTCAGAAGGAGGTGAAATTAATTATAGGTCAGAGGAGACCAAAATTACATCTGTTCTCTTCTCTGGTTTGCTTTCAATTAGAGATAAGCCAGAGAATCCAGACAGCCCACCCGGCAGGGCGACAGGTCATGCTGCACTATCTACTGCCCTGGATGAACAACATTGAGCTGGTGGACTTCAAACCTTTGCCCACGGCCAGGCGCCACGAAGAGGACGAAGATGACTCCTTAAAAGATCGCGAACTTATGGTGACCAGCAGGCGCTGGCTTCGGGGAGAAGGCTGGGGATCCCCGCAAGCCACTGCAATGGTTTTGAACAATCTGATGTACATGACAGCAAAGGTAAAGTGCCAGTATTTTGTTTTTACACTTGCTACACAGGTTTCTAGAGTTAGGAGAAGGAAGCATGGTTAGAAACAGATGCAGAGATTAGAGAATCCTATGAGAACCAAGCAAAAACAGATGATAAATTCCCCTGCCTAAAATCTTCTTGTCAGATGTCTTTTTTCTTAACTAAAACCATACCATATGTGGTTAGTGATATTGCTGTTCGGGTTTGTTGAATAATCTTTTCCCTAAAGTGTGGAAGAGATTACAGGTGTCTGTAAAAATGTGATTTTCTAGTATTCCATGGTGTGGCAAATTGGGCTCCTGTATGCGGTTGTACTGAAGTCTCTGTTGTGTGTGCTCATGCAGTACGGTGATGAACTGGCCTGGTCAGAGATGGAGAACGTGTGGACCACACTTGCAGACGGCTGGCCAAAGAACCTGAAAATCATTTTGCACTTTTTGATCAGCATTTGTGGGGTGAATAGCGAACCAAGCCTCTTGCCTTACGTATGTATTCAAGTTCACTTAACTTTTGGCAAAAATAAGTATTTACCAGTTTTCTTGGTATGCCAGAGCATGGGCAGCAGTCACACACACACACACACACACACACACACACACACACACGGAGGCAAGCAAGGGCCAGATTGAGCACAGTCAAGAAATAACATCTGGACTGACTCATTCAACCAGTGTGATCTAATAGTATCGCAGGCTAGGTACTGGTCTAGGTACTATATTAGGCATGCCTATCTGATGGGTGGATACAGATTTTATTCTTTGAACCCATACGTAGTTTATTTAGTGAATAAGTCAGTGTGTTAATAAAGTACAGGTATGATAAAGGCTACAAAGGAAAATTGCCTGGTACTGACAGTAAATAACCAAGGAACACAGCTATCTGGAAGGATAAGAGAGAACAGTTGAGAGAAAGTGATATTAAAGTGGAAACTGGGAACACATATACATGTATATTACAGTTGAAGCTGGCATTGGGGTATTAGAGCAGTTGGGGAATAGAAGCTCCATGCCTGAAACTATTAGAAGTAAGAGAAAGCACAGGAAGAGATAGAAAAGGAAAACCAGATAAAAGTGAGGGTCTGATGTCTTTGCCTTTGGAGGGATGGGGAATAACAGTTACATATGTCCAGTTTAAGAAGCCCCACTGTATGCCATGCATGAGACACACACTTGTAATCCCAACACTCTGGGAGGCTGAGGCAGAAGGGATGTGAATATAAGCCCAGCCTGGGCAACTTAGTAACTTAGCAAGACTCTGTCTCAAAATAAAAAAACAATGAAAAGGGCCTAGGGTGTAGCTCAGAGCCAAGGCCTGGGTACAGTGTCTGGTATCGGGCAGGGGCACTACAAAACTCAGACATGAGGATGACATTGAAGGTGCACATGCAGTCCTGCCCGTGTGTGCGTTTACGTGTAGACGTCATTCATGTGGTTGTGCTCCGGAAAGTGTACTCCACAGACCAGTTCTCCAAAGTGCTGCACTTGAGGTTCTTACAGACCATGGCTTCAGCCGCCATTCCCCAAGTGTACTGGAGAGATTCATTCTCAAGATGCATCCTGAGAGGAGAAGGGTCGGACCTCATGGTCCTGCAGCGCCCCCTGATCATACTGCCTGCTGTTCTCCCTCAGGCCTCCCACCCTTCAACTGTGCAGACTTCCTTGCAGCCTGCTCTGTTAGGCATCCCACCACAGGGCCTTTGCATTTACTTTGCTTGTCTTTCCTGACAGCCACACCACTCCACATCCCTCCAGGTCTTCCCTGGGGTGTCCGTTCTCTGTGAGACCTCCACTGCCCATCGTGGCTACAACTGCACCTGCCTCGTCCCCACAGGCACACTCCCTTTCCCTCTCGCTGTCTTGTTGGTCTTCCTGGCACTCAGCACTACACCTATTATATATTTATCTGTTGCCTGTTTACATTTACTTCCACCCAATAGACTGCAAGCTGCTTCCAAAGAGGAGCCTCTAGGTGGGTTATTACTGTGTGCCCAGTGCTGGCAGTAGTGCCTGGCACATCGAAGGTGTCAGTGATTAGAAGAGTGAATGAGTTGGGGCTGGAGCTGGAAAAAAGCATGATGACTGGTCTTTCATTCTCACTGAAGGAAATTTAGCGAATAGCCATTTGACAGATTTTAACTCATTTAGTCCTCCTAGTAGCTATGTGCTGTTACTGTCCCCGTTTTGCAGACAGTAAAACTGAAGAGTGACTTTGCAGATAGTGTTAGGTAGATCCACACTGCAATCTAGGCAGTGTGGTTTGAGTTCTGGCTGAGTTGCCAGTTCTTCGCTGTTAAGCATGTCACTGCTGGTGGTTTCAATAGAATGAGGAAGACAGAATTAAAAAATGCTGAGTTTGAAACTGGTTAACTTCAGGTCAGACAAATATTGCACAGTGATATTAACCTGAAGCTTTCTCCATTAAAAAAGAAACAGAGACAAACAAATTTTTGCACTTTATTAAAAAAATGAGTAAAGGAAGTATATGAAGTTGTGAAAACTGTCAAACACTAGATTCACTTCATCCCAATTAGAGTGAATGTTGAGTTGGAGGGAAGCCAGTACTTCACTGTAAAGCTAATCGATGTTTCATTGCTGATCAGTGCCTGCCCACGTTCAAATTGTGCAGATTTGTCTTCCACTTAAAGTTAAGCTTACTCTGATCAAACGTGTCTCAAGACAAACTTCTGAGATAAAAATGTTGCTTCTTAACACTTTTTTCTGTGACAGGTCAAGAAAGTTATTGTTTATTTGGGTAGAGACAAAACAATGCAGTTACTAGAAGAGCTAGTGAGTGAGCTTCAGCTGACAGACCCTGTCTGCTCGGGTGTCACCCACATGGATAATCCCCCCTACTACCGCATCACTTCCAGCTACAAAATCCCTTCTGTCACCTCAGGTAAGACGTGCTTCGTGTCAAAGGAAATGCTTTACCTAATTATTCACTGTACTGAGGATTTGTGGCTTTCAGTGGCGTTACTGAGAGAACAGAAGCAAATTTGAGTCATGTATGGGAATTTGACTAAATTTGGGTAAATTATCATATGAATAAGGAAATGTGATAAATCTAAGGATTCTTAGTATTATAGAAAGAAAATTTATGTGTGTATCCAGAACTTGAATATAAATTTATATATCCCCATACAGTGAATGCCTTTTTAAAAACTAGATTTAGAAAATGATTACTTGCAGAAATTATTTGTGTAATTCCACATCATAATTACTTGGATATGTAGTATACATTGAATCTAACCACACTGAATCTAACCAAGTAAGTGTGTATACTATGCTTTTTGTTGTAAATTGACAAATAATATATATTTATAGAGTACAAATGGTATGATTTGTTAACATAATGTGGAATAATTAAATCAAGGTAACTAACATAACCACTACCTCAGATACTTATCAAATTATATTTTGAGTTGAAGAATCATGTCCCTCGGAAAAATTTCCAGTGAAAATCAATATAATATCTAGCCTGCTGTAGTTGGCATTTCTGTGAAACTGGCACTCTGGTTTTGTAAAATGCTTTCAGCATGTCAAAAACATTGTATAATCAGAAATAGTTTAAATTATATCTTTGAAATATGTTTTTTGTCAACTATTTTTATCATGTAGACTTGGTTCTACTTTCTGGGTGATTTTTAACACTTCTATTTAATTTTTTGTATCTGCTATGTGTTTTTAATTCTAAAGAATTTTTTTAATTAGTTCTTTTGTGTTTCATGGTTGGACTGTGTTTTTCTGTGTCTGATAAAGTTACTCTTTTCTTCTCCAGCAGAAGCTCCTGTTTCTCTAAATTGCTGTTTGTTCAGTCTTTGTAGAAGCTTTTCTTTTTTTTTTTGGTTTTTCTCCGGTGCCGGGAACTGAACTCACGACCTTGCGCTTGCGAGGCAGGCGCTTTGCCACTGAGCTAAATCCCCAGTCCCAAGTAGAAGCTTTTCTTGAAAGCCTACCAAAAACCATCTTTTCATAAGGAAAGAGCATTAAACATGGATAAGTGCTATATGTATACACGGAACTTACTGACTGTGTCCTTCGTTAAAGGATGATTTCAGTGATACTAATACCTGTAGGCCTTTTCTCTTGGATTAGTCTGATTTTCCAGAGAAAACTTGCCCGCCTTCAGTAGAGGCTGTGTCTGTGGGTTTCCCATGCACACACACAATCGTCCCACCCCTGAAAGATCAATGGCGTCAGAAAGATGCAGAGCCAGAGATGCAGTCTCAACCTAAAGCACATGTATTTTTGTTTCTTGAATTTTAGTTTATTTATACCTGTGAGTACAAAATGATTCCATTCCTTGTGGGCAGTTGGCACAGGTACATAACACATCTAAAATATTTTCATTTTATCCTATCTTCTTAGGGTACCCCCTCTGTTAACCGTACATCATGTGTCCTGGCCAGAAACCCTCTGCTGTGCTGTTATCAAGAAAGACTTACTGAAGTGGGCTGGGATGTGGATTTATGGGGGTCCACTACGTCTAAAGTAGATATTCAGCCAGTTCTTCTGTTTTAGCCCTGCCTTCTACCCTTATTTCCAGATGCTCATTCCTGAGCCTTTTGGAGGTTCAGCAGTCAAGAAGCTTCTTAGTTTCCTCCCCTCCCTGTCTTGATAATGCCTTGCCCATTTGTTTTCTAGTATCCAACATTGCTGCCATTGTCTCCTTTCCCTCCTGGTCATTATGAGTACATCCCTTCCAGCAAACCTTTCTGCTTTCCTTTCAGTGAAGTTTTGACTGAAATCTTTTGTCTATAGTTCTTGTAAATTAACAGGGTCTCTTTTATTTTTGATGACAGGAACTACTTCCAGTAGCAATACAATGGTAGCTCCCACAGATGGCAACTCTGATAGCAAGCCCTTGAAGGAGAGCCTGGAGGAGAAGTGAGCACTTCCGTTCTTCATTACCCTTCCACCTTGAACCACACTGTTCATCATCAGAATACATGATAAGTTCTAGCCAGGTGTGGTGGTGCACACCTATAATCCCAGTATTTGAGAGGCTGAGGCAGGAGGATCACTGTGAATTCGAGTTAAGCCTGGGCTACATAGTTTAAGGCCAGCCTGAACTGCATGGAGAGACTTTGACTCAAAAAACAAACAAAACTACATAATTTCTGCCTTAGAATGTGCATTTCATTGTGTTAAAAATTCTAATAAAGAAATGGGATTCCATAGTGAAAAATTTTCACATTGACTATTTCACAATTAAAGATGTTGACAGGCTAGACTTTTTTTCTTATATGAATGTTCTTATGGATAAAAAGGCAAAGTATGAGAGATCACTTTTTGTGCTGCTTAAATTTGGGGACTTTTCTCAATGGATATATGGGCTGGGCATGGTGGCACAAGCCTGTGATCCCAGCATTCAGGAGGCTGAGGCAGGAGGATCACAACAAGTTCAAGGCCAGCCTGGGCTACAAAGTGAGTTCAAGGCCAGCCTGAAATGCATAGTGAAACCCTGTCTCAAAAAACAAACAAAAAAGGGTATTTATTCTGCCTGTTTTATATGAAACAGGTTTCACCAGAATACCTATCTAAGGGGAATCTTTAGATGTGAAAAACTGAGTAAAAGTTTAAGCTTTTGGATTATAAGAAATTAATACATATCATAGTAAGCTTTTGATGATATTTTATGTAAAGTATACTTTTTTAGACCTAGAAAGCAAAACACAAAGTAAAGGTACCACTTCATTGTGAAGGGTGATTAACCTCCTCTATCATCCCCACAGCTGTGTACACCTGGACATCTACAGTGGACTCAACAGCCATTTAAATCGTCAGCATCACAGACTAGAATCTCGATACAGTAGCAGCTCCGGAGGCTCTTACGAAGAGGAAAAAAGTAATAAATTCCAAGTGTTTCTAATAGACCTATAATGATGAGCCACTTCGTTAGTTATATTAAGGTCAATAAGTATATTTTTCCAATAAAGAACATTTAACTGCCACTAGAGGTGTTCCAGTATAATCTGAAATGTCCTGATTTAGGGAGTGTTTTTAATTAACAATGTTAAGCAGTAGAAATTGTTTTGAAGACACAGTTTCCCTATAGAGAATATAAAAGAAACATAGAATTGGTTCTCAAGGAAGATCATAGAACAAACACAGAGGCAATTTTTTGAGCAAGTTTGCTTTCCTGTGGATTTGCATTTTGCTAAAAATATTCTATCTTGAACTTGCAAAGTATATACCTTACTACTCTCACTCTAGCAGTAAGGTAGGATAGGATAAAAGCCTTCAGACTTGGAAGAGACCCTGGAGACTATCTAGTCCAATTTCCTCACTTTGTGCATGGTGGAACTGAGGTCCGGAGAGGTTAAGTGACTTACCCATGTCACACAGAATTCACATTTCCTGGTATCACTTTTTTAACTACGTTCTACAGCCCCACTGTAGTAGATGGGTTAGTGTTGGCCCTGTTTCAGTAACCTTAGACCTGAACGACTTACCAGCAGGCCCTTGTTACAGGGCAGCTTCCCTGACAACATGGCCTCTTAGCTTGGCTGTCAAATAGGGAACCATAAGGAAGCACCAATGTAATCTTGCTGTGATATAAAGGATGGACTGCCATGAGTTCGAGGCCAGTCTGGGCTACCTAGAGAGTTCAAGCCCAGCCTAAACTGCATAGTGAGACCCTGTCTCAGAAGAAAAAAAAAGGATGGAAGCTTTCTCTCTTCCTCGCTCTCTTTGATTTGCTTAATTCGATACTTGTACCGAGGTCATCCTAGCAAACATGTGTTCCAGTAATGGGAAGTTATTTTTTTAATCACTTTCCAATGCTATAAATAGTTGGTGTCTTACTAGAATTTGCTTATATTGGCAGAAATTAGATGGTGTAGAAAATGAGATCATTTTATCTTGATAGGTGATTCAATGCCACTTTATTCTAATTGGCGACTGAAAGTGATGGAGCATAACCAAGGAGAGCCACTGCCCTTCCCACCAGCTGGAGGCTGCTGGTCACCACTGGTGGATTACGTGCCTGAAACATCATCACCTGGATTACCTCTTCACAGGTGGACTGGAGCGTCATTCCTACTTCCTCTGAGCCAAGTTGCCGCTGAACACTTTCCACTTTCTTTGTGCTATCTGACAACACAGATAGAAGCAATCTTTTCTATTGAGATATTGGCAACAAAGTAGAGCAACATGTTTAGATTTTAAGAAATCTAAAAATCTCAGTATTCTAACTGTGCAAAACTAGTATTGTGAAATTAATCTGCTGCTGCTTTTCTGGGTGTCTGGTATAGTTACTTGACCTTTCTGGGACCCAGTTACTACATCTGAAAAGTGTTCCTTTCTTGTAGTCAGCACTGTTACATTTTCAAATTGAAATATACTAAATTCTACTGAGTAAAATCAAAATACAACAACTGCTGGATTCTTTCAAGATGCTTTAATGCACCAAATGTGTATTGAACACCTACTGTGTGGCAGGCAATGTGCTAAGTGCTAAGATTGAGAGACAAAGAAAATGTGGCCTTTGACTTCAAGGAGCACCAGGCCCTTACGTTTTGTTCTAAAGCTATCTCTTTAACGATTTCTTCACTGCACTTGTTTTTCCTCTTTTTCCCTTAAGAAGTTGTATTTTTCCATGAAAAACAGTATTGAAGTCTTTCAGTATCGTACAGAATTTTCTCTAGTCTGCCTCTGATCTAGTGAAACATTATTAATACTCCTGTTTGTCGTAGGTGTAACATAGCGGTGATCCTTCTAACTGATCTGATCATTGATCATAGTGTAAAGGTAGAATGGGGAAGCTACCTCCATCTTCTTCTTCATGCAATTTTTATAGGTAACACATTCTAACTTCTCTTTCTTTCATTTTATGTTTTTATGATTTAAAAACAGTTTTTAAGAAAATTCTTAGGCTGGGCATAGTGGCACACAGCTGGTAATACCAACACTTGGGGAGGCTGAGGCAGGACAATTGCAAATTTGAGCCCAGCCTGAGCAACCTAGTAACTTAGTGAGACCCTGTCTTAAAATGGAAGAATAAATACATAAAAAGAGCTGGGGATATATAGCACAGTGCAAGAGTAAAATTAATTTACCAATGGGATTAGAAACTTTCAGAGTAAATGGAAAATGGACATAGGTTCTAAGTGTTTCTCAAAAGAATTGGACTTTGAAACTCCATGAGCTTTATGGACCATGAGGGTTCTATCACATCTCCTGTACGTTTGATGCTCCTAGGATTGGCTTCCTGGAACAAGTCACAGTAGCCATCTTCTCATGTGTTTTCCTGCTATAAACACTTACTGTATGTATTATTTCATTCCTTCAGTAATCACATCTACTTCCTCTTAGGTGCTAGCACAGCAGAAAACATTTAGCTCTTTTAAAAATTCATTTATGCCTCATATTATATAACAGTAATAATTTCCAAAAGATCATTAAATATATATATGACACACATTTAAGATTTATCTTCAGGGGGCTGGGGATGTGGCTCAGTGGTAGAGCTCTTGCCTTGCATGCACAAGGCCCTGGGTTTGATCCCCAACACCACATACATTAAAAAAAAAAACCCAAGAATAGTAATAATAATTAATAAATAAATTTTTTTAAAAAAGATTTATCTTGAGGGCTGGGGATTTAGCTCAGCAGCACAGCGCCTGCCTGGCAAGCGCAAAGTCATGAATTTGATTCCCGGTACCAGAAGAAAAACAAAATAAAACAAACAACAAAAAAAGATTTATCTTGATTCTGCCCAACACAGTAGGACAGTAAGTTACTGTAAAAGGGTAGAATAACTTTAGACCAACTTTTTAAAAATTATGTAATCATGTTCCATGAAATTTTTACATAGTGGGCATTTGGTGTTCATGGTTTCCAAATCTATGGACTCAACCAACCATTATTTGAAAATATTCTGGAAAAATAAACCTATGTCTGTATTAAACATGTACAGACTTTTATTCCATTTTTTCTGGGGGTCGTTGTTCCCCAGCAATGCAGTGTAAAACTACTGACATACCATTTACATTGCATTAGATGCTAAGTTATCTAGCAATGACCTGAAGTATACAGGAGAATGTATGTAAATAGTGTATTACAGCATTTTACGTAACAGACTTGAGTACCTCAGATTTTGGTATCTGCAGTTGGGCGTTGAGGCCAGTCCTCCAGGAATGACTGGAATTTCTTTAATAATGCCTGATAGCATGCAGAGTCCTTACTGCTCCTAACTGACGATTTTTCTCCTACCCTTTCAGGGTTTGACCACTGCCGCCCTGAGGTATATGAACATTGTAAGCGCCTGCTTCTGCACTTACTCATAGTGATGGGACCCAGCAGTAACATCCGAACTGTTGCTTCTGTCCTTCTCAGGAACAAGGAGTTTAATGAGCCCAGGGTGCTTACCGTCAAACAAATTGCACACTTAGATTACACTTTCACAGGTATTTAAAGTATAACTGTTCTTCATTAGTGTGGAGTCTTGCACTACAGAAAGTCAACTAAACAAAAGTTGAAATACCAGCATCAACTTGCAAAATGTAGTTGTGTTAAGTGCCACTTACATTATTTACCAATCAGTTAAAGAATGCATTAGACAGAATAGTTGAATCTGTATTGCCTTTAAGAGTCTTTACACACAAATCTTAAGTTTAAATGTATAAGGTGAAGATAGAGGGCTTAATTTATTATGAAAAAGATTTTAAATTAGATTCTTTTTACAAGATCTGAAAATTGACAAAATTGGATATTTAAGATTTTTTTATTCACTTAGTTATATTTGCTGCATTTAAAATGTTATGTGCCAGGGCCAGGTATGGTGATGTGCACCTGTAATTCTAGCACTTAGGAGGCTGAGGCAGGAGGATCACCACAAGTCTGAGGCCACCCTGGGGTACACAGTGAGTTGAAGGCCAGATGAGAGAGGCGGGGAGAGGGAGAGAGAGAGAGGGAGGGAGAGAAATGAGCCAGCTGTGGTAGAGTATACCTGTAATCCCAGTGCTCAGGAGGATCGTCGTGAGTTTGAGGCCAGCCTGGACTCAATAGTGAAGCCTGGTCTCAGACAATCAAAAGGAGAAAGAAAGGAAGGAAAGAACAGAAAAGACAAGACAGATGTTATTTATTTTGAAGTAGTAAAGTCTAAATTAATATAAAACTTACTTCACTGTCAAGTTTTTTACTTTGAAAGCCATATTATTCTTTCCTAATAGCTCCAGCTTATTTATTAGACTCATTAGTACCACCAGGTTAATAACAGATGATCTAGAAAATAGTTTTAGAAAATGAAATAAAGTTACCTTTTTTCCTAATCAAGTGTCACATATGGAGTTAATAAGTTTTTAAAGTTACTTAGTTTAAACCCTTTTATTTACTTAAAACCATTTACCTAGTAAAAAGAACAATTATTAGGAAATTTCTTACTTTTTTTTTTTTCTGTTTTTTGCGTTACTGGAGATTATACCTGGGGCCTCCTGCAGCTTACTAACTTTTTAAAACTATGGTTAAAAGAAAAATGGTGACACATGCCAGTAATCCCAGCACTCAGGTTGAGGCAAGAGGTTCACCATTTAGAGGCCAGCCTGGGCTACAAGCAAGATTCTATTTCAAAAAACCAAAACAAGAAAAAGAAAGACACGTGGGATAAAGTATAGTGCTTTTTTATGTTAAAGCACCTTTATTCAAAATTCCATAGTTTGTTTTTCAGTCTCCTTTTGCCATTTTGCGAATAGGGGCACTGGTAATAACTTTTAACAGTGCTTTATGGTTGACTTACTTTAAATATGATAAATAGACATTGAAATAGCTTTTTGCGGGAGGGATACTGAGAATCGAACTCACAACCTTGTGCTTTCCAGGCGGGCGCTATGCCGCTAAGCTAGATCCCCAGCCCTTTGAAATAGATTTTTCAAATAAAATGAAGCAGAAATTATGGAGTCCTTTCCATAGGAAACTAAAACTCATTTCACATTATGTGCCCAAATCTTGGAAATTGCCGCTTTCACCTGTGTCCGGCAGGTGGCAGCAGAAGACCTCCCTGAATCCAGAGAGCCGAGTTTGGCGACAGGCTGTGGAAGCAGTGCTTGTCTTTAGAGGCACTCACTGCAGCCTGCCGGTCCTGAGCTGTGTCCCGTATCTCCCAGTAGCAACAAATAGTTGGACTCTGTGTTTTATAGATTCTTTTCTGAGCGGATATTCATGACACGCTTTCTCTTCCGGCAGGCATTAACGATTTTATACCTGATTACCAGCCCTCCCCTATGACTGACTCAGGGCTTAGCTCAAGTTCTACCTCTTCTAGTATCAGCTTAGGAAACAACAGCGCTGCCATCTCGCACCTGCACACCACCCTGCTCAGTGAGGTGGACATCTCGGTGGAGCAGGACGGAAAGGTCAAAGCCCTCATGGAATTCATTACCTCAAGGTACCAGTGTAGCTCCTGGCTCCCTGCAGTGTTCATGCTGTGCCTTTTTTGACCCACCAGCTGTCTATGCTGGATTTTTGTTTCCTGAAATGCCACTCATTTGAAATACACAGGTTTTTAATGTTCAGTATTTTGAAAATTTAATGCAACCAAAGACTTTGCTCTCTTGCATGTGTGCTGTTATACCTGAGATAATGGAATTGTGCCTGGCTATTAAATACCAAAAGGAACGCAGTATTGTCAGGATATATAAAACCCCACTTTTGTTAACTATATTCTCAGTCAGCTGTCAAGTACTTATTCATGGCCTACACTATGCAGGGTGCTCTAGGTAGAGAAGGAAAGTCCTGTAGAAAGGCTGTGATGTCCTACAGTGGAGTCAAATCGCAGGGCCATGAGAAAGAGAAATATGTATGGAAATGGTGATAATCCCTCCCCCGACCGTCATACTAAGAAAACAGAATGTTACTAGACAATGCGACAAAGTTTGGGAGAACGCCAAGCAGGACGCACGGAACCCAGGCCTGTGCTTATGGAGAGAACTGTAGAGATAGAGGTGGGGAGTAGCTTGTGGTAGAGCATGCACCCTGCGTGAGCAAAGCCCTGGATTCAGTCCCCGGTGCTGCACCCGTGCGCGCACACAACCGTTGAGTAAATGGGGAGGAAGGAGGCGTAAACTAATCATATGAATAAAATCAGCCTCAGAGTGGTGACTGTAGTGAGGAGAGATGACCATGTGGCCATACAAAACTTTTCAAGGCTCTCTGCACTCGTCTTATGCAGCCTAACTGAGGTGGTGGCCCAGGAAATGTAAAAACATTTCAAAGAATCAGGATGGTACAGTACTCTACCCTAAGCTTTCCCTCTGTAGTTGGATCTAATAAAATTACTTTCACTGCATTTAACCAGTAAATTAGATAGTAACCACTGCTCTTTCTCAAAATTTGTCATTTTCTAAAAACCTCTGAATTTGCCTGTAGCGATGACAGACATTGAAATTCGATCTTCATCTACTTGGTGTAGACTATTCTACATCCGTGCGCACAAACAGTAGTAAATGGGAGCCTGTTACGTGACTTGTTCACCTATTCCCCTAATTGTAAAGGCGCAGCTGGGGCAAGATGAATGAAATTGTAACCCTGTGTGTTCTCTGCAGAAAAAGAGGGCCCCTCTGGAACCACGAGGACGTCTCTGCCAAGAATCCCAGCATAAAGAGTGCGGAGCAGTTAGCTGCATTTTTGAAACATGTGGTTTCTGTTTTTAAACAGTCAAGCCCAGGTATCTTTTAATCCATATTTAGATAATACCCAGTTTTAATGGGATATTTTAATGTGATGTTGACATTTCAGTAATACTTAGCTAAAAGTTGATAGTCAGTGTCTAATATGTTAGTAAGTTTTTCTTTTTTAGCTTATTAGTGATAACAGATCTGTTTTGGCTGATGAAAAATTAACTGACTACTTAAAGATAAGAATTCTACCCTTTCAATTTGAGGCTTCTTAGTTTTGTATGTGATAGCATAAAATTATATTAATAGATTGTGGGGAAACTTCATTAAAGGGAAATATATAGAAATGATAAACTTAAAAATTACTTTTTTATTGGTAAGCTTCTACAATCTAATATTGGACACATTCTGGCAATCTTTGTAAAAATTTGTATACACAATGGTGGTTATCAATTTTGTGTATAGAGCCATAGTTGTGAATAAGGGCTGGTTTTGCTTCTCGGGAAACATTTGACAATGTCTGGAAACATTTCTATACCAATTTCAGAGTGGGACTAAGGAGTTGTTACTGTTATCTGGTGGGTAGATGCCAGGGACAGTGCCCAGCACAGCCCAAGGCCAAAATACCATTTGTGCCAAGGCTGAGAAACTGTGGTCCCGAGAATTGCCTGGAGATCAGAATAAAGAGCTGTCTGACATGTGAAACATTTAAATGTAAAGTGAAGCATCAAATTTCATTTTTAAAGGTATAAGAGAACTATTCCACTGGAGAACTTAGGGTTATACAGACTACTGGTTTATCAGCTCTGCTAAAGATACTAGGGATATAGTGGGGAACCAGACAAAGTTCCTGGTATTCTGTAGTTGTGTTCTACTGGAGAGAACAAGGAGCTCAGCTGAAGAATGCTCACTGACCTGCATAATTTAAGCGCCTGTGCGGGTGGCGGTGGAGTGTGAGAGGTACTGCTGTACAGTGGTTAGTCCTCAGTTATAACCCCTTGTGTTCTAGAAAACCAACCTCTCCCTACTGTGTCCTTCATCCTCACAGAAGGAGTTCATTTGGAACATCATCTTAGTGAAGTTGCTCTGCAAACAGCACTTTCTTGTTCTTCTCGACACTATGCTGGGAGATCCTTTCAGATTTTCAGAGCCCTAAAGCAGCCACTTTCTGCAACTACACTTTCTGATGTTCTCTCCAGACTCGTAGAAACTGTTGGAGATCCAGGCGAAGATGCACAGGTATCTCATTCCATTATTTTAGCAGTTATTGAGCAGCAGCAGGTAGTCACAGCTGCTTTTTCACAGTCACATGTGAAAAAGCTTTACACATACACCTGGATAGTATCCCAGGGTGACTACAAGGTAAAAGGATGGGAAGTTAAATTTAAATGTAACGTGAAACATCAGATTGCATTTTTAAAGATACGCAAGAGCTATCCCACTGGAGAATTAGGGTTGTACAGACTGCTGCTTTTATCAGCGCTATTCTAGATGCTAGGGATGTGGTGGGGAACCAGACAAAGTCCCTGGTATTCTGGAGTTGTGTTCTACTGGAGGAAACAAGGTTTTCTTTAAGTCTATCAATAATACATAACATAGTTTTACTTAGTGATTAATACTGTGAAATAAGGTAGACTATAACGATTAAAGAGCAGTGGGGGAAGAAGGGGTTGGTTTATGTATAATCTGAGAAGTGATTTTTGAACAGATATTAAAATGAGCCAGGTCCTGTGATGAGCCGAGAAAAGAACATTTCAGGCAGAGGAAAGCAGCGTAACCAGTGCAAAGCCTTGAGGCAGAGACTATAGGTTTTTTTTTAGGAATGTCTTAAAAATCAGTGGGGTTGGTATATGCTGAGGAGAGGGCAGGAGGTTGATGAAATGTGCAGGTCCAGATCACGTAAGGCTTAGTAGGCCCAAGTGAGAGGTTTGGCTGTACTCTGAATTGATGGGAAGTTGCTCAGTTTTTTTGAGAGAAGGAAACTTCAAGTGATTTACTTTTGAAAAACTTCTCCAGAGCAACTGGGGCTTTGGAGAGGGGGAGAACAGAAGCAGGAGGGGTTAGTTAGCTTTTACCACGTGGGGCCGGCTGAGAGGTTAGATTAAGGGAAATTTTGGAGAAAGAGAAATCACTTTTAAAGTGTTATTTTAGATTTCGATTTAGATATCTACGAAACAAACAAAGAGGGCTTCTAGACTTCTGGGTGTTCTGGGTGAATGGCAGTGCATTGTAATCAATTCATACCATTAGTTTGAGGAGTTCTCGTCAATCAGCATGATTGTGTTGCTCAGGAGTGGAATCGTTTCGTAATATGAATGTGGTATTTATTTTTAAATCTCATTGGGAACTCCATTGCAATTTCTTTTTTCCAGAGCATAATTAATTGAAATCTGCCCTCTTCCTGCAGGGATTTGTGATTGAGCTTCTTCTCACCTTGGAATCTGCAATTGATACTTTGGCTGAAACCATGAAGCATTATGATCTCCTCTCTGCCCTTTCTCAGTAAGAGTTGAAACCAGGCAACCTACTGAATGCAGAACTCCAGTAGCTAAATGCATATCAGCATAACATTATGTTATTCTAATATTAGCAGTGAGGAAGCTACCCCCCAAATCAGAAGGGTTACTGTGGGAACATGGGTTTCAGACAGCAAGGGCCTCTGGAGAGTCCCAGAGCTAACTTGGCCAGTGTTCCTCTAAGATCCTGGTCAGTTTTTGCCTGAGCCCCACTTCTGCTGCACCACAGTCCTGTTGCCCCCTGGGTGACCCTTGAGGACACTCACCTACCACATACTGTTTCCTCCCCTGGAGCACTCACTTCTTGCACTTCCCCTGCCTTACAAACCACAAATTAATCTTGCATCTTCAATGTTACCTCCAAGCAAGGCATTTCTAACCCCCTCAGGGTACTGCTATTTAATTAATTAGGCTATCACAAATATTGGGTGAGCACAGTGTTTTCTTTGTATTTTAATAATAGTTAACGGTATAAATTTATCCATTTCTATACACATCTGTTTCCTCAATAGACTTTAATATTTCTAGGCATTTGCATACTGCTGGCACATGCAGAAGGCATTCAGTAAATATTTTTAATCAAGATAGTTGAATATAAGGACAAAAGAGAAGGCAAAATAAATTTTTGAGCTTGGTTCTTTTGGAAAGAATGTGTCATTAAAGAAATAGGGACATCAGGACCATGAAGTCTGAGGATAAGACTAATGAAGTTCTCTTTACACATAATGTGTATGTCCCAGATCTGAAAGTTCTCAGTCATTACTGTAGCAGAATTTCTCACCCAGTCCAATCTTGTGCTGCCATCTTAAAGCAAATAGTCATAGCAGGAAAGGTACTATTGTAAATTTCCTTTTAATCTAGAGGCAGAGGTGAAATTTAATCAAAACATCAAGTACACTGAAACCTGCTTTTTCTGGTAAAAGTTGTTTTCCAGTTTTTATGAGTAAAATTAATATAGCAAAAGAAGTGACTGAACACTACATTCACCTTTTCTTTCTTTTTTTTTCCAAAGAACCTCATACCATGATCCTATAATGGGAAATAAGTATGCAGCTAACAGAAAAAGCACTGGACAACTCAATCTAAGCACAAGTCCCATTAGTAGTAGCAGTTATTTGGGATATAACAGTAATGCAAGAAGCAGCTCTTTGAGATTAAGTTTAGTGGGTGACCGCAGAGGTGACCGCCGGCGGAGTAACACACTGGATCTGACAGATGGACGGATAAACCACAGCAGTAGTTTAGCAAGGACTAGAAGCCTTTCCTCTCTGCGAGAGAAGGCCTTGTATGATGTGCAGTCCACTACTGAACCCACCAACTTGATGGCCACCATTTTTTGGATAGCAGCGTCTCTATTAGAATCTGACTATGAATATGAATACCTCCTGGCTCTCAGGCTTCTCAACAAACTGCTTATTCATTTGCCATTGGATAAATCAGAGAGTCGAGAGAAGATTGAAAATGTACAAAGCAAACTGAAGTGGAATAATTTTCCAGGCCTTCAACAGCTCTTCCTCAAGGGTTTTACCTCAGTATCTACCCAAGAAATGACCATCCACCTCCTCAGTAAACTCATTTCTGTCTCCAAACACACATTGGTGGATCCTTCCCAGTTGTCAGGTGATGTTCATATAATTGCACTAATATTAATATAATTGCATTTTAATGGAGTTGAAATGTAAACTAATCATTTGTTTTGAAATCTACTAATTTCTGCTTTTCTTCAATGACAGTTCTTTATATGTTAATTTAAATTATTTTGTAAAAGCAGTATTAGGATTTAGAAGGTGGAATACCCCAAGAAGTGAAAAGATGTTTTCTGCAGACCATTTTTAAGAATGCCTTTTTAACTTTTCCAACAGTGTGCAGTTAAATTGGTTACTGTTTGCTGTTTTGTTTTGATAGGCTTTCCTCTTAACATCCTTTGCTTATTGCCTCACTTAATCCAACATTTTGACAGTCCAACCCAGTTTTGCAAAGAAACAGCCAGCCGAATAGCAAAGGTAAGCAAATGTTACGCTGAAAGACAACTGTAGGGACTTCAGTCTGCAGTTGATCTTAAGGGGGAAATCTCTTTTGAAAAATCCTCTTCCATCACTTCCCAGTGTGACTTTTGCTTCTGTTTGTTCTTTTATACATATATTGCACTTGCATAGTAATGTAAGTCACAAACGCCCAAATGATGGTGAATAAAATTAATTAGAGTGACAGTCCTCTGAGTCTTGAGTCTTTTACTGCTCTTTTCCCCTACTTCCCCCTTTATCTTTCTGTCAGTTTCTCATCTTTTCCTTTATTTGCTACCACTGGGTTAGGTGCTAGGAACACAATGGTAAGCAAAGCAGGTGGAATACTGGCCCTTGTGGACTTCCAAGTAGGAAATACAATCTAGGAGGTGGGCAGACACCATGGAGTCTGCTAAGTAACCTGTCAGTGGCGAGGAGGAATGTTCTGGTAGCATATACAGCTTAGAGGAAGTCTCACCTGAGCTGACATCAAAGGCCAAATAGGAGCAACCAAAGTTAAGGTCCTTGGGTAAGGGGCCAAGAGTGGGCCAAAAGTGGAAGTTTTCTAGACAGAATAAATTACATGTAGAAAGGCTCTGGGGAAAAAGACATAATATATTTTGGAGGTTCAGAAAGTTTTCTTTCCCTTTGTGTTTGCCTTTTTTTCCTTTTAACATTCTTTCTTTTTGGAGTATCTCTGCTCACTTCAGTCCTTTTTCTGTGATGCTTTCCCTCCCAATGTACAATTCTGAAAACAGTAGTAAAGTTATTTTGAAATCATCTGTTAACATGTGTTTAAAAGTGTTAATATCTCAATTTTAGAAGAATATGATTTATAGCATTTTATATTTTTAATAATTTTTTCTTGGGGGCTGGGGATTTAGCTCAGCGGCAAAGCGCCTGCCCGGCAAGCGCAAGGTCGTGAGTTCGGTTCCCGGTACCGGAGAAAAACCAAAACAAACAAAAAAAAAAAAAAAAAAAACAAAAAAAAAAAAATAATTTTTTCTTAACAATAATGAACTCACCTTGCCTTCTTTTTAAATACAATTCTTAATTTTTAAACATCTGGTCACTCATTGAGTTTCAGGGGAAAAAAGACTTTTGAGAGTGAAGCTAAACAGTTACAAGAGGAAGTTATATAAATGTACAAGCAACACACAGCAGGAAAATAGGTGGATGAGGGCAAGATAACTGAGTAGCAGCATAAGTAAGAGAATCTTCCTAAAGCACTGGGAGGAAAAAGCGAATTTTCATCAGAAGGGAGAAAAAAATAAAAGTTTGGGTGAGTTTCTTACATAAGCAGTTTTTTAAAAAAACAGTCGGCTAACAAGTAGCACAGTAAATAAAATGAGCAACTGTGCCCAAGATGTCAGCCCTAATAAGTACAAATTTCCTTGTAGGTATCGAGGTCATGTTAATTTGCATTAACCAGTAACAAGAGTAAGAAACTTTTGGGGCTGGGGATTTAGCTCAGCGGCAAAGCGCCTGCCTGGCAAGCGCAAGGTCGTGAGTTCGGTTCCCGGTACCGGAGAAAAACCAAAAAAAAAAAAAAAAGAGTAAGAAACTTTTTTATTATTTTGCCAAATAGTATTTAATAAATGACAAGGATATGCTGATAAGTCAATCTCTAATTAAATTTCTAAATTAATAAGATATGCTGATAAGTCAATCTCTAATTAAATTTCTAAATAAATTTTATATGGAGGAATTCTTACCTAATCATTTTAAAGCACATAATTGAAAAAAAAGCCATTATTTATAGTTAACAGAAATACATCTTACTTTCTTAAAAATGGTGGGGGAGGGATAAGCCAAAAATTGTATCCTACTCTTGATTATATTTAATAAGCAAATCCAATAGAACATTAACTATTAAATGAAAATCTGTGTTTATTTTTATAAAAGAAACCAACTGCACATGTAGTATTTGCACTAAGTGATGTAAAACATAAAATTTATTAAAAGTTTTCATTTTAATATTCTAATGATATATTTTTAAAACATTCTAAACAAGAATTCCCCCGTATGGGTTAGAAAATATAAAAGAAAAAAAAAATGTATATTGGTTTACTTTGGCCTGTCCAGAGAACAAAAAGCACAAATACCCGTAGAGAGGAAGTAGAGCCTTTTCAAGCAGCAGCTGGAAACCTGCATGGTACTGGGGTAACCTGGGACCTCGGCCCGGCCTGAGGGTATCGCAGTACTTTGAGTATGAAGCTGCTGATACCACATCAGAGTATGGGAAATACCCAAATATCTTTCTGTTTTTAGGAAAACAGATAGATGGCTAGCGGGTAGGTGGGTGGGTGGACGTGGTCCAGTGGTGGAGAGCTTGCCTAGCAATTCATAGGACCCCAAGTTCAAACCCCAGCACTGAGAAAGAGAGAGACAGAGACAGAGGGGGAAAGGGAGAAATCAGAAAGAGGCTCTGTGATTTATAAATGGTTTTTAAGTCTGCTTTTTTCCTGTTGCGCAGCACACAAAGGTTCCATCTCTCTGTGTGCTTTTAGCAACCTGCAGGATGTGAATGAAATTATTGTTTAATTATTCTCTCACTTATAACTGTTGAGAGTAATTTTCTGCCATTATGTACTTCCTCATTATGCAAATATCACCAGTACTGCTGTTTGTTCCCATGGAGAACACAGAATTTCAAAATGAGGCAAATATTCTTCTTTCCTTAGGGCAAAAATGGTGTATTAAAAAAAAGTTTATCATAAAACATTTTCTTTGAATCATATTTTAACCTGGTGATGTAAAGATTTCAAAATGAAATCCTAAGTTCATTTGCTTTATTATAAAATTGCATAGCATATATAAAGGAATTTTCTTTTTCAAAAATACTTTTTTAATATCATTTTTTTTGGAAAAAAAAATCTTCCTGTTGGTTTTATGGGTAAATGACAGATGTATGAAGTCAGCTGCTGGTGTATTTGTGCTTGTTTGTTCATTTGTTTGGTTTTTTGACATAGGGTCTCATAGTGTAGCTCAGCCTCACCTTCAACTTGTGATCTTCCTGCCTCAGTCTCTTTGAGTGCTGGGACTACAGGCCTGGCCACTGTGCCCTGCGATGACATCAGCTGCTTTAAATGATTTTATAAGATAATTTCTGTGGCACTGTGTTACTGAGTCTCTAAGTCTTGCAGGCCTGTATATCTCAAGCCCATCCAATTATAATGTCTAAATAATGAACTTAATTGATACCCTTCAAATCTATAAATGTCTTCTGAATTACCAAAGTAAAAGTGGTGTTTATTTAAAAGGTATATATATGTAGTACTAATAAAGTAACAGTCTGACTTATTCACTGAAAGTTCTGTGCAGCTATGAAAACATATACAAACCATCAGTGAGATGAAAGGGTGAGGAAAATAAAAAGATGGAAACTGAAAGCAGAAATTACCATGAGGCCAGCATTTCATGATAGATGGACGTGTAAGCTAAGCATGGCCCAGTTACAGTTCCACATTGTTTGAGGGTCTCCCAGAAGAGGCTTCCTTACTAGTAACTCAAAGAACAAAGACTAAAAGGCCCATTCAGTCCGTAAGATTCCCCTGAAACATCTGCTGGCCCAGATTCCTAGTACTATATCAAGCCACCTTGGAGAAGCCCACACTTCTGGGAGTGGCCTGTGAAGGCTGCTGAGGACCTCAGAGTGTAGGTGTGTTCCTAAACAGCAGTGTGAGCTCCAGCCTGCAGACCGTCATCCCACGGAGATGGAGGGTCTGCTCCTGTGAGTCCTTCGCCTACATCACACATACTGAACCTTTTTGCCGCTGGCTGCTCCACTGAGAAGCCCTGGGCCGGCTGGAGACTGAAGCACTTCCTGTTTGACACAGCCACTCTGAGCGTCCGTAACAACCCTCACGTGGAGTCCGCTCTTCAGGCCATTGTGAAGTAAGCTGCACATGCACTGGAGTGACTTTACAGAATGAGGTGTGGGGTTTGCATCATAGGTGTGTTTTTACCCTTTAAAGACAGTTTCATAGGGCGTCAGACTGAAAAGAACCATACTGTTTAGTGCCCACAAAATGTGTGACAATACTGATCCTCTTTCCATCTTATCTAGTGTTGTTTTCTTAAGAATAGCTTCCTCTTTTTTCCTCTTCTGTTTAACTTTTCTATTGTATTGAAATAAAATGTATTCACAATTTAAAGTATATATTGAAAGTATTTGATTAAATAAGTGTATTTAGCATAAAATCAGATTTAAACTTGTATCTTTATTTTAGGTGAATAATTGTATTTGTTTTCTAGGTTTGTGCAGAAGAAAAATGCCCCACACTTGTCAACCTGGCTCACATGATGAGCTTGTACAGTACACACACGTATTCCAGAGACTGTTCTAACTGGATCAACGTGGTGTGCAGATACCTGCATGACTCCTTCTCAGATACTACATTTAATCTTGTGACTTACCTTGCAGAGGTAAATTGACATATTTTCATTTCTAACTGCTTTGTGGCAAAATCTTCAAATGAATTTATTTCAGGAAATAGCACTACTGTACTAATCTTCAAATTGTTTTTGAGTGTGACTAGAGGTGACATCTTTTAAAGAGAGCTGGCTAGCTAGCTGGGGGGGTAGATAGATAATAAAGGAAGTTTTAATAAAATTGGTAGGTTTTTTTCCATTTCCAGTGTTTATTTCTTTTATGTGCTGTTCTGATGGAACATACTTTTTTTTTGGTACTGGGAATCAAACTCAAGACCTTGTGCTTACCAGACTGGAGCTTGTGCCGCTGAGCTACATCCCCGGCTTATTTGCTATTCTTAAATAACATAAAACTCTAAGTAATGTAAACCTCCCTTTATTTAACATAAAATGGGTGTTTTAGTGGTTTTGATCATAGAGAATAGTTATGATTTTTATCTCTAAAAAATTAATTTGAGATACCTTCTAGAAAAATAATACATATGAAAAGACTGATAAATAAATTTTTATTTTGATGATATAATTGTTTCTTAAATATGATTTTGAGGGGCAAAAAATTGAATTATAAAAAAGCTCTAACTCTGCATAAAGAGTTAACATTATTGATGCATCTGAAGTAACTTCATGCCTAAAAATTAAACTACTCAGTAAGTCACCACAAAGAAAATTGCAAATGGAAGAAATTCCTTGTCACTAAAAACGTGTGTTAGCTTATAATAAAGTAATCCCTTCCTTTTAAATGTCAACCTCAAGGAATTAGACATAAAACAAGCTTGAAAGAAATTATTTATAACTGACTAAATATTGTTCATAACACTGTTTTTCAAATTAGCTAAGTCACTGTTGTTAGCTATCATAAAATGTCAGAGCTGGTGTGGATTTTTTAAATGCTGGTCTGTTGCTATCTCAGCTTTATATTTAAGTGAACTGACAACGTGAGCTGTCTGCTTGGCTGCCCCTTAGCCTGACTGAGTGCTGCATATCCCTAGGTTTGTTGTATAGATAGCTTCAGGGTGAAAACCAACCTAAAACCAGGCCTAACTGCCTTAATCAGCTTTGAATCTGAGTGCCTTCACCCAGCTTCACATACACGCCCCCACACAGTTCACCCAAGGCAGTACCAGCCCGGAAAGGTCCATTGTGAGGTAACCAGTGCATCTCACATGTGGGCGTCATTGTTCCACGATCTGAAAGGAATGACTTTTGCTCATCTAAGTTATCTTTGTGTTATCAATGATAATCCAGCAACAGTACTAAAACACATGTAGGCCGGGGATATAGCTCAGTGGCATAGCACCTTCCTGGCAAGTACAAGGTCCTGAGTTTGATTCCCGGCACAAAAATAAATAAATAAAACACATGTATTTAAGATGACATAGCTTTAATTTAGTCTGCCCTATAAATCCTATGAGCTAGGTAATATTGATATTTTATACCTTAAAAAAATTAAGGCTTAGGTTAAGAAAGTTGTGCAAGATCATGTATCTAATAAATGGCTGGTACAAGTGCTTTGTGAGAAGTTTATTGTTCTTTGGTGGTGGTGGTTCAGTGGTTTTCCTTTTAACCTAAAATAAATGCTATTTTGCTAAATTGGTTAAAGAAATAAAGATGAAAAATAATTATCCAGTTTTTTTTTCTTGAACCAAAAAAAAAAAAAAAACAATAATAGACATTACCTTTTCTTTGTTTCTGGACTTCTGACCTAACCATGAACTCATCAGTTAAACTTACTACATTGTCAACATCATAAATGTAAATGCCGTGTTTCTTCAACCTGACTAAACTCTACTTCTCAATATTACTTTTAGCTGTTAGAGAAAGGACTGTCCAGTATGCAGCAATCATTACTACAGATTATCTATAGTTTACTGAGTCATATTGACCTGGCCACAGCCCCAGCCAAGCAGTTTAACCTGGAGATCATAAAGGTTATTGGCAAATATGTGCAGGTAAGTGACCACAGATTTTAGGTATAGTTTTGTTCAACTCATAACAATTTATTATCATAAAAACTTAGAAAAATCTGAATGTCCAAGAGTAAGAAACAAAGTCACATCTTCAGGAATGTTTATGACATGGGAAATGTTTTCTGTGTGTGTGGTAAAGAAGCAGAATCTAAGTGGTAGACCTGTTGTGATTCCTACCTCAGATTCTAGCAGGTACATCTGTGAGTGTTCATTTCAGTAGTGGCTGGAAAAATCATACATACACAAATGGCAGTAGTTACCAACTCTGGAAATAAGGATTGTGTTCTTTTTATCGATTTGTTAACCAGAGTCTACATAACAAACAAGTAGTAGTTCTAGAAGCAGAAGGCCTCTTTAACAGCCTGTATTTCTCCTTAGTCATAACTTCATTAAAGTAAACTTTTTTCAATGACATGCTTCAAATATTACAATATCATGTGGACCTTTTTATTATTATTAAATATTTTGTGATTTATATATCTATATCACAATATTAACTAAATTGCATAACTCGCCTGCCAATATTTTTTATTTCCTTTTTTTGTTTTTGTTGTGATGGTGTTTTTCGCCTGTTTTAGCCACTTTCTCGCTGCTGGTAGTCAGTATCCAGCACCAACAAATTCAGGAGGAGGAGTTTACTCTGGCTCGTGGGTTTTAGAGGTTTCAGTCAGTAGTTGGCTGTGGCCAGGGCAGAGGCAAGGCGGAGGGGCCTGCCCTGGGGAGAGCTGCTCACACCATGGGGGCCAGGAAGCAGAGAGGGGAATCGCCAGGAGGAAGATACACCCTCGTGGGTCATCCCAGTGACCAAAACCAGGCCCACCTCCTAAAAGCAGGGGCTGTAGCATCTTCCAAACGCTCAGCCTATGAGCACATGAGGCTTTGTGGGGACATCTAGATATAAATTGGAACATCCCCCTAAATGTCCACATGAAAGAATATGTGTAATACCTGGTTCAGATTGAGTACCATAATTTTTTTTAAAAAGTAGTTTTTTCTATGTATTCTTTTCAGTAGATGGTAAAAGAAAAATACTGTAATTTTGTATTAAGCATTGATTCTTCTCCATATGTACATTTATCATGTAAATAATTCTTAAATTATGTTGGTAGAAACATACAAAACTTAAAAAGAGGAGAAAAATATCTCAAGAATCATAACCACAATGCAAGGGAGAAAACACCCCAATCTATACAACTCAGTAATTCCTGAGGTTATCCCTTTGGCACAGGATGTGGGTCATTAAGACACAAAGTCCAAAATATGTTTTGATATTTTAGTATATTTATGTTTAAAAAGGAAAGTATACATAAAAGTTTTTACCTGTATGACTTAATATATTTAAACTTCAGTCTTAAAACCATAAACTTGATTCATCTGGAAAGTTCACCTATGAAAGTTCACATTGCCACCCTTGGCAGATTACTGTGTTAGCTTTCCTAATTTAGTGATATTTATAAAGTTCTTATTGGGAGACAATCAAGATATTCCAATTTGGTAGCGTTAATTGGGTATATGGTATCTGTTAAACATAACAGTATGCATAATAGCTTGTATTTTCTTTCCTTTTATAATCCAGACCGTCTGTTAAGAATCTCAAAGGAGAAGTAAATCATTTTTACAGATGTTTTATAGACATGTTTTCATAGTCTACATTATGTGCTAAATTTCTGCTCTTAAATATGCATTTGTAACTTTTATATGTTGATTCTTTAAACCAGAGTCCTTACTGGAAGGAAGCCCTCAACATATTAAAACTGGTGGTGTCACGCTCTGCGAGTCTTGTTGTACCCAATGACATCCCCAAGTCCTACGGAGGAGATATAGGTTCTCCTGAAATATCTTTCACTAAAATTTTTAATAATGTCTCTAAGGAGTTGCCTGGAAAGACCTTAGATTTTCATTTTGACATCTCTGAGGTAAGATGTCCAGGAATTAATATAGGTACTCTGTCAGGAATTTGTACTTGTTTATTTATCTGCTCTTTCATTCAACAAGCATTAATTGAACTCATACTCAATGTTAGACATTGTGATAGGTGCTATAAAAAACAGACGGAGCATGGAAAGAAGTCCCACTATTAGGAAGCTTTCAGTCTCAGACACAGAGAAATAAGCATTGTGGTAAGTGCTGTCTGGAAATAAATTGAAAGTGCTATGGGAATATATAATGTTTTCCAGAAGGAGGTTTACCTGTGGACATTCCATGCAAATGGAGGCAACATGTGTCCCAACATAGGTCCGTAGAACAGCCTTGTATGTCAGGGAAATAGTAGCAAGAGGAGTTTCACTGGAGAATGGAGATCAGGAGGCGGTACAGGTGGTCATGTCTGAGGAGATAAGCAAGAAACAGATCAGAAAAGGATTTGGATGCCATGCCAGTGAGCTTGAATTTTATTTAGATGCAATTTCAAAACACTTTACACTATTAATGAGTTTTGGATCACCGTAGAATTACTGAAACAAAGTTTGAAAATAGTATACCTCAGTTTTGTAATAAGAGGAGACATAGAAATTTTCCAATTTGAAGTTGTTGCTTTTAATGTTTGCTAAAGTAACCTTGAAACATGCTTAATGATATATATTGAAAAAACACCAAAATTTAACATAAGTTAAATCTGAGTAGTAAGATTACCGGTGGTTTTTTTAAAATTGTTTTTATGTTTTTTGAACTTTCTATAAGGAAGTATAATTATAAGGGAGGAGGCAGGCAGAGGTGATAGCTTTTAAAGACATTTAAAATAGGAAAAAGCGCTACTCTCAGATATAAAAACTATTATTACAAATAAAATTAAGCTTCAATGAAAAAAACTTTGGCTTTCGTAACATCTTCTCTGTACTAAATAATCTTACGTTGTATTTTTGATTATTGAAAATATCTTTATAGATACATTTAGAACCCTCATAAGTTTAGTTGAGGTTGAAATATATGCATCAACACTGGCATTTTGTCTCTGTGTAGACGCCAATCATTGGAAATAAGTATGGAGATCAGCACAGTGCAGCTGGAAGGAATGGGAAGCCAAAAGTGATTGCTGTCACGAGAAGCACTTCCTCCACATCTTCCGGTTCTAATTCTAATGCCTTGGTTCCAGTCAGCTGGAAAAGGCCACAGTTATCACAGGTACATAAAAACATCAAAATTGAACATTCATAGAATAAATTTAGTTATGTATATGAAAACTTGAGCATTTGTCTCATTTTATCAGCAATACTATCATTTGAATTTCTTCTCTTTAGCGAAGAACAAGAGAAAAGTTAATGAATGTGCTTTCTCTCTGTGGTCCAGAATCTGGTCTCCCAAAGAATCCATCTGTAAGTAATCATTAATACAAGTTCTTGCAAAAACCATGTTCTTTCCTAAATAATTTATTCTGTCTCCTTGCTTGCCTTTTCTCACTTAGTCATGGTAGTATCTAAGAATGCAAAAAAATAAAAGAAAATTCTTAGCTGTTGTGAGACCTGGCAGCTATGCTACTTGGATACTAAACTAATGAGATGTGAAGGCCAATGTTAAGCTCTGAATTCACTGAATGATGAGGCCTGCAGTGGCTCTTGGAGCTCTGAAATCTCATGCAGAGTGACAAAGCTAATGGATGGACTTTTTTTGTTTTTTGGTTATTTGTGTGGCATCAGGTTGTATTTTCTTCTAATGAAGATTTGGAAGTTGGTGACCAACAGACTAGTCTAATTTCTACAACAGAAGACATAATTCAAGAGGAAGAAGCAGCCATAGAGGATAATACGAGTGAACAACAGTTTGGTGTTTTTAAGGATTTTGACTTTTTAGATGTTGAACTGGAAGATGCAGAGGTAAGAATGAGGGCTTTCTGTACTTTTTATAGTATAGTCACAAATATTATCAGAACTGATTGTAGATTCTTTGCTTTTTAATTTCAGTATAGGCTCCCAAAAGTAAAAACCTAAATTAGAAACTAAATATAATTATTACAGTTGGTCAATAGCAGAAGACATAGAAAAGGAACATCTAATTTTTTATCTTTATCCTTCAAAATATAGTAAAAGGTCCTGTGTAGATTTAAACTTTCTGCATGAGCTATGCAAATTAATTTGCAGAAAAATAGTAAAAATAAAACTATTAAGTTGAGAAAACAATTGTAAAGAAGGTGGCATTTGTCACCAAATTGACTCTCAGACGGACTTTGGCTTTCTACAGCTCTGCCCTCTGGTGGGTGACTGAGATTCCCCCGACCACATTCTTCTTTAGAACATAACCAGCTCTCAGTGCCTCTTCTGCTGCCTACCCAAAGAGCTTTCTCTGCAACGTGAAAGGCAAAGTTGAGCTTTGCCTTTTAGTATGGCTCACAAAGGTCTCCAAGTACACTTGGAGTTTGTCTGCACTTTGCTCGGCTCTGCCCTTCCCTGCAGGCAGCTTGGTCTCAACAGTAAGACGATTGCTGTTGTTGTGTACCACCACACCTTTGCAGGTCCCCCTCCCCCGAGCATTTGGAGGAAGGAAGGGCTGCCTCCGGAAATGGTCTCAGGAAAACAAAGAAGCTGCTTTCCTAACTGCTCTTACCAGACTTCTTACACATCTGCTTGGTCCTAGTTGAGACGCATACCAATGTCTAAAACAGTTACTGTGACAAATGTAATAGGACTATACTGTTGTCTTAGGTAATTAGGAGCCCATTCCTATAGAGGAGGTCATAAACTATATGTTCTAAAATTGTTGCAAATATCTACATGCAAGAAGACTAAAATGCCTTAGTATCAAGTATCTGTACCATATTTTTATATATATTTTTCTATAGAATCAGAATTTAGCTAGTATGCATCCATCAACTCTCACAAGGAAATCTTTTTCTTATTCTTTCTTTTTTTGTTTGTTTGTTTGATTGTGGTACTGGGGATTGAACCTAGGGCCTTCCCACTGAGCCCTTTCTTTCCAGCCCTTTCTTTTTTATTTTGAGATATTGCCAAATTGGATATTGCCAAATTGCCCATGCTAGGCTTGAACTTCAGATCCTCCTGCCTTGGCCTCCTAGATGTCTGGGATAGCAAGAGTGTCCCACCCTGCCTGGCTAAGGGGATGTTTCTTTTGGCTTTAATAAGTGATGTGGATGAAGTGTGCCACCTCACACCCTGTCACACTGTTAGTTATTATAGGAGACTGGTTTAGGGAGGTGAGATTCTCCTCCTCAGTATGCTCCTGCCTCCCATGCAGATCTGAGAATAACTGCAGTGGTTGGTAAGCACACAAATGCCTTTCCCTGAGCTAAGGAGCTGTAGAGATCCTGAACAGGTTCACAGGACCCCAAGAAGAAGGACTGCATATTCAGTACCATGTTATACTAATGCACACTTCATGAATTTCACCTCGCATCCAAGTGTGTACATAAATGCACCTTTAAAAACAAAGTTTCGAGAATTTATATCCTTACCCGATGCTGCTTCACTAGTGTTTTCTCTTCCTTTTCATTTCCTTTTTCCCCTCTACTCTTTGTTTTGTTTTCGTTTTTTGTTTTTCTTCTGATACCAAGAATCAAACTCACGACATTGCGCTTGCCAGGCAGGCGCTGTGCCGCTGAGCTAAATCCCCAGCCCTTCCCCTCTATTCTGAAAGTGATTTTCATTCCCCTCTGAAAGTGAATTCACACTTATCATTTGAAAAATATATTGTAGAAAATAGGACAGACTTGCATAGCCTGGAAAGCAAGTGGAATCAGTTCAAATTCAAGAGACCTGCTGCTGCTCCTCTATTCCAAGGCCTTATAGGGTAGAATCACTTATGTGATTTCTAAATTCTGTAGTTATTTGTTTGTTTTTAAGTCCAAAGTTTAAGTTTCTAAAGGGAATCTCTTGACATTTTTGTAATGGTAAGCTTAGTATTTTTCTGTTTGCCTTTTTTTTTTTTTTAAAGAGCACTGCAAATGCTTTCAAGTTCATACAGTACTCTAAAATGTCAGTGGTAATAAATACTGATTTTAGTAGACTTTTGCTCAGAATCGACTGAAGATACTTACTGAAGTTCTCTTTAACTCAAATCACAGTAATTTGAGAGTTTAACTTATATCTCATAATTAAGCACTCAAATTATTTCTTTTCCAGTACTGAGGATTGAACCCAAGGTCTTTGTACTGAGCTACAGCTCCATACATTTTTTAAAGTTTTGAGATAGGACCTCACTAGACTGAGTTTGAACTTGTGGTTCTCCTGCCTCAGCCTCTCGTAGCACTAGTGTTACAGGCATAAGCCACCAGGCCTAGCTCAAATTATATGTGTTTTCTAAAACCTAGACATAGTCTTTCTTAAACTGTAATAATAGGAAATTGCTAAAAAGCTAATTTCATCACTAAAGAAATTTCTAAAATATCCTCCAGCTTTGAAAGACCACAGAGTATATTCTTCGGTTCACCAGATAATGTTTTGAGGGTTATTGCTGTTATTCTGTGATATGCTATGTAATTATAGTTTTGAAATGATAGGTTCTAGAACTGTATGAGTTCTGACCTTCAGAGCCCCAGAACTTAGATATTTTTGAGGAACAGCCAGGAAAGATCCAAGAGCCAAAAGGACAGTGTTCCTGGACCACGTCTTCAACCTAAACAGCTCAGATTTTGATTGAGTTTTGCACAATTGCATTCCATCTAAGATTTCTTCTGCTTTATTTTTTAAAAATGATTTGAAAAACCTCTATGTGAACAATCCTTTCCTTTGGAAAAGAACAGAAATCATACTTTGCGAGCCAACCAAGTGTAATTTGCTGTATCAGAGCCAAAGGAAGATCGTAAAACTTATATCCTTATAAAAAAGGAGGCTCAGTTTAGAATAATAGAAACATGACATACAAGTCTATAACTGGGGTGAAATTGAAATGTGTCGTATTTCCTCTTGAATTTTTGAGATTGGCAGTGGTTATGGGTTATGTTTTGGTAGCTATGATCTTGATTTTAAATTATTTTATAGTAAAAAAAGGCCATTGTATTTAACCAGACCTATCCTACAAAATAAAATAATTGTGACCCTATATGTTGTCAATTGAATGTGGGTATTTTAATTCAGTTTGTGCATTATACCAAGTATTAAATCTATGTAAAATTTGAAGATTTCCTTAACGTTTGCGTTGCTAAAGTGTATCAGAAATGTTGTATTAAGTGTCTGTCTCTGACTTTTTCACAATACATTTTGCATTAGAAAACGTACTTTCAATCACATGTTGGCTTCCCACAAAAAGCTTAGTCCAGAGCTTGAATCAGTCTTTGGGTTTGAGAAATCACAGTCTTCCCAAACAGTGTAGTGTATCTTTAAATGTTCGTCTTCGTTCTTTCTAATTCTGTGTGTTTTCCTTTTTGCTAACCAGGAGTTGCAGGTAAGTTGCAGCCTGGTGTTGTGGAGTGTTTGTTGTTATCTGTGATGTACTTGTTCTCTTTGTGGTCACATTCGTGTTTGTGTATTAGTATAGAAATGGCCTGGAGAATAGATTTAGTTGGTCCCCTAGTAACAGAAGATAGAGCATCAAGAAAATTACTTAGTGAAAACAGATTATCAATCAAGAATTTTGATCTCTTTAACATAAAGATTTAATAATGGGTTAAAATATTAAAGAAATTATGGGCTGATTGAAACTCTGCTTTTGATGATGTGTTCAGTATTTTTCATCTTGATCTGTTTTCCTGGCATTTGCACTTATACGCATGTATTTTCAGTCTTAGAAATCATGTCTTTCTTTTCCAGGGTGAAAGTATGGACAATTTCAACTGGGGAGTCCGTCGGCGCTCACTGGACAGCATTGACAAAGGGGACACCCCATCCCTCCAGGAGTACCAGTGCTCGAGCAGCACCCCCAGTCTGAACCTGACAAACCAAGAGGATACAGACGAGTCCTCAGAAGAGGAAGCAGCCCTCACTGCAAGCCAGATCCTGTCCCGCACACAGATGGTATACTGTTGCCTTTGCCTGCAGCAACAGGAGTCTTACTTAACTCTTAACTTCCCATTTAGTACTGCTTGTTTCTTGGTCTTTCAGAATTCACTATGGGCAAAGTATACACACAGAAGTGAGAACACACAGTTGCAGCAATAATGACATGTTCTGTTATTCACGACAGAACTAAACGCATAAAGTTGGCATGTGTACTCATTAGCAGCTAGGATACATTTCCTCTGTCTTCTCTCCTGGTCATGGCGAGTGGCTCTGGACACTTTCAGGTCCTCACTTGAACAATGCATATTTTTGGCGTGTTCACACCACGGCTCCTTAGGCCACACCTGCTTTTCTCCTAGTTAGTGCAGTATGCAGACACTGAGCATGGCTTCGGTCCCCTTCAAGAGCAAGTCAGCTGTGTGGAGGTTCCGGCTTATCTCCCAAGGGCAGCTGTGAGAGTTAAAGACTAAGTGCAAAATGAGAAGGTAAAGGCTGCAGGCATCATCTGTTCATTTAGAAATGCCAGGGTACAAGGAGGACTAAATTTGCAGTCATGGTAGGGTGGGACCTTAAAGATGGCAGTGTGATGCAAGGCCACTAGGGCACATGTGATAAGGCAGCAGCCATGGAGCCTAGGGTCAGCAGTGGTTACACAGCTGGTAGTGAGAGGCCTTTTGCAGGCGAGACTAAACTGCTCCTTGGTTTAAAGTAGACCCATTCGTCCCACAGTCTGTCTGCTGGTCAAGTGCCTGCAGCAGTGCTACACTGAGCTGGCTTTAGACAAAATGTCAGATTACAAATTTGTAGCTGGCTTCCAGGCTTAGGAAATCTCGTTGTTGTCCCAGTGTCTTTTAAACACCACCCTCTTTACATATTAAATGAGAAACTGCTGCTGCTGACAACAGCCATAATCAGCACTTGCAGAACATGGAGACGCCAATCTGCCTTAGGTACTGACATGTCCTGGTCACCACAGCCTCCCCGGTCACATGTGTGCAGGGCTACTGCAGCTCTGGAAGCTAAACGAGCTGTCCCAGACACACAGCTGTAAATGGATTTGGCTCAGGGGGTCTGTCTCTGCTCTGCCTTAGACAAGGCATGCCTGTAAGGAAAATGTGGTCCTCCAAGGGACTCTTCACTTAAAGGAACGGTCAGGTTCCTGGCCACTGAGCCTGAGGAGACACAGTCGAGGCCATTGTGACCTGCCATGTGCTGGAGGGCTGGCTTGTCCTCTGGGCTGCTGTAATGTAGCTGACTCGCCGTGTAACAGTGGTCACGTCACCCAGCTTCTGCGTTACAACAGACCCAAAGGTGTTAGCCTCACAGGGGTTCTGTGAGGAAGAAAACCTTCTGGTATAGAATACCCTAAGCCCTTCATTGAGGATGGCTATCCTGAGAGCCAGAGGGCACAGCTGACTGTGTGTAAGGCCAACCCTGTTCAGAGTGGTATTGGTAATGAGGTAAAGAAATAATAATTTAAAGTTAACTCCTCATAGAAAAAATTAATTTTTGCTTCTGTGTATTCTAAATCATAAACTTGATCTTTCTTATGTTGAATATTGACCCAGAGGAAATTGTAACCCTGATCAGAAGGAAAAAATGTAATATTTTCTTTTTTTTAATTAATAACTACTACTTTTAAAAAGTGCCACTAATGTATTTGCCATTATAACAACTCGACCTTGTGTCTGGCAGTACTGGGGATTGAACCTGAACCCAGAGCCCCACATATGCTAGACAAACTCTGTGGACACGGTTTCAAGTCAGCGCCACCTCAAGATACTTGAGAAACCGCTTTGCTTGGTTCTGCAGCCACAGGGAGACTGGCCCTGACAAAGCCCCAGACCAACCACACCACAACACATGAGCATAAAAATGGGATTTCAGGCTAAAGTAGGTAGAACATCCCCACTTTGCTTCTTTAGCCAAATGTTAAAACCTGCATGAATGCATATTTAGTTTTGCCAGGTTAGCTGCTTACATTAGTAACACCCAGTGTGCTATGGACTGAATGAAATAAAAAGTAACTTTAGGAAATTCTGAAGTTCTAACTAAGCCCTTAAAATGTTTTATGTTATAGAAAAATTCCTTGCGGCTTTTGTGACTGACACAAGGTCGTAAATGAATTTCTTGTTTGATCATCTCTTCTTTCAGCTAAACAATGACTCTGCTGCTGATGAGATGATGCAAGACCACCCTGACTTGCTGCTTCAGTCTCAAGATTCCACTGGCAGCAATGCAACAGAAGACGTGCTTCAAATCAGAGATGATACCCCAAGTTTGGAGGCTTGTCTAGATAATGCTAGCAGCCAGCTGCCTGAGGTGGGGAGACATAGGACTGGTGCATGGCCAATCTAGACTCTTGTAGCACTCTGTTACATCTTTTGCTTTTCTATAAAAAGAGTTCTCATTGATGTGCTAATTATTTGATTTTGTTTCCAGTATTTTTAACCTGTTGGGTTGTTCTAAAGAAAAAAGCCAGATCTAATTTTTTTTTTTAAAAAATTGATAGGTTAAGGAAATGACCTACAGGTTAAAAATCATCTCAAGTATTTCAATGAGCATTTTGTGTTGCGGACTATGATGCGGTTACCGTGCAGGTGCTTTGCTAGGGATGGCAGGCATCGTCTGTGGCACTGCGTTTTCTTTGAAGGACCGCTTTTGTTTTTCCTCCCCTTTTTGCTTTGAGTGGGGTTTATGTGATTGGTGCTGTGATTGGGTTAGGACCTCAGGCCAGCTGTGTTAGCAGTTGGTACAAGGAAATCTTTTCAAAAGACTTTGGAACCACTAGTATTATGTGTTTTGGAAAGGCTTGTGAGAAGTAAGCCAGATTCAAGCTATTGACTGACCAAAAATAAGTAAGTATTAGTTTTCTTAGTGTTTTTTTAATATTATTTATTAAATGTATTTGTTATAGTTCTATGATATATACTCTTATGCTTTGGTAAGTCTTGGAAACTGCTGTATTTTTGTCATTGTTCATAAAATTAGCGTAGTTTTAGATCTGGACTGATCAGCTATTAGATTGTGTTATTTTAGTACAGAAAATTCTTATGTTATTACATATTCATTCTAACAGTAAACAGATATATTTTTAAATGAAGGCATTTGGCTTCCTTACTAGCAGTTTTCAAATTGCTTAGGCTAATATGGCTAAGGCTTAGATAATTCAGTTAATCAAATGTACATTGTGATTTTACTAAATGCCAGGCATTCCAGCTAGATGCCAGAAAGAAGAAGAAGGCATGACCTATTCTCAAGGAGTGCTTTGTCTATATTAAAGGGGTGGAGAAAGCTTTTTTAAAATTACATTTATGTATGAGAAATTCAGTGATACATGTAAGTTCAAGCCTTTGTGAAAACCCGGGGGAGAGTGACCAGCTTTGCATTAGGAGTGCTGGTGGTAAAGGACATGCCTCATGGCCACTGGGACCGTCGTAGCAGAGGAACAAGATGTGGAAACACGTAACAGTGTGAATTAGAATGATATATTTAGGTAACTGCAGGAAATTCAGTGCTTTTAGAGGATAAAATGCATGGAAAAAGAAGAGAAACAACAGGAGAAATTCCTGAATGCCATTTAAGACTTGGGCTTTATCTTGAGATAATGGGAGATCATGTAGATTTTTAGTCTTTCCAAAAATACCTGTATGCTCACTTTCTGTTACTTAAAATGAGGAAAGATTTCTTTTTGGCTCGTAGTTTAGAAGTTTCAGTCCATAATCAGTTGGGCCTGTGGCAGCACATCATTCATGAGCATGTGGGAGAGCAGACCTGCTCACCTCAGGGGTCAGAAGCAAGAGGTAAAGGAGGAGGTAAGAGCTCCGCGATGCCCTTCAAGGGCACACTCCCCCTGACTGCAGACGCCCCTGGGCCCACTGCCACCAGCTCCTAACGGCACCGCTCTGGAGAGCAGGCCTTTACCACCAGGGGCACTTGGGGCCATTCAGGTCCAAACCATGGCAGTAATGCTCATGTGACAAGGACTGTGCAGACAGCAGATGGAAATACAACGTATGGGAGCATTCGCTCATTCATTTCGTCAGTATTTACGGAGACCCTGGTACTAGCCATTACTGTACGCACTGGCTGTATGGCGGTACAAAACACACGAAGACTCCTGGTTTATGGTACTTGATCCTAGTAAGAATGACAGGTAATAGGTAAAATAAGAACTATAAGTAATATACCAGAAAGTGGTCATTTGATCAGCATTACTGTGGAACTCTAACAGTAACATGTATTTGAGGGAGGGAGATGTAGAGGAGGAATGTTCCAGGCAGAGAAAGCAGTAGGTTGGAAGGCCCTAGGGCCTATGAAAAACAAAACCCTGGGGAGTAGGGCCTGAGCACAGTGAACAGGAGAGACTGGAGGAAAGGAGCCCGGGCAGGGGGTGCTGTGTGCCCATGGCAAACCTTACAGGCCACACGGCAGGTGACCATCGAGAGGTTTTAAGCAGAAGGACACGATCTGATTGATTTTTCCAAATCTTGGCTTTTCTTCATGGAAAGTAGCTTGTAGTACCTGTCATGTGCAGCCTGTCCTTGGGAGAGGGTGGCAGCCTCAGTTGTCTTCTCCCAGAGTGTCTACCACAGAGGTGTGGGGGAAGACTGGAAAAGACAAGATGTGCTGGAACGGTAGAGCTAGAGATAAGCAGAGCCTGAATGCAGCCAGCACGTCAGTATGAAAGGCATTTGCAGGAGCAAACTGACAGGACTGAGAGGAGCAACTTCAGTGGAATTCTTTTTTCTCGTCGGGAGGTGTAAGCAAGCAGAGCTACTAATTGTTAATCTAATCTGCTGTGTCTGGTTTGGGTCATAGCACATGAAGAGACCAACAGATCTGTTCATCTGAAACAATGGAAAACAGACTAACATGAGAAACATGTTTTTAACAAAGACATGGTGGTAGTAAGAGTGTGTGTTATTTCATCAACAAAAGGGGAAATCTTTTACTTTTGGTTATGAGTTAAAGTCATAGGAAATGGCCTCCTAGAATTCATATTGATTAGAAATGTGTTACTGCAAATCCCCATATTAAATGGACCTATTTGCCAAGCACTGTAGAGTGTCTTGGCATATTTTTTTTTCTTCTGAGAGAAAAATACCTCAATTCAGTATTTTCTTCCTTTCATAGTTAGCAGGTTCATTGTTACTACACGTTGTATCACTGGTAGATGAGAATGAAGAGTTTTAAAACCATGCCATTTCACATACAAACAGTTCTGATGAGAACGGCTGTCTACCTGGGAGTAACATAACATAGCATCTGGTGTATATACAGTATTAGCCTCATTTGCTTTTCCCTGATGTACTTAATAGTGTCCAGTGACCCAAAATTGCTACTTGTTAAAAAAAAATTAGGAAAGCACTAAAATATTAAAATAAAATCAACATTTTAAGAGCAACTTTTTAAGATATATAGTGAATTTTAATATGTGAACCATTACATGAATTAAAGGAATACTTCTGTGTATTCCTAAGAGTTCATTTGAAATTTTCCCTCAACTTATGTTAATATTGTGAAGGTAAAAGAGAGAAAGCTAATGCATTTCGTGTCATGGAGAAACCTTTAGAGCTGTTTGTCTCTTCCTTGTCTGTAATTCCTACAAATAACTCTGCTCTCTGGAAAAGATCAAATTCTTCATTTGTATTTCTTAGTTTAACCTTCACAGAAGGTTTTAATTAATAGCTAGGAATCTAATTCATGGACCACAGAAAATTTTTAAGGAAATGAGTCTTTCACTGTTTTTTTTTTTTTTTTTTGGTTTTTGGTTTTTGGTTTTTCTCCGGTACCGGGAACCGAACTCACGACCTTGCGCTTGCCAGGCAGGCGCTTTGCCGCTGAGCTAAATCCCCAGCCCCGAGTCTTTCACTGTTACAACGCATATGAATGTGTCATTGTCTGGGAAGGTGAAATCCAAAGAAATTTGATTCTCATAACCTACATATAAACAAGTAAATCCATTCCACTAGTCCAAAAGTACTTTCTTCATGAAATCTAGGTGTTGTTAGAAAATTTCAGTGTATATTATATGATAATAATTACTGATAAAACTGTTTTGAAATTATAATTCAGAGATAAGCAGTAACCATATATAAGTGTAAAGTGGCTTTGAGCTAATACATTTGGTTTGTAATAACACAGTGTGTTCACACTGATATGGAAGGGAAAATTAAAACCAAAAAATTCTAGTAGAAATATTTCTAGCACTATCTCATAAATTATATTTCCAAATGATTAATGCTTACCTCTTTAAATAAGAAAGAATTCAGATGAACACTGTAAAATATATTCACTGTAAGCTTTTGGGGTGATTAAAAAATTATTTTACTGTATTGTTATCATTGAGAAAGGGGGTTACTGGGAATTGAATCCAAAAAGGACTGAGCTATGTCCCACTCTCTTTTTTTCTTGAGAAAGAGTGCTGCTAGCCTGAAACTTGGCAACCTTTCTTTTTTTTTTTTTTTGGTCTTTTTGAGACAGGGTCTCGTTATGCAGTTCAGGCTGGCCTTGACCTCACTTTGCCGCCCAGGCTGGTCACTCAGCCTCCCGAGTGCTGGGATTACAGGCGTGTGCCACCACGCCCAGCTTGGCAATCTTTCTGCCTCAGTCTCCAAGTAACTGGGCTTGTAAATGTGTACTGCCCTACCTGGCTTTTACTCTATGTTTAAATACTATTCTATGAAGACTGAGTAGGTCCCCTTTCCTGCTGAACTATTTCCAGGTCCCTCATCCATTAGTATGCTTTGTGCTTTCCACCCATATTCCTATGCCTTCCTAACGCTTCCTCCTAGAGTATCAGCCCTCTTGGTCTTTTTCCAAGAACATCATACGCTGTTTTTTCCAAAGAAATTATAGTCTCAGTTCCCACAGACAGATGTGTATTGTTATCATTTTGAGTTTCAGTGATCGTTCTGTGTTGCTGATTGTATTTACCTTATGTGCTAGTATGTACAGCTGTCATTTGTACATTAGCCTAACCTCATTCTTAGATAGTGAGCAAACCATCGTCAGGAATAAACTTGTAGCAGAGAACCCACCCAAAATCTGGTTGAAATCCTTCATTTGATAGATGAGTTATTCAGATAAATAAACGAAGACCTAGGATAACCTAAGGACTTGCCCTTACTTTTCATGCTTTAGAAGGAAAATTCTATTTTTGCTCATGAAAAAGAAATAAAAAATGCTGTACAGTTGAAGTTACTTAGGTCTACTACTGAAAGAAGCCAATCTTTAGTCCTAATACTGTGAAACTGTTAGTATTTATATTCAAACTGATTAAGCTAATGTGCTTGGAAATTAAAACCTGGTGTTGACACCATTATGTTATACTTTGGAAGTATCTCTCTTTTTTAGATAATGGTAGTGTATTTATTTAACCAGTACCTGTTGAGCTTCTACCCCATGCCTGTCACACAACAGCAGTGGGACGGGAAGGGGAAACCATTAGTATTACACCTTTCAATATATATTTTCATTATTATTAGAGTTAGGAGAATGCAGGTACTCTTTTTGATAAATGACCTTGCAATTCAGTTAATTTCAAAAGACAGAAGTTTAATATTTCCTTTTATGAATTCCATCTCAGTGATGAAGATGATTTACTCAGTGATTTACTAATACTTAAAACTGAAAAGACTTATTGTAGTCTTATTAACTGAAAACAGCCCTTAGGTCACGAGAGTTCTGACCCCTGATACCAGCAAGGCTGCCCGGGTTGTCTGGGCTCTGCATCCTTCTGACCGGTAGCATCTGCTGCAGCTGTGGGCAGCCCCACAGGACCAGTGGGTTCATGGTTCAAATCGTCTCCCCTGCTGATGGCTAGAAATTCACTGTTCTGCCACAATTATAGAAATGGTAGCTCAGATAAGAGATAATTTATAGTAATAATGTGAAATTTTACTTATATAAAATTAGTATATGTATGGGAAAACATATTTCCCATGACGAGAAAACAAAAAGACCTGTTTCCAAGAAGCGCCTGAATCCTATACATGAGAGAAGGGGGGAAAATCCTCCTTGAACTTTGTATGTGGCAATAGGTTATATAATTTCAATAAATTTTAGGGCTGGGGATGTAACTCAGTGGTAACCAACTCACTTACCATGTGCAAAGTCCCGAGTTCAACCCTCAGCACTTCCAAAAAACAAAATGAAAACCCGGGACCATTTTAGAAAACAATTCTACATAATGAGAGTTCAAAAACACTGACAATTAGACCATGTAAGTGAAGACTATCAGGTAGAATTCTTTTATGTTGTAAGAGTCCACAAAAGTACTGTGATTATTTCACAGGACGCAAGATCAGTATTAAAGGAGGAGAATGTTACAGAATTTGATGATGAAGGACCATATATTATTCAAGAGCAGCAGGACTCTCTCATGTGTCAAGGAATTCTTGATCTAGAAGAAACTGAAATGCCAGAGCATCTGGCTCCTGAAAGCTATCCCGAGTCCATCTGTGAGGAAGACGTTACCTTAGCTTTGAAAGAGCTCGATGAAAGATGTGAAGAAGAAGAAGCAGATTTCTCTGGACTGTCCAGGTAAGATAATCATAATCACATAATCACAAACATCACAGTGAGGTGATTGTTCTCCCCGCTACCCTCCCTCAGAGTACCAGTTTACTTTACTTACTTCTGTTTCGTTGTTTTTGTTAGTAATCCTATTTTCTGACTTCATATTTAAAGATAAAAGGGCTTACAATGATGAGTGTTTTTCTGTGATGTTCACAAAAGAAGCACACGTAGGCCATTCCCAAACCATAGAAAGAGTGTGAGCAGCACACCGAATACCAATGTAGGCAAGATACCAAATGGCTAATATTAAAATCCATAGTAGAATGAACTTCTGTGATATCAAAATAAATCCGAGAAGGCAGATGTGATGGCGCGTGCTTGTAATCCCAGCACTCGAAAGAAGATTGCTGTGAGTTCAAGGCCAGCCTCAACTGCATAGGAGGACCCTGCTCAAAAAAAACAAAATAAAAACAAAACATCTGAGTTACATTCCAAACTTTGGTTTATTGTTCCTTTATCATTGTTCAGGTTTTAAATGTTTATGCTACATATATTGAAAATATATTATCAGAAAGTATGAGGAATTCCCAAATAAGACTTTCTCTTCACTCATGGGCTAAGTTGACTAGTCAGCTATTATATATAGTTTTTAAAGGAAATTTTGGTGGCTGTTAGGAAACTTGTAAATCAGATTGCGCTGTAATGATTAGAATTATGACACAGTCTAATTTCTTCTATTTAAATTTTATAAATATTTATGGCACAATGTTCTAAAGATATCTAACAATGCATTCTATCAGTACATCCTATTTCTCCATTTGGAATTCTGAAGCTCCTTGATAATTATTTTTATACAAATTTAATATTTAATAATCAAGTATTTCAGAGTTTTACAATAAATACTATACATTTGTAGTTTATTTGATAATGAGTTTTAACATATAAAACACATAGGAGATTTTCACCCTCAGTGTATCTAGAATGCTTTCCTGTATTTTAAAGTATGTCCAGTTATTAATAATGAATTTTAGAGACATCTTTTTCATGCTGCTGATTTGGACATAGCAGTGGCGCATGGATTCACTCAGTCATACACATGTGCAGGGGCAACAGAAATAATGTTAAGGTCAATACTCTTTGCCCTTCCAAAGGCTGAAGCTAAATATTTTTTTTAGGCAGACACTACAGCTGAAATAGAATTGAACATCCCTGGTAAACAAAGAGGTGTATTAACTTTAGGTCACCGGAGACAGTTTCTTAAAATCAATCACCTTAAAATTAACCTTTCTAAAGTATAATATTTTCTGCAGATACCTACTTTATTTTGATACTTTTCTCCAATCTTTACTCAGGTCCCTCTGTTTCACACAAATTGCTCTGTAATTCCTACAAAGGCTTATGGGACTATCTGTAATGTGAACCATGCAGTTTACATACTCAGTAAAACATTGCTTTGTGGCGTGTCTGACTTGCACTTCTTCCTCTTTACCATCTCAGTCCTAGAATACCCAAGCCAAACACATTTTTTTTCATTGTTCCATTTGTAGGTATTATCTAACTGTTGAGATTATCAGTTCCTCAAACAGAATGGCAAAGGCTTGTTTTGAGACAGTTTTTACTATCTGCCATACTACAAGACACATAGTGTGTGCTCATAAAGTAGCTAAGTTGTCAGTATGTGCTGCACTAGCTTTGAATCTGTGCTTCTGGGTTCAAATTCTGGCTCTATCATTTCCTACCCAGTAACCTAGGCACATTATTAATTTTGTGAAATATAAATCAGGATAATAATAGAACCTAATCTTCACAGAATTGTTGTGAGATTAAATAAAATGATCTGTATAAAGCACCTAACCTGGTCCTTGAAACAAAAGTAGGTGATGAAAACTTCTCAATATGAACATCATTAATGGGGCTGTTCAAATAAAATGTTGCCTAAAACTGACGATTTGAAATGAAAGCATTCTAATCTGTTTGACTCAAAGCACTTGCTGACATTAGTTCATAGCAGTGGGACATTATAGGACTTGGGTTACTTTACAGTACTGGCATGAAATTAAGAGTTCTATTCCAAAGATGCTAAGTGTAAACACTTACTCATGTCTTCTTAGAAAGTTTAGGTTGCTGTATGCTTTTTTTTTTTTTCCTGGTACTGGGAATCAAACTCAGGACCTTGCCCTCGCCAGGCAGGTGCTTGTGCCGCTGAGCCATATCCCTGGCCCTGAAAGGGTTACTCATGACCTCAGGCTTGCCAGGCAAGTGCTTAGGCCGCTGAGCTATATCCCCAGTCTGCTGTATGTTTTCTAAATCAGTGTGTGTATAAATAAAAAGTTAATGTTGAATGACCTGATCAAAATATTTTAAGCACTTGAGTCTGTTCCTTTAAGATATCGTGACAAACATGATGTGTGTGTTAACAGTCAAGATGAAGAAGAGCAGGATGGTTTTCCCGAAGTGCAGACATCACCTCTACCGTCGCCCTTTCTTTCTGCCATAATAGCAGCCTTTCAGCCAGTGGCCTATGACGACGACGAAGAAGCCTGGCGCTGCCATGTCAGTCAGATGCTGTCCGACACGGATGGGTCCTGCGCAGTGTTTACTTTTCATGTGTTTTCTAGACTGTTTCAGGTCAGTGGGGTTTAATTAAGGTGTTCTGAGTTCACATTGTAATCATCTGACAAAGTTACATGTTTTTCTTCTAAAATCGGTATCTGAAATTTTAATATTTCTACAGATTTTAACACTTTTTCTAAATAATTGGTATTCCTTAAATTCATGGGGTGGCACGTGGTAGTCCTGCTGCACAATTCCTAGCACAGATGAGTCCCCTAAAGCAATCAGAATAAAACTGCAACCCAGAGTCTGATCAGTTATCTGCAGTATGCTGAGTAGGTGTCATCGTGGGTACTAAAGAGGTAAAAGCACAGCCCCTGCCTTCAAGCTTACAGTCAGTATTAGTTTTTTCTTTTAAATCTTAGTTTTTATTAGTACATGTCTGCAGTACATAATAATTGCATTTGTTACAAGGAGTTGGTACATGTGTATAACACCTCTGAGTTCTGTTTTCATCCCCTTCTGCTCTCCTCCCTCCGTCTCTCAGTCCTTTTCCCATTTTCTCTTTCTTTCTATTATCTTTTATTTTGCTCTTTATTTACGGTTTGGGATCATCACCTAAGAGAATCCATGCAATACTTAGGCTTACATGTCTGATTTTACTTAACATATGGTCTCAAGGTACATCATTTTCCTATAGGTGATTCAGATCTGTCCTTCTTTATGGCAGCAGTATACTCCATCGTGTATAAATACCACCTTTTCTTTATCCATTCATCTGTTAGACTTACAAGCCACTTCCACAATTTAGCTATTATGAGTTGTGCTGCTATAAATGTGGGTATGGATGTATCACTGTAACATGGTGTCTTTAACTCTTGAGAATATACCTAGAAGGAGAATAGTTGGGTCAAATAGAATTTCTAGTTTTAGTTTTTGTCGAAATGCCATATTGGTTTCCATAGTGGTTGTACGAGTTCACGTTCCAACAATGTAGAAGGTTTCCTTTTTCCCCACAACTTTACTAGCATTTATTATTGATTTATTGATGACAGCCATTTTTTCTGGAGTAAAATGGAATCTGTGTCATTTTCTGTTTCTGTAATGGCTAGAGATATTGAACCTTTTTTTCCGTGTATTTATTAGTTACGCATACTGCTACTTCCGCAAAGTCTCTGTTCATTTCAGTTGCCCACTTTCTGATAGGATCTTTTATTTAGGGGAAAATAATTTTTTGAGTTCGATATATATTCTAGATATTAGTCATCTGGTTAAGGAATAGCTGGCAAAAAAATTTTTCCTATTCTGTAGGCTATCTCTTCATTCTGTCATTTCCTTTGATGTGCAGAAGCTTTTTAATTTGCTTTAATCCTATTTGTTGATTCTTGATGTTATTTCTTATGCAGTTGGGGTTCTGTTTAGAAAGTTCTTGCCTGTGTCCTCAACACTTTAACCTGTTTATCTTCCAGTAGATTGTATTTAGGTCTTTGATCCATTTTGATTATAGTTTAATACATGAGGAAAAACATGCATCTAGATTCAATCTTATGCATGTATATAGCCAGTTTTCACAGCACCACTTGTTAAAGAGGCCATCTTTCCCCCAGTGTTTTGGATCCTCTGTCAAAGATCAAATGACTATATATGCCTGGGGTTGCTTCCAAATCCTGTATTTTGTTCTGTTGATCCACATGTACTGTGTTTGTGCCAATACCATGTCCTTTTTATCAAAATAGCTTTGTAGTATAATTTACGTCTGGTACTGTGATGCCTCCTGCTTTGCTTTTACTGCCCAGCCCAGGATTGCTTTGCTATTCTGTGTCTCTTCTAGTTCCATATGAATTTTGGGATTATTTTCTCTAGTTCTATAAGGAATGCCGCTGGTATTTTTATTAGGATTTCATTAAATCTGTATGGTGGTTTTGGAAGTATGGTTATTTTGATGGTATTAGTTCTACATACCCAGGAGTAGGTAATTTTATTCCATTTTCTGATGTCCTCTTCTATCTCCTGTTTCAGAATACTATAGTTTTTGTTAGAGGTCTCAAAAAGTTTATTAAAAAGTACTAAATTGACACTTATCACTGTGTGACATTTTTATTCATTAAGGTAGCTTTCAACCCTAGTAGTAATAAACAGTATCATTTATTGAATACTCACTGGGTGCTAAGCATTATGCTAAATGCATCTCATTAAGTATTTTTAACAGTGTGGTAGTAGAGACTGAACCCAGAGCCTTCATACTGAGCTATATCCCTCCACTTCATTTCTTACTTGATATTGGGTCTCACTGTATTGCCCAGGTTTGGCTTCAACTTGCAGTCCTCCTCCCTCAGAGTGTTGGGATTACAGGCCTGCACCATCACACCTAGATCAGTCACTACAATAATTTTTTTAATTGCCCTAATTGTAAATTATGCTGCTTTACTTAAAAATGAAAAAGGAAAAAAAAAAGTGGAAAAGGGCCTTCTTACAAGATATTGAACTGTTCTGTAATGCTTTTTTCCCCTAGACAATTCAAAGAAAATTTGGAGAAATCACTAATGAGGCAGTCAGTTTTCTTGGTAAGAGTCTGCAGCGCGTCGGTACCAAGTTTAAAAGTTCACTGGATGTGATGATGATGTGTTCAGAGTGCCCAACAGTCTTTGTGGATGCTGAAACGGTAAGTTTTTACACATGGGCTTTTTAAAATAGGAACAGCATCATTTACTTTTTTTGAGTAATTTGGAATTTTCAAGTGTCATGGTTCTTATTTTCAACTTGATTATAAATATCTGACAGAATGTACTGTTCCAGTCTGTTAACTGCAGTGCCCTGTGAACCTGATTCCAACTCGCTCTCCCCGCTTGAGGGTCCTGGCAGGGAAGCTGAGGAGCCATGCTCTAGAGATGTGTTCTCCCCCATTCTTCAATCAAAATAGGTAGATGGCTAGAAAAAGCCACGGTGCCGTGGTCTTCCTTGCCAAGCACACGTAGATTACGTAGCAGTACATTTAAGGAAATAGGTTTGAAAAGCTTCGAAGATGGTGTCTTTGCTGTGTGTACTGGTCTGATGTGCCACTTCTTGCCTTTGCACTTTGTGAAAGCATCTGGAGTTACCCCTGTCCTTCCTGGCACTTTCCAATCTTTCCCTGGAAAGTCCGCCCTTAGGATGGGGCAGAATGTAATAATGGAGTGTCTGACAGCCACTTAACGATGCTGTACGACCCATGCATTCTTGTGACTGCATCAAGAATGGTAACCGAGATTGACATGTTTGATTTGACAGCTGATGTCATGTGGCTTGCTAGAAACATTCAAGTTCAGTGTTTTGGAGTTGCAAGAACACCTGGATACATACAATGCTAAAAGAGAAGCTGCTGAGCAGGTTAGTCTCCTTCTACTATGTGAAAAATGTGTTTGCTTTTTGACACTGGAAGTGTTGAGCCCACACAGGCAAGAAGAGCCCTGGCCTTGGGGGTGTGCTGAGAACGGTGGGTCCTGGGAGCTCTCTTCTTTGCCCAGAGAACCTGTCTTTGTCTTTGAGAAACCTGCCCTCCAGAAGCACAGTGAAAGACCATAGCTTTGTGAGGAGCTAACGTGTGGTGACCACACAGCTGCTCGCAACACTTGAAGTGGGGAAATAGCAGCAGTATTTCTCGAAGAATGCTTTACAGAATTGTGCTCTGGAAAATCTGCAGCCTCTGACAAAAGGGAATTTGTCCCTGTGCTGGGTAGGTGCACATGGGCAAGCCAAGGGGAAACAGCACCTCGTGGACTGCTGATACTGCCTGTTAAGAAAAGGCTTTCCAACTCTAACCTGGCATGGAGAACGGTCATCAGTCAGTCCCCCGAGAGTAAATCCAGCACAGTTTCATTTGGCCTGTGCAGAAACAAACAAAAAAATGCTTCTCCTTTACGGACAAATTATATACAGTTAGAGTTTTTTTCTGTAACAGAGGGGTCTTTTGTTAGTTATTAGCTATTTGTCACATGTTAAGACTTATGAACAATTATATGTAAAACCTAGGTGTTTCATACTGTCAAAGGATACGTAAAGCACAAATACTGTATGTCAGTATAGGTTGAGCATCTCTAATCCAATAATCTGAAATCCACAACATGAAATATGTCACAAATGAAAAATTCCACACCAGACCTGTGATGGGTCACAGTCAAAAAGCTACCAGGGGTAATGACACATGCCTAATTCCAGCATGTGGGAGGATGAAGCAGGCGTGTCATGAGCTCAAGGTCAGCCTGGACTGCATGGCGAGACCCTCTTCAAAAAAGAAACCCCTAAGTGTAAGAATGATTATCAGAAGCAGAAGGAATGATGTTGATGTCAGACCAACACAGGCTGTCTTCACGGGTGGCTAAGTGGTGGCTCAGTGTACATAAACTGTTCCCTGCACGTTATTCTCTAAGACTCATGTAAAGTCACCTTCAGGCTACGTGAATAAGGCATATATGAAACAAATATTAGGACCTGGGTTGCATCCCCAAGATATATCACTATATACATGTATGATTGAAGTATATGGTAAATGTTTAAATTTCTAAAAATTGCCATAAAAGACACATTACCAATTAAGCCCCTCTCTTTGAGCACACATGTTCCACTGCTCTTGTCTTTTTTTTTTTTTTTTTTTTTAATATAGGGTCTTGCTAGGTAGCCCAGGCTGGCCTCAGACTTGCAGCAATCCTCCTGCCCTAGCCTCCTGAGTGCTAGGATTACAGGCATGCACCACCATGCCCAGCTCTTGTCGCTTTCTGAAGCAGTTGTAGAAGTCTGCTTTTGTGTCTTTAGTTGCACTACTGTGGGTGCCTTGATGTCCTGAATCAATTCAGAAGTTTACCTTTCATGGTCATTTTCACTTTGGGGAAGAGCCACAAGTCCCATGGTGCCCTATCTGGTGACTCAGGTGGCTGAGGGCACCGTGATGTCTTAACAAGCCTGCCTTCCGCGTGGATGGCACTTGGCAGCAGTATTCCCAATATGCTGATCATACCTCAAACGCTCATGAAAGAAGACTTCCAGCCTAGTCTCTGCTAGTTCTTCATTAAACATTCTGTAGTTAGTCTTCAACTCCTCGGAGGCTTTCTGCCATCTTGGCAAGGACTGCATGTTTGTCTCCCCAGCACCATGAGACCAGAACAATCTGCTTTGCTTTTAGCCAGCCAAGTGCTGCTGCTTGACTTCCTGGCCTCCTGCACATGATTAGCAGGACAGCAAGTGCCCCAAGAGGAAACTGTACACGGGATGTCAGCCTCAGTCCTTGAGCTTTCCTTTTCTCCAGCATCTTGGCACTTGATCCCTCACTGTCTTCGCGGGAAGCAAATTCAAGGCCCCCACTGTGTTCCGCCTCTCTGCCCAGCGACAGCAACAGGCACATACCTCAGTAGTAAGATACAGAGCCCACTTCCATGCTTTCCTGCGTCCCCAAGTCTTGGCTGACAATGTTGAACCTCTATAGTTGTCTATGTAGGCTGGTCTCATACAAACAGCTCTATCGGGGCTGGGGACTTAGCTCAGCCTCACAGCACCTGCCTAGCAAGCACAAGGTCGTGAGTTCAATTCCCCATACCGGAAAACAAAACAAAACAAAAAAAACCAAGCAGCTCTATCATGTCCAGAAACGGAACCTCTTCCACCAGGTACATTTGAACCTTCATTTGAGCCTTGAGTAAAAAAAATATCACTATAGGAAGACAAGTTAGATGGGACAGGAGGGTGTTCTTTGTACAAACTCTTCAATGTCTTTTATGCATGCTGGAAAGCTGTAGAACTGCACTTCGCAGGTCTGTGTACAGCCTGCGAAGTGCTGTCTCATCTGAGCTTGTCTTTTGACAGGATTAAAAATTAGAAATCTGAGTTATTCTCTCCCGAAAGGCATTATGAAAAATTAAATTTAGTAAAAGTGTCATTATATGATCAACTAGAATTACTCATTTTCAGTTTATTAGTGTACTTGGGCAAACTGCACCAGCATAGTGATAAGTATATAAACATTTTAACATTTTGCGTGAATAAAGATTAAAGCACAAATTCTATGGTAAGTGTCAAGTGAATTTTGCTGGTAGGAAGAAATCTGCTGATAGCTTTTGACAGTGACTGCCACAGGGCATAATGTACCAGAAAAGCATAACATGTTTTTCTTCAGACGTGCTCTCAAGCAAATAGCTTAAGGGACAGTGCAGTCTGAGTAACTGAGATAACAGCGACATGAGGTCAAAGATTGTTTTTGAAAGAACTAAGATGTCTAATTTTAATTCTTTGCATGTAAAATGTTAAGGTACAACTGAGAATTTTAAATTCCTAATATTAAAATGTTTTCAGAATAGCTACTTAATATGGCCAGTAGTTTTCTGTAAATGTCCTAATGATTTTAATTTTACTCTTATTACCAAAGGGAGAAAAAAAAAAACATGAAGTCAGAAGAAGTGACAATCTCAAAACTATCAAAACCTGAAAGCTTACCTTGGAGATTCTTAGCTTTTACTTCAATTTAGAAAGTTTATGACTCCAGTGATCTTTTCTACTCTATCCCAATGCTTAGTCTATTTTTACTTGACTATAGATACTGTACTTTAATATTAACTTTAGGAATAGCTCCTGGATACAGAAAAAATACAGGTTGCCTCTACATGCAGTATTCTTGAAGATAATATTTGTCATTCATTACCATCCAGAAAGAAAGGAGTGAAAAAGAAATAAAAAGATTTAAGTGGATCTTGGTTTCTGTTTCACTAATTAAAACTGACACCAGTCTTCTGAGAATTATACTTCTGATAAGCAAACAGACCTGGTTAATTCTCTTTAAATTGCCTTTATTAAATTGACCAGAGGGAGAGCAAATCTTTCATTTCCCCATCTGATATTACACAAAGGTCAGGTATAAGTTGTGAAGATTTCCAATAAAATCTGCAAACAAAAGAATCTTCTTTACAGAAATAGGGAACCACAGGGCCCTAGAATGGGAGATTGTTTATTGTGTTTTCATTAAACACACATGTGTACATCTTGTTACACTGGCCATAGCCTACTTTTGTTTGTTGCATGCAAATGATTATCCTCAAATGGAGATGGAAGCCTCTGTCTACAACCAATCCTGGAGCTACAAGTTACCTTTTAAGTTTGTTGTTTTGTATAGATTGGTATCAGTTTCCACTGTGCTTTATGCAATTACTGTGTTAAAATTTCATGCTACTTATTTTTTTTAGTGGTTAGACAATTGTAAGAGGACATTTGGTGGCAAAGAAGACATATATAGGATAAACACAGATGCACAAGTAAGTCTCTTCTTGTTTTTGCTGTTCTTCTGTATCAGGTAAAACAATGTGTGTGTAAAACTGTCCTTGATATTTCTAGAATAGAGAGTACTTGTAAACATTTTCATTTTGGTTATCAGAACAATCACTGTAAAAGTTAGGTTCAATGTAATATTGGCTTTAGTAATGAAAATTTCACTTTAATGAAAATGAACAACCAGCTACTGACTGAAGCTTTAATAACATTCAACAGATAAGCCTGATGGATATCTGGAGAGCCCAAGTTGGATTTCAGTTGCACTTAGGGAAAAGAAATTGTTCTGCATTAGTATTTTGATGATAAATTGGTCAGGAAAGCAAACCTAAGAGTAATGTGATATACATCTATATGAAACTTTCTAATGGTGAAATTTTTTTTTTTTTTCTTTTTTTTGGTCTTTTTGAGACAAAGTCTCACTATGCAGTTCAGGCTGGTCTTGAACTCACCTGGTAGCTCAGGCTGGTCTCGAACACACAACGATCCTCCTCCCTCAGGCTCTCAAGTGCTGGGATTACAGGCATGTGCCACCACACCCGGCTGTGAAATTCTGATAGGCTAAATTATAACATTTCTCTCATTTGGACAAAATAATAGCAATATATTAGAGAACTGTGCACATATGAACATGTACAGTATAGTAAGGTATTGTTAACAGCACAATTTATTTTTTCCTTTTTTTTAATCTTCCAGTACTGGGAATCGAACTCACGACCTTGCACTTGCCAGACAGGCGCTGTGCTGCTGAGCTAAATCCCCAGCCCCCAGCAGCACAATTTCATATGGGGAAAATGCTTTGTTTCACCAACTAAGCAGTCTCCACATCTAACATCCGAATTCCTGTCTTTTACATTGTAATAGATTCCCTTTTCTGCAATGCTGGGAATTAAACCCAAGACCTAACACATGCTAGGCTACCACTGTATCGCTGAGCTTCTTCTCCAGCCAGATTTCTAATCTCTATAAAAGTTATTCTACCGTTAAAATAAAAATTGAGAGTTTTGAAAATACTCAAATGTTAAGAAAAATCAAAGTATAATTTAATAGCTCTGTCAAGCACTGCTGATACAGGACCTTCCACATATATAAGGAAAATATCATAATTTCCAACCCGCTAGATGTCCCAAATGCCAAGTTCATGTTCTCTAAAATGAAGGAATGAATTCTAGGAACAACAGAGGTTAAGAGTAGGAAGAATTTGAGAGAAAGGTAGCTTCTAAGAGAGACATTAGGGGGCCTGGAAAGTGGGTTACCCACTGGCCCCACCTCTCAAGGGTATTTGTTGAGCAAAGCCATAAGGTGAGGCAGAACATAGTCAACTAATAAGATTACAAGTGTAGTCTCCTACATAGTATTGATCCAGTGGGAAATCACATCGTGGGTGTGAGGTGGGACAAAACTACGGTGAACCTCAGGTAATATTGATTAAAGGGGGATCATAGGGGAAGCAAGTCACATAGCAAGTATACATGGACCGAACAAGGACTTTTCTTGGAGGGGATGGATCGGGGACTCTTCCTCACCAACCCCCCAGGTGACTGATGCCTATTTGGAATATCAGTCATTACTGTTTATGTCTATGTCTGTATGTGTAGCTATTACTTTGTCCTGAGGTCTGGCCTCCAAGAATGCATCTCCACCCACAGCTGTACCGTGTTCTCATCTTTTGCTCTGGGCCTCTCCTTCCAGGGCCTACCCCTATCTGACTGGCTATAATATTTCTAACTAACTTAGCTGTCTCTAATGGACATCCCAAATGCTTTATGTTTCTTCTATTTGAAGAAAATGAGATCATCTCCAAGAATAAGTCAGTTGATATAGCTTGAGATGTTTCTGTAAGTGAAAACCATACATTAAACACCTTTATTTATAACTTTATCACGTTTCATGAGGCTTTTTTTAATGTATCTACTGTCTCTGTATCAATAGTTTTTACATAAGTAGCAACCAAGAAGTATTTTAATAAAGAGAATGTACTCGCAAATTTCAATGTACATAACAATTTAAAATGTGTGTGTGTGTACACTCATCCTCAATTGCACTTTTAGTAGGTTTAGACAAATTTTTGGTAATTAAGACCTATACAATTACATTGTGCTATTTCCTATAATCATGATGGTCATAAGCTTCAGTGATTTGTTTTCTATTACATCTGGAAGTAGAAGCCATGGTTACATATGTGTAGAGTCAGTTCTATTTTATTATGCTAATAGAAGAAAAAGTATTTAAAACTCAAATTAATTTCCACATGAAATAAACTATATAAAAACCCCTCAGAAGTAAAAACTCTTACTATTAGTGTGCCAGTTAATGTTTACTGAATGACTATCCACATAATTTATGGTAAGCAAAAGTTCACTTTTGCCTAGCAAATCCTTTCGAAATAGGATTATATTCATATGAACAGTCCTTCATAGGAAACTACAAAAGCAGACTTAAGAATGACTTCTAGAAACTACATTTACATGATAACAATTGCTGTTTTAATTAGAAGCCACTCTTAATGAGACCAGGTGCAACATACTGTAGATACTTTAACACAGCCCATAAATTAGGAATTTTTATTGTTTTACATAATTATCTCCTTTGATTGAAATCTAGTTAGATCAAATTTCTGAAACTTAGTTACATCTGGAGTGCAGTGTAAAACACACATCTGCTCTAAATAATCTGCCTAGTGGCCCAGCAGCAATTGAGGCAATTAAGCGTTAGGAAGCCTAGCATGAGCCACACCAGAAACAACCTCCTCACGGGTGAGTATTTGCTGAGATTATAAACTAATCTGTTCCTGAAAAATAGTGGTAACTCATTTGTTTTCTAAGTTTTCTACTTCACTAATGGAAATGTTTGTATTACAGTTGAGTTTTGAGTTTTTGTTGTTTGGAAAGGTTATGAAAACTTTGCCAAATTTCCCATGATCACATTAGTTCTATTTTATTCCTTTGTAGCTTTTACACAGGAATAAACCATAATCGAAATGTATTTTAGCTATGTGGCAAGGAGTTGAAAAATTAAAAACACCCTGAATTGTTGCAATAAATATCTATAAAGTTGTATTTGAAATAGCATAAAATTTTCTTTGGAGTGTGAATATATATTCTTCATTTTGCCAGGGACATCTGTGACCCTACTTAAAATGATTCCTTACACTAATTCTTGGTCTTTTTCTTTCTATTTTTTTGTGACCCGATCACCTTGCTTAGCAAATGGAAATTCTAGCAGTAAGTGACCTGTCTTGATTTATAGACTACTTATCCTTGCCAGACAAACTGGTTTTCATCTCCCATTTGTCCCGTTGTGACCCAATGTTTTGTCATGGACTACTTTCAAAGTAGTGTGTGCTTCAGTTTTGTGTAGCCCTAATCCATGAAATGTTGGTTCTATAGAAGAGATTTTATAATATGTATGTACAACTAGCATTTGCCTTTTTCTACATCTGTAACTAACATCGTTTAAATTTTTTAATCTTAAAAATCAAAATGCACAAGTTAATCTCAGTCTCATTTCAATGAGGTTAATGAGTGGCTCTCTTTAGATAGACTTTTCTTTTTTAAATGAGAGTTTACCCAGATTTAGTTTGCTTTACAAAGCATTTGTTGGTAAATGCAGAGAGATCTATTGTCAGTGTGGGCAAAACTATGCATTTATAATTTCTTTCCATTGTGAATTTAAAGATTTAAATTCGAGCCCTTTTTAAAGCATCCTATATATTGCCTCTGATCTATGCTCTTTATCCAGTGTTAAAATTGCTTTACACTAAAAATAAGTCGTGCGCCCAGCAGGGGCCCCGTCGCTGTCTCACTGCCCGTCCTCAGAGCATCCCCATCTGCCTCTCATTAGCGTCACGCCGCGTTAACTTGCTTACTCGGAAAAGTAAAGGCCAAGACAGCTTTCACATGGTTACTCATAATGTCCTAGTGGGAATATGCTGTGCAGGCAGATACAGAAAATAACACCTAAATTTAATATAATATTATTTATTTCTAGGAACTGGAGCTCTGCCGACGGTTGTACAAATTGCATTTTCAATTGCTGCTTCTGTTCCAGGCCTATTGTAAACTTATCAACCAAGTAAATACAATAAAAAATGAAGCAGAGGTAAATATTCAGTTGTCCTAGGCATCAGTAATCGATTTGAAAAAACTTAAAAGTTTATCACACTGAGTTACTTTTTTCAGATGAAGTGTTACTTTTTGAAGACATACTATGACAGGATGTATTAGTAGGTAAGACAGCAATATCCAGTAGTTTTCAGAGGTTTAAGACCTTAAAGGTTTTAACAGCAGATATAGATCATGTGTAATAAAAAGTCAAGTCATATCAGTAGACATTAAAACTATGACGCAACGCCTAACACCTTGGCTATGTATTCTGTAATTAAGAGATGCAAAATGACAGTGTTTAAATTTTTTTTACTTTGTTATAGTAAAAGATGTGTTGCCATTAATCCCCCTCAGTATACTCCCCCTCGCTTGGAACACCCTCACCCCATCACTCCTGGTCCTCTCTCATGTCCGTAGTTGTGCTGTCATGGGTGACTTGAGTTCCTCAGCATCTTTATGGTCATGTTGACTTTGGGAAGAGTCAAATCTAGTGAATTAGGACACACTGCCTAATTTCCTGCCTTTCCACTCGATGGCACTTGGCAGCAGCACCGTGTTTTGCTTTGTCTTTTTGGGACAGCATCTCTCTGTGCAGTTCAGGCTGGCCTTGAGCTCACTTTGTAGCCCAGGCTGGTCTTGAACTCTCAACAATCCTCCTGCCTCAGCCTCCCAAGTGCTGGGACTACAGGCGTGCACCACCACGCCCGGTTAGCACTGTGTTTTTAGTTGCACCTCTTTAAGACTTGAAAGAGAACGTCTAAAACTGCCTCAGAGAATGGCTGGAATGATGGGTTAGGGAGTTCAAAGCAAGGGGGAATATCCTGAAGGGACTAACGGCAATGTGTCTTTTCCTGTAACCTCTAATCAAATATGTACTGCATACTTTGACCACCCTCGTATGTCAGTACAGATGAATAAACATGTTAAAGCCCCTTAGAGTGCTAGAAGTCAGTAATGCATACAGGGTCATACATAATTACTGTAGTCTCTTCTTCCCTTACTAAAAATCATTGGGAAAATTATTGAAGTTTTAAAGTTAAACCTGTGAAAAGAAAATTTATGTACATGTATGTTTATATAAAATACAGTGACTATAAATAGTCTTTTAAAATACAAAGACTTTCCTGTCAAAAATACTTTAAATAAATGTACTTTTACTATCCAAAACGCAATTGTTATGCAATTAAAAATAATAAGTAAACATTGATTACAACTTGTCTTATCAAGACTATTTAAAGACTGCTACTTGGTGTCTGACGTTATTCTTAATGGAGAGCTTGAAATATTAACTGTTCCAAATTTAACACTTGAAAGTAAATTTTAAAATGAGAGAAAATGCTCCTACCAGGTGTATCCACACAGCCAATGAAATGGTTTTGTCACTGAACGTATGAACAGACCCTTAAAGGTGTCTTTGTTTTAGGTAATCAATATGTCAGAGGAACTTGCGCAACTGGAAATTATCCTCAAAGAAGCTGAGGCTGCTACGGAAAACGAAGAAATTGATATTTCTAAAGCTGCACAAACCACTATAGAAACTGCCATTCATTCTCTAATAGAAACTTTAAAAAATAAGGAATTTGTATCAGCTGTGGCACAAGTCAAAGCTTTCAGGTAAAAAGTGAGGGGATTTAAAGATGCCTTCGTATAACCAAAGTGGACGTTTACTAAGTTTAAGTTTTGGTTTTCTTTGATGAGTCAGTGGCCTGTCTTTTGAAAGGAAAACATGACTTTTCAGCATTTATCACTGAAGTGATACCAATACTGTTTTCTCACCCTCAGGTGATACTTGAGTAATATAGTGGCTCAAATATTAAAATAGATCATCACCTATTCACCAGGAAGCTTTATGGTGATAAGTATTACCTTAAAATACAGTTCATCTTAATTGCTTACATCTCAGAATTTACAGGAGTGTGTATTTCCAGGTCTCTGTGGCCCAACGACATCTTCGGCAGCTGTGAAGATGACCCTGTGCAGACACTGTTACACATCTACTTCCATCACCAGACGCTGGGCCAGACAGGCAGCTTCGCGGTCGTTGGCTCCAACCTGGACATGTCAGAAGCCAACTACAAACTGATGGAGCTCAACCTCGAGATAAGGGAGTCTCTCCGCATGGTGCAGTCCTGCCAGCTTCCAGCACAGCCCAAATCCATGGGAAGCATGGTGAGCACTGGCTTCTGAGGAACCTCAGGCATCGTGGGGAGAAACTGACCTGAAGAGGGTTAAGGATACTAACCAAGCACCTTTCACGCGCCCTTGTGATTCACTGAGTACTCTTCCCGCAGCATCTGCATCTGTAGTGTAACTAAAGTCAAACTGTATCCAAAGCAAATCTCAAGAAAAAAAAGTAATTGTTTAACAGCTGCCAGTACCTCCTACAATAACTGAAGGAATTTTTTAATTAACCTATGTGAAAAAAGGGCTAAAAGTTATGCATACAAATACATTACTTCCTGGAGAAAGAATTCCAAGAATGTTTGCAATAACGGCCTCAAATACTGAGACTTCTGGGGGCAGGTGAAATGAGGCTGAAATCAAGGCTGGGTCATTTTAGCCGAAGACCTGCAAAGCTGCTTGGATTTCTAGCAGTCATCAACCTAATCAAAAGTGGATGTTTGGTCATCTCCATGAACATCCATTCAGATAGACACAGAAAGACTTATTTGTAAAAACCATTTTTTTTTTTCAACTTACGGGCTAAGGGTCTGGGGTGTTTTTGTTTTGGGGTCTGTGTAAGGAATTTGTGTGTGTGTGTGTGTGAGGGAGAGAGGGAGTTGGGAAGTGTGGGTGTGACAGTCCTATTTTCAAGGTGTGGATGCCTAGTGATAACGTCTCAGAGCATGCCTAAAAGAGCACTGCAAGATTATTTTTGAAGAAATTTTATTTTATTAGATCTAACTCTTCATAGTGTGTAAATGTTAGAACATTTTAATATTTTAAAGCTGGGCTTTCCCGGTATTTCAAAAAGAAATAATATATCTGTTAACGTTATTGGAATGCTGCTCAGTTCTCTGGTCAGTGCTTACGTTATAGCTGTTGATAACTAACCAAAGTAGACGCCTGCAGAGACTTTAAAATGTAAAGTACGGATGTGCGCTGCCCGCCAGCTGTTCCCATTGGAAAAGTTAACTTATTTTACTCCGTAATTATAGAAACTGTATAGACTAAAACCAGTATTTTCTTGTACATTTGTGCCATGCACTGCTATACACGACTAGGTCTACAAAGCTAAAGGAAAAAGTGTGGTCATGAGGGTAGAATACTATATTGGCTGCAGGCTATGAGGTCTGCAGAATTCAAGAGAAGAGATGCAGATGAATTTTTGAATGTTAATTCAGGACTTAACATGTTCCATGCTACAGGAACCTGGGGATATGGCAGAAATAAAGCAGCCTGAAGACTGAGTACCACAACACATAATATGGTCTGTAGCACAGACTGCATTCTCTGTCCTTTTTTAAATAGCATTTTGTAAAAGAATGTAGTCCCACAACTCCTCTGATTTGAAAGGAACACCTGTATTTTTTATATGCATCTCTTATCCACTGTGACTTTTCAACTGGGCTCTGTGATTCCAGAGTTTGGAATGTAGAAATGAAATGCGTAGCTTTGCCTTTTCTTGGGGTGTGGACCTGCCAAAAATGTAATTATGCTGAAGTGCATTAACTGAAGGCACTGTGCGCACCACTGTGGGACTGCTGACTGTAGTTACGTCTCCTGTAAAATTCCAGAGCTGGTCACGGCACCTTCATAATCACTGTATTTTTGACCCTTATAAAAAATTATTTTAATGGTGTTCTGGTACTGTAAATGGTGTCCTTTAAATTATTTAATAACTTGGGTATGGGGCCAGCAGAGAGGGATGGTGTCCAGAGACATCATACTTTATATCCTATCTTACTCTCCCATTTTTCTTACCCTTACATCCTTTTTGTTAAAAATAAAAGGCATTGTAGCTGTTGGTTTGTGTGGTATTTTTTTTAAGAATGGGTAAGTGACTGTATTATTTACAAACTTCCCAGAGTCATCTGAATAATGCTCAAGTATAGTTTTCCTTAAAAAAAATAGTTGACTATCCAAACCAAAAGTTTTGAACAGGTGAAATTCATTTTGTATTTGTATGTAGTGAATCTAGCAGTAATGTAATAAAAATGAGTACACATCAAACAGCAAGATGCGAACATAAGTTCACTAGGATTGTTTCTGTAGTCGATATTCCTCAAATCCAGCCTTCTTTGATCTTCCTCCTCTGAATCTAGTTTGTATTTGACAGAAAATATCAAGCGCTTAATTTGTTACCTTATTTCATTCCATGTAGAGCCCAATTTTGCTACATACAGCCCTTTTACTTTTGTCCACCACATTTATCATTTTAAAATAGGGACTCTATAATAGTAGCCAAAAAGGAAAAAAAAAAAACTGGCTAATTGTATGCTACTTCACAAAAGCCAAAGGACTCTTACACAAATTTGGAATATTTCCCACTTTTAGAGATTAAGAAGAGGCTCTGGTTGTGCTTGTACCAGAGCATTGTACCTTAAACTGAGGAAACCATTGCCTGTTCTCTTGGCAGAGGCTCAGCAAAGCCACAGTATGACTCCCTCAATGAGGTGTATGAAGGGTGACCGTTCATGTCCACACCAGCATAATCTAAATGGAATAAATGCCAGACCCACAAGAGAGACTATCTCCTTGAGTGGTAACTGAGGACTGAACCCAGAGCACACTGGCTGTCCCTACCCCTTACTATTCTGACAGGACCTTGCTAAGTTGCCCATGCTGGGCCGCAGCGTGCCACCCTTCTGCCTCAGCTTTCCAAACAGCTGGAGGCGCGTGCCACCTGCTTGGCCTAGATAGTGTATTTTATAGCATTCTTTTCTAACTTTCAAAAGTAACATGATCACTTGAGGAGGCTAGGGGTTGAACCAGGGCCTTTGCACTAAGCCCCAGGCCTTTTTTTATGATACCGAGTGTTGCCAAGTCGGTAAATTGCCCAGACTGGACTCAAGTCTTTTATTCTCCTGCCTCAGCCTTGCAGAGTACTAGAATTAGTCATGTGCCACCATACTGCTTATGATTACTTTAGAACACGTAGGAAATATGAAGGAAACTGCAGTCACCTCTCTTGACACACAGACATAACATCTTGGAGTATTTCCTTCCAGCCTCTCCTAAGCCATCTTAACATGGATTCTCATTTTGGATTGTATGCAGAAGCCTTCTCATAGCTAAAATGTCACCGTAAGCCAGGACATGTTTTTGTGCCATACTGTTCAATGCCCCAGTGCCCACTAACCATAAGTAAAACACAGTCTGACCTCTGCTTTCAACTATAAAATAGCTGCTCTGGGAGCAAAACCACTGACACTCATTAAAAGGTAATTAATTGCAGATAGATTTCTGTAGTTCACACATTCATTTATTCAGCAAATGCCTATTGACCCTATACTGCAAGGAGTGATCAAACTATATGGTGAATGTTTAAAGTTAAAAATTGTACTTCAGTAAAACGTACTGCTGTTAATCTCCCTCAAAATCCTCATGCTGAACACATTTATTCCATTGTTGTTACGGAATTCCCAAAAGTCAAAACTGATAGTGCAAATAAAGACAAAAAAGAGGACTTCAGAAAGTGGCAGGGGCAGTGGGGTAAGTGCTTGAAGTTGGAGGGAGAATTCTGATTAATGGCAAAGTGATTGCAGCCGTGACCCACTGTCCCTGTGCACCTTGAAAACCTTTCCGTGGGTTCTCATTAATAACTAAAGACCAGTCGAGAAAAATCCTCACCTGGCCCTGCTAGGGTCACCTGCTACTGTGTCCTCCAGAGTACTCTCCTCTGTGGCCTCCGATCTCCTCCACCACCACACCTTTGGACATGTCGCTTTCGCATGAAGAATGTATCCGTCCTCGTTGCCTACCTGGAACTTCAGCCCAGTCATTTAAGTGGGCCTTCCCAGGTCAGACCCACTGTGTACTACAGGCATTTCCCCTAGCGGTGCTCCCTTATCCCACGTTGGGACCGCCCCCTTGCAGACAAGGACCCCTACACTGGAAGCTCCGTCAGGCTGGAGGCTTACTTTCTGTACTCAGCACAAAGCTCAGCAAGTGAGTGGTCTCATGCTTCACTTCCATTGGCAGCACCTCAGTGCCTGTCAGGTACCTCAGTAGTGATACAGTAGGGATGGGGGCCTGGGGCTGTGCACTCTGACAGGCACCGCTGAGGTCCGTAGTGGCGAAAGGGGCCTAGCCCCTGATACAGACAGATCTCAAGCCCATTTTAGGCTTTTAGCCCCACTGACCACATACCAGTGTCCAAGATATTAACTGACTTTTACTGCTTTTCTCAGTTATACAAGTAGAGTGTTTAGAACAGTGAAAAGTTGCAGCACCTGGCTCCAACTGTGAGGTTTCTGTATCCCCAGTTCCATTCAAATCCACGAGGCTCTAAACCCGGCGCCACCTATGACCAGGACAGTCTGGCTATGTGGTCCACTTAGGAAATCTATTAGGTAGTTTGAAGGAAGATCTGACTACAAGTTCATAAGGACAATGAAGGCTAACATCTGTGTCTAACTCAGTCTTTACAATGCTTTATAAAAAATAAAACTTTGTTTTAAAAAAAGTTACCGCTTTAAGTCTACTTGAGTTTGATACTCACCTAAGTCAACTGCCCACAGCTACTCTTCCAAACCTCACTCAGACCACACCGGTGGCACTGACTGATGTGGGTTGTTTTCCCCTAGCCGTTTCCCTCCTAAGCCAACCTAAAGACACTGACGCTCCTATCTACATCCAGCAGCCTCTGTTTCCTGCGTTAGCTGCCATCAAGGAGTGACTCTGCCTCTACCTGCCTGGAAGCCAGCTTACTTTGATGGTTGGGCAGCTTTTAATTCAGTTAACATCAGACTGCAGACCTGAGCAGAATGCAGGGCTGTGAACACTCTCACTGCTTCTCCGGTGCTTTTAACCCCCACCAGCCTGGCCCACTCTATGCCATCGGTAGAGGTTACAAGATGACAGGCCCACACTGGTAGCACAAGACAAGCTCTCCTCAAACTTTAAGAGACAGAAGATTTTATGCAACTTATAAATTGTTTTGCGATACCCTTTATTTGAAGGCTTTGTCCAAATACATTGCCTCTCCGGAAGTACTTTGAGGAGGGAGAGGCGGAGAGAAGGCAAGGGGGAAGCTCACTCGTCTGCTCCCTTAGCACACATTCAGCAGAACCATTTTTTACATTCACTAAATGATATATTTAAAGCTGAAAGTGCTGTCACAGGACAGGCGTTTGCCTTTGCATCTCCCACACAGGTCTTGACGATGGGGACGTTTGGGGTCCACATGGCGAAGTCTTACTGGGCAGGAACATCTAGTTCTTCTACAACTCTGAAAAATCAGAGTGAGAAGTACATAGAAAAGATAAAACTCTTGGGGACGTCCTAGGACTTCACACTGATTTTTCTAGTCCATTCAAATACTTGCAAATGTGCGCTAAGCACCGACCTGTGCTAATCTTGTCTGCACCCCTGCCCAGCAATGACAGGTTTAGGAAGAGGGTGTGTCAGCTATACTGTAGTGGATCAGTGCCCAGCGGCGAAGTTTTTTATGTAACTGTTTAAGAAAAAGATCTTTTCTTGCACTCGAAGGAAGAGTAGAAAACAAGTAGGGGACGAACTGGTCAATAAAAGGCAAGAGCCGAGTGACTCAGGCATCTTACTTTAGGCAGGGTGCCTGACCTAAGAGATTCCGAATGGTTTTCCATACTTAGTTTCTGTAACACCTTAAGGTGTTAATGCTTTCAATACCCAAGACTGAACAGCATTGATTAGGCTGTCCTAAGCAGCACTTGGGTGAAACAGCCAACATCTGCCACCTCAAGTTAGGACAGTATTCTGTTTTTGTTTGCTTTCTCTTACAGACTAACAGGCCAGCTTTCTTCCATACTACTGCAAAAATTTTTACCAAGGGCAGAAGGAAGCTTTTATCATCTCGGCACCATTTCTACAACTCCTAGCAAAAAGCAATGAAAACCTAAGATCACTAGGAAAGTAGCCTCTTTTAGGAAATACAGTCAAGAAAATAACCCTCTTCCTCTACCCAACTGAGACACAAAATGCAAACATTTGATTTACTTGACAGGTGATATCCTCCACTCGGTAAGGGTTGTAAGACTTCTGACAAGTTCTGCAAAACTGTTTGAAGTAAACCTGTGATAAGAAACAATACACGTAAAGCAAAGCACCTGAAACTTCAACAGAAAGACGCCAGTTATGCGGTGTCTCTTACCTTGTTTGTGCCCTGTACACACCACACATACGCACTCTCCCAGCGGATGTTGCAGTCCTTGCAGTGATAATAGCCATATTTCTGCTCTAAGAACTGAACAACAGGACACGAGAGGTTACCCAACATGACACCATCATTTATCCTGCATTTGTGAAGCTGGGAAGGATCTACTTGCTGCTTAAAACTGGCAACTTTATTGCAGGCAACTGAGGAAGGTAAGGTCAGGTTTGGGTAAACCTCTACAACACAGTAAGCTAATGGCTAAGTCAATCCAATAAGCAAGGAATGGGCCCCAAACGGTGTAAATGTCCGATTAATTTGATAATAAGGCTAGTTGCCAAGTCAGTGTTTTCCATAGCCAGACAAGGGAAAAACCAGACATCTGGTGTTCTTCAAAGCTTGGCATTCTTCAGGTAGGGCTTTCTGTGCAGAAAGTTTAATCTTAGAACATCCACAGATGGAGTCAAGCTGAAAAGAAAGACTCTGCATCTGAGATTATGAGATGATCCAAGTCCTCTACACTAACCGAGTTTCCATCCATCAGCAGTGTCACAAATCTCTGAGCACGGCCCATTGAGTATGAACTACAGGAGTACTGCCTTATTCTCAAGCTTCCCTTCTTTCTTCCCAGTGAGAAACAAGCTGTGAAGTTTTCAAAAGTCGGCCTTTAGAACTATAGGAATTTGAGAGCACTTAATGGGACTTCACAGGTGAGTAAGTGCCGTAAAGGCCGAGAAGCTTCAGGTTTGCCCGAGATCACACCCAGCTGTGCGCCGCAGTGGCCGGAGACCGACGGGTCAGCTTCCCGATTCCCGCCGCCAAGCCCGCAGACCCAAGATAACTGGGAACGCCACACAGACTCCTTCCCACCCTCCTGCCTTTCTAACTTGGCGGGTTACAGCTGCCCACTGTGCGGCAGCCACCCAGGACAGTCCCGGGCTTCAGAACGGGGAGCTTTGGAAAGCCAGGGCAACTTGGTTCGAGGTGTGCAGGTCACGATCAGAGGATAAACGCTCAGGCCCCCGGCGTAACTGTGAAGGGTTTTGCCACATTTGGTGAGGAAATGGTGCAGGGGCCCCCGGGAAGTGGCGGTCCCGCCAGCAAGTTCACCTCGCCGCGTTTTCCCGTTTGCACCCGTCCCCGGTCATCCGAAATCGCACCCCGCCGGGCCACACCCGGGCAGCGCGGCGTCTCCAGCCCAGCGCCCGCGCCGCGGGCCTCACCTGGAAGCGCGGGCGCCCCTTGGCCGGCT